>NC_139512.1:81610836-82078336 GCF_947247035.1 Vipera ursinii
TGAGTTTAATAAGGCAGTTGATGATTATTAATAATATTTGCATTTAAGGTCATTAAAAAGGTTGCTCCCTCAGTTCTTCCATACATATACATATACATATACATATACATATACATATACATATACATATACATATACATATACATATACATATACATACTTATGCATACACACACACATATACTTACTATGATAAACAAATGCCCTTAAACAACCACACTTTTAAAGCAATATATTGCTACCAGAGGACAGGAAGGCCTGGAGGAATGTTGTCCATAGGGTCGCGATGGGTCGGACACGACTTTGCAGCTAACAACAACAACATTGCTACCAGTCTCCCTCTTTTATCCAATCATATGATACTGTACACACCTTTCTAGATCATATGAGCGATTTGATGAAGCCACAGACAATGGATTGAATTTGACTGACTATTAAAAGAAAGAAACGGAAAACTTTCAATGTTTTACTGGTGTCCTCCAGTTGCAAGGACAGATGTGTACAAAGTGATTTTCCTAATTTTATCCTGTGAAGCAGGACTCCTGATTCCCAATCCCCTGTCCTTGCCCGTGAATCAAGCTGCCAAAAGCTTTCCCCATTTTTCATTTTTCAGAGTAATTTAATTCACCTTGAATCAGAACACATATTGAATGCCTATTAGCAAACCTGGACCTAGGACAGAATTTATAAGGAGGATTTTTTTTCTCCTAAAAAACCTCTGCCAGATATCTTAGAAATTTAAAGCCATCTGGTTTCAGAGTAAACTTACAGCTGATGAACTGGTTAAGAATAAATTAGATACACATGCTAACTGTTGTGTTGGTAGAACTGTTGACATTTATCTAGTAAAAATGAACAGAAAAGGGGAAAGCCACTATTCAAAATAAATACCAAGACACTGTGGTTATTGAAAATAAGTTGGGATGCTTTAGGATAGAAGTTCTTAACATTAAAGGTACCACTCGTACAGTTTCCCAAAATTGTAAAATATACATTAGTTATATTAGCTGTTATAAATATTCTTAGTAAGTCCCAATCCCACCAACATCATTCAAATCATGTCATCACAATTTTTTATAGGATAATAGACTTGGTACATATTTTTGTATTGGCCTCCAAAACCTAATTCTGTGCATGTTGGCTTTTGTCCAGCAAGTATTCACGCTGAAACTGCAGTTATCTGCAGGAGGCTAACATCATTTGAACAATGGCAGGGAATGTGCTTATCAGGAACAACTCTTGGGAGTACTGCCAATGCTGAAGCAGGAGTATTTTTATTTCTTATGTCTAGTTCTTGTAAAATAGAAAATGTCTGAGGATGAAAAAAAGATGTGAAATACCACAGTATCATTAAGTATTCTTGACCAAGTACTTTTTCCCTTTTGTTGTCATTCATGCATATGCTGGAACCTAGTAAAAAAAAAGCCATTAAATATCTTACTGAATGGACAGATTTCTATAGATTCACCTGATCCCTGGTTGACATTTATATGAGATATTCAAAAGTGCAGTTGGCATGCAGCATATTAGAAAATTGGGAACAAATATTTTTTTTTTGTAATATTTGTAATAGGTTGTCCACATCCAAGTTTGCAAACCATACCCTCTGCACACACACATAATATTATTTTTTTTAATAATTCTAACATCAAAAAAGAGAAAATCAGACATAAAGAATATATAGCAGTTGAAATGGAATGCAAAAATCGCAAATAAAAGTTTGATATGCATCACAAAAGTGTATCTCTTTGTAAACATGGAGGGGTGTGAAAGTTAAACTGATAACTCTGGAGAAGGACAGGACAATCAATTGTCCTGATGACATTGTTCCAAATTAAGGGAAACAAATTTAAAGTTGTTTAGAATCTTTATATAGTCATCCAACTCACACAACACAAGGTGGGTAGCATAGAAGAAAATAAAATCAAAAGAAACCATATATACCAATAACCCAAGCAAAACAATGACATAACAATAAAAAAACTAGAATAATGTGGCTGCATAAGTCTGCACACTTTTTTATAAATAGGGATGTGGCTGTGTTCAGAATTAATCAATCACATTCAGACTGATGATAAATAGTAGTATATTCCTGCTATCAATTAAAGTGATTCTGATCAAGCCCGTATAAAATTCAATTGTTCTAGTAGGATTTTTCTGACATTTATACAACTGTCTCTTACAAGAAAAGCCATGGTCTGCAGAGACCTTATAAAGTAGGCATGTCAAGCATCAGGGCCACGCGCCAGTTGCGTCATGCCGCAACTGCACCCACCCCATTGTCAACAATAGGGAAAAAGTTGTGATACATCATGCAACATCACGTGACTTCACAGGTTTGACATGCCTGTTACAAAGCATCAAAGGGATCTCATTGTTGGAAGGTGTCAGCCAGGAGAAGGGTACAAAAATAAATAAATAAAAAATCCAATGCATTGGATATACCATGGAACACAGTGAAGAAAGTCATCCACAAGTGTGTGTGTGGGGGGGAAATGTCACCATAGTGACATTGCAAGGAACTGGATGTCCTTCCAAAATGGATGGGAAAAACAAGAAGAAAACTAATCCAAGAGGCTGTCAAGAGGCATACAGCAATATCAAAGCAGCTGCAGGGGTTTCTTGCAAGTACTGATTATGTACTACATGTGATAACAATCTCTTGTATTCTTCATATGTCTGGACTGTGGGTGAGGTGGCAAGACAGAAGCTTTTTCTTACAAAGAAAAAGATCCAAGCCGGGCTACATTTTGCAAAGACCTACATCAAGTCTGAGAAAAGCTTGTGGGAAAATGTTTTATGGTCTGGTGAGATCAAGGGACATAATTCCAACACGGTTTGGTGCAAAAATAATACTGCACATCGCCAAAAGTACACCATACATGCAGTGAAGCATGGTGGTGGCAGTGTTATGCTCTGAGGCTGTTTTTGTTCAGGTGGGACTCGGGCTTTAGTCAAGGTGGAGGGAATTATGAACAGTTCTAAATATCAGTCAAGTTTGGCACAAAACCTTCAGGCCTCTGCTAAAATGCTGAATATAAATAGGAATTTCACTTTTCAGCATGACAACAACCCAAAGCAGACCTCCAAATCAACAATAGAATACCAAAATTTTGGAATGTCCCAGCCAGAGCCCAGACCTGAATCCAACTGAAAATCTGTGAGGTGACCTGAAGAAAGATGTGCATAGGACATGTCCTCATAATCTAACAATCTGGAGCACTTTTGCAAGGAAGATGTGTGTTTTATTGTTATTTTTCCCCTTCAGATTCAGATTTGTTTTTAAATTGAATTGTACAATTTATACTGTATGCTAAATTCACAAAAAAATCAAAACTGATTTATCTAACAGGGGTGTGTAGACTTTCTATATCCACTATATATGTGGAAATAATCTATAATACGCACCATATTTACCATGGCTATAGCTCTTTATCATAATCACATGTATCATTAATGTTTTGAATAAAAAATCAGAATGATCACATTTCACTAACACCTCTGAAGCATGAAGCAGATATTATATAATATGGCTTCCTCTGAGCAGTAGCTTTTACCAAATCATCCAGTTTTAAACTGTATGGTAAACAGAATTTCTTTCCTTTCAACAGTGATTACCCTTTCACCAATCTTGACTATTTTAGGAAAGTCTTATAATTATTGAAATTAATTAGTTAGCAAAGCAATCAATGTACAGCTCTGAAGAATAGAAATATGTTAAAAATCAAAGGCTGAAGGTTTTTGAATGGAGGAAATGATAGCTGAGAAATCATAGCACTTGTTAGAACAAGCAAAAATATGGAAATTTTCTTATCATTAAGCATCTTTTGTGCAAGTATGAAAAAGGTAATTACTCTTCTTCATTAGAACATCTCTTTAACTTGGTTAAAAAAACCTTTAAGTGCTAATTAGATATGAACCCATCAAAACTAAATTAGGAACAATTAGCACTCATATTCATTACCAAAGGAAAGGAAAACGTATTTGTCGACATTAAGACATTATGTGGGGCGTTTTATTTGGGATGGAAAGTTGTATCAAAGCAATTGGTCTGTTTAGATCAGCAGTCACTAACAACCCCTTTGGGAGAAAAAAACCCTATGATTTCCTTTCATGGTTAAGAACATCAAGGTTCAGATAAAAAGGAGTTACACTGATAAACACTGGATTCTATGCACTTTCCTGAAAAAAGTCATCTTGATACCACTTTGTATGTCATCACTGAAGAGTCAATTTGAGCAAATATTTTGGCTAAGATCAGAAACAGATAAATGCCAGAAGATGAATAGATGGATGGATTGATAGGATGATGAAAGAGAGAGGGAGAGAGAGGGAGAGGGAGAGGGAGAGGGAGAGGGAGAGGGAGAGGGAGAGGGAGAGGGAGAGAGAGAGAGAGAGAGGGAGAGAGAGAGAGAGAGAGAGAGAGAGAGAGAGAGAGAGAGAGAGAGAGAGAGAGAGAGAGAGAGAGAGAGAGAGAGAGAGAGATGATAGTTTCAAGTTAAATATTTGAGTTTTAAGAATATACTTCACAGAATAACCATAATTTCTCTACAGAGGAAATATTATTGATTTTTACTATTCTCAGTACTTAGAGAGTATAGAAATAATATGAACAGAGCAGGGCCTAACCTTATTGCCTGAGTAAAAGGACAGAATGCCAATGTTCCACTACTATCTTTGCAATATTATATTAAGAAGCTGAGTGGACTGGAAATTAAATCTGTTCAATGCTAAAGACAGAAGACTAAATGAACCTAAGGGAACAGGCAAACTGTATGACAAACTTCTTAATTTTGGTGTGATGGGAGGGTTGGGAGGGGGTTGATTTGAGCTACCAGTAGAGAGTATTTGAAATATTTTTAGCAACTATAGGAATATACAGATATAATGAACATTCAGATAATAAGCACTGGTACAATACAGAAAACAAGAATGTTTTTCCCTTTTAGCCTACACTTTTCTTACCCTTTTTCCCTTTTCTAATTTTCTCACTATTTTCATTTTCATTTGTATTGTTGAAAAGGTAGTAGATCCAACTGTTATTGATGTAGCTTTTAGCATCCATTTATCACAAATCATTCTTTGTTGATAAAGTTTGATTTACTTCCATCTGTAATCTGTGGTTTTTTTTTCAAATTAATCAGTTTGCATATCTTAAAATTACCTACTGCTTGTAAAGATTTTTTTTAAAAGGTATTGTATTAGAGAATACTACACACTTGGGAATAGCACAGCATGTTCTGAGAACTATTGTCTGCCACTCATCCACTCACATTAAACATTTATCTAAATGTACATGATGGATTGGGTATCATTTAGAATGAAAGGCATTGAACATAAATGGCATTTATTTCACAGTCTTGGAAAATGTGATACTTCAGAAATGTTTATAAATATAAATAAAAACATTCTATACTTGTTATTCACTTTGCCATTTATCCAACTTCCACCCAGTCTTTGATCACAATGACTTTGAAGCAAGCTAGAAAAGCATGCAACAATTAAGAGAGCTTTAATCACTGTTATAAACCTCCTGAGAGTAGGTACTGTAATAAAATTGGCATATTAAGGATATGAAAAAATAATTGCAGGTACAACTAAACATGATTAATGATCAGACAACAGCCTAAGCATGAAAAGAATATTAAGCAGTCTAAGATACAGGTCAGAGCAAGATCATTTTTCTACTGGCTGATTTATCCAGTAATTCCAATTAATTCCATTAATGAAATACAGGGTTAGAACATAATGACGTAATACGGCTAGTGGATACTGACTTAACAGGGCAGATTAAAGGACCAATTGGCAAGAAGAAGACATTGTGCATTTATTATTATAATATCCAAATTGACCAAATATTTAGGCCACAGGCCAATACTTAGCGAAGTGTAATCTCTTTCCTTAATTCTGCTCTGTTGGGGTATAGATGGAACACAGAAAGAAATGATCATTTTAGGTGACGTGATATGTCGCTGCCACCTTGAAAAGATAGGGCATTTTTTTTCTTACCTTCAAATGATTTACAGTCCTCTCTGGTCATTCTATTTCTTGCTTTCTACTTCAACAGAGGAAGATATTTCTCCTCTCTGGTTTATGAATTGGTGGATGCAGAAAAAGCTGCATCTGGTTTGTGAGGTTGGCCAGATCAATGAAATTATGAAAAAAGTAGCAAAGAACAGGAAAATGCTTTCATAGTTCCTGTACTTTAGGCCAGCAGAGAGACACTGACATAGCAACCTGTTAGAGATATCATTATCTGCATCTGATGACATCATTAACTATGTGCCAAACAGTGTTATTATTAGTCTGTGGAGATTCTTAGTCATCCAGATCATGATTGTTCCAAAGGTGCTTTTTCAGGAGGCGACTGGACTTTCTTGGTTTTTTTTGAAGACATTTTGCTTCTTATCCAAGAAGTTTCTTCAACTCTGACTGGATGGTGGGATCCTTCCATTCTAGTCAGAGCTGAAGAAGATTCTTGGATGAAGAAGAGAAATGTCTTCAAAGAAAAAACAAGAAAGTCCAAATGCCTCCTAAAAAAGCACCTCTGGGAGTGTCATTATTATCACACTGGCATGACTTTGCCACCAATTATGTCATCTTCTTTAATTGGTATCAGGGAGGGGACGTTGTTCTTTCTAATATTATCTTTCAATTAAATCTGCTTTTCCGTTGGCTGAAAATTGGTTTGGGTGTACTTCTTACCCTACACATTTAGCCAAGCTCCTACAAAAGGAAATTGTATATTGAAATTGTCAGAAATTTCAATTGAGTGTGTTAAGAACACAAAAGACTGGTGCCACTTTGTGCAGTTAACTTTCCTCTGGTTGTTTCAGGATGACAGAAGGCGATGTGATAGAAGTGATGTGAAAAGATGTCACTGGAACCATAATATACTGTATTTTAATTTCTTTTGCTGATTGAAAGATTTGGCATGTACCTTCTGTCAGAAACTTCTTTGCAGATAACCTCATCTGTTACTTTCAGATTATGGATGATGTTTTATACTTGTCATTTTCAGACAGGACTGTTCAACTGATAACTATTCAGAAAAAGGTTTATTTTATAGGACCAGAATTAGAAGAACAGGGAAGGGAAAAGTTTTCTTTCTTGCTGTAAGAAACTTCTTTAGACCTACTTCACTTAAAACTTGATTGTAAGGGAGATTATGAATTACATTTGAAATTAGTACACTTTTTTTAAAAAAAAAATCTATATAAAATATCAAATGTTTATTTCCTAGAATGAATTCCTTATTTTTCTCAGGTCAAATATTCATTCTAAATTTAATGTACATTCTGCTCACAGTGGTGATCTTTATAAGCCATCTGTGTTTGCTGTTTCTAGAGGGTTGCATGATCTATTCATTATATGGCTGTATCAGAACTCAAGAATCCAATCAGAAAACAGGAACTGAAATATACACATATTGACAGTCAAGGTAAAAGTAAAGTTTCCCTCGCACATGTGTGCTAGTCGTTTCCAACTCTAGGGGCTGGTGCTCATCTCTGTTTCAAAGCCGAAGAGCCAGCGTTTGTCCGAGGATGTCTCCGTGGTCATGTGACCGGCGTGACTAGATGCCAAAGGCGCATGGAATGCTCTTACCTTCCCACCGGAGTGGTCCCTATTTTTCTACTTGCATTTTTAGGTGCTTTCAAACTGCTAGGTTGGCAGAAGCTGGGACGAGTAACAGGCGCTCACTCTGTTACGCGGCACTCGGGATTCAACCCGCCAAACTGCCGACCTTCTGATCGACAAGCTCAGCGTCCTAACCCACTGAGCCACCGCATCCCTTATATTGACAGTACTGTGGGTGTTTTTTTTAAAAAAAGGAAAATGCATTCTATAAGAAAGAAATTGTGATTAGTACTTAGGCCTTTATAATGTGATATGGATTTGCCTCTATGAAATGAATTGGGAAATGTTTCCTGCCAACATTATGAACCACATACATCTAATCTACAGATGTGCTAAAGATGATGCATGGTTTGGAGGAGGCAAATGGCATCTTCTTTGTATCAGTGGCCAAGATATTTGGTGAATAGTCTATTGATAGTTCAGGCTGGACATCTTCAGCTAGAGCAGTGGTGCTATCACAGCAATATCAAAGCTGATCAGTCTGAATGTACAGGTAGAAGTCTCCTTTCAGACTTCTGTCACAGTACAAACTCTGTGTGGAAAACTCTGAGAAAGGTTCTAAAGCAATGTAAGGTATAATAACAAGATTGTTTTGCTCTGTAATGCTTCAAAAGGGACCTTCATTTGAAATTTCACCAAAGCAGGACACTTCTCTGAACAGCCCTAATAGCAGAATTGGAGCCCAATGCATCAGAAGATCTCAGTTTCTATAGCTGCTAATAGAATCTTCTTCTCTGTTTATGTAGTCTTTTCTCCCCATTCTCTCCAAACCATTCCAATTTGCCCTTTCTAAGTCCAGACCCTTTGTGCATAAATTAAATAGCAAATATCAAAGGAGTTCAGAGAAGAGGTGTTCAATAACATCTTGGACTTGGAGTCAGATGAATTTCAAATGATTCTTGAGTAACTTTACAGTTCAGCAATCCCTTATATGCCTTTCCAATCTTATGAGTATTGTGCAGACTGAAAAGATGAACTATGCATCTTTGGAGCTTTTAGTTATATATCCTACTTGTAAAAACAGTTATTCTAGTGTGACCCGACAAATGGGTAAATATCAAGATCCTGCTATTTTTTCCCCCCAATGAATATCACACTTTGCTACTGTTCTAATATACTTCAAGAATATTAGGGCAGGCAAGCATTCATGAACCTTCACTATGAGAACCTTGTAAAACTACAGGGCTCTCTATAGCCATATGTTAAATTTAAATTTACCGACAAAGAATTAAGAGGAGACTAGTATAGCTATTTTGAGCTATTTAGCTCTGATCAGCTAGCCATAACTTTCTGAAATTCAAACCCAGGCCACTTTCATGTTAGGCAGATGTATTAACCTCTAGGCCATGGGCTCTCCTCATTTTGTTGGCTGTACCAGGGAGGAGATTAAGTGTTTTCCAGTGAGACCATCTATCAGGGCAAATATGGGGAGGGGGTAGACCAGGTGGCCCTGATAGATGAATCTCACTGGAAAACACTTAATCTCCCCCCTGGTACATTTTTAACACACTTAAGCATTTTAATTAGTATTATTCACTTTGGTGTATTCCTAATCAAGGAGAGAACCAACCTAGAACTAAGGAGAAATTTCCTGACAGAACAATTAATCAGTGGAATGACTTGATTCCAGAAGCTGTAGAGGTTTTTAAGAAGAGTTTGAACAACCATGTAGCTGAAATTAGGTATTAGGGTTTCCTGTTTGAGCAGGAGGTTGGACTAGAAGAATCCCAAGGTCCCTTCCAACAGTTATTCTGTTGTTCAATCTGAGGTGTGTTAATTATTCTGTACTTTATAGGAACAATATCTCCTCAGATAACTTGTATAATCATATTTCAACTCAATACATAATTCCAATATAAAAAGTAGAAAATACAGTTTTTATTTTGTCTGGTTAGAGTAGGCAGTGTGCTTACTTTAGCTAATGTGACACAATAAAGTAAGAAGCCTGCTTTATCCATTTTTCAATCATCCTCCAGAGATTTTGATTCAGGCCTTTGATTAGAAACCAGATGCTGCCCATCATTTCCTGCCAGAATCATTATCAGTGTTGAAATGTTTTTATGTCTTTCTTTAATTATTTGCTCAATCCTTGCTTTAAGGTATAATTTGACATGCCAGATTGTTCTAATCAAAAGCATCACCACTCACTGCCAAAATGAAAGGAGAAAGGGGGTGAAAGATGATAAGTGTAGAGAAAAGACACTCATTTGGAACTCCTAACACTTATGTAGATAGATTGTAGATATAATAATCAGCTGTTGAAGTGAAGGAGAAACAAATATTGTTCTAAAAGAAATGGAAAAGTATGTGATTAACATGGCATGCTACCCCAGAGAAGAAAGAAGATAGAGGTCCTTATGTATACAATAACTTATAGGACATTCTTCCCAGAAAGGAGAGAAAAGAATATATATCAATCTAATGTGTTTCTTCATGTCAATCAAGATGGAGTATTATTTGATTTTCACTTCCTTTGAAAACTATTTAATCTTGTTAGAGGTTCATGCTTCCTTTTTCTCATGAAACAATGAAACAATACAATATACAGACTGAGGAAGACTGTGAATACATAGATGTACCAGCCCAGTATTGGAATACAGTGTAAAATGCCCCTAAACCATGGAATGTTTATGTCATTGGACATATTAGTTCACTTTAATTTATCAGGACATAATATAATACTCATGGACAGTAAAAAATAAATTTAAAATCGGAGGAGGGTTGTATATTAGGCAGGCATCTGATGAAATGTTTTACATTTGGAGATAACATTTTTTGGGAAGGGGAAAGAGATAGAACTGGTCAATGTGGAACTTTCTGTGACAGAGTGTTTTTATTATCTCAGCTATAATAGAATGCTCTCCTTATTCCAATCCTATAGGCTTTGTATTAAAATAACAATTGGTGCTATCATAAATCATATTAAATTATACAAATATATATAATAAATATATAATTGCAAATTAATTTCATGCAACACGATAATAGTATTTTAGTTTTAAGCTGAACGAGTACTTGATTATAGACCCACACTCTCCTTTCCTTCCTCCATCTCCCTCCTTCCCTCTCTTTCTCTTTCATTATTATTATTAGCCTCAATCAATCCCCGGAAGAGTGAAAGAAAATATGTATTTCAAACTAACTTGCTAGCTTTTTCTTCTATTTCAATTCCCCTACCTTTAAATCCCAATATATAGAATTCTGCTTAGAAATTAAATAATATTTACCTATTCAATAACTCTTCAGGTATTAAGCTGAGAAAAGTATTTAATTAGCACATGGTTGCACTTTCTTGAATTTGGCTGATCTCAAAAAAAAAAAAAAACCAACCTAAAAGCTTCCTGGAACAATAGAACAATAGAAAGTTCCTGGATGGACTGGGAAATTAAAAAAGTATTTGTGCACATAACAATGACAAATCAGTCCTGTATCTTTGGCATTGAGATTCATCTGGAATGTTTTTAAATCACAGGGATCTTTTTTTTAATAATAATGTATTACTAGTAGGATCTAAAAGTAGGATCTATGTATTTGCTTCAGTGTAAGTAAGCAGTTATGAAGTTGGATAAAATCTGATCTACCACAATGAGAATGACACAGAAGAATGTAACTTTCACCGAAAAGAGAAAACATAATCACCACACACAAGCCCCTATAAACTTTGATGCTCAAGAAAAAAATATGTTTTATAAAAGTTTATATATCTTGATCAGGCCTACTATTTGGGAACAACTTACTCATAAGTGCTTCTAGCACTGTTTTTGTTGTTGTTAGTTGCGAAGTCGTGTCCGACCCATCGCGACCCTATGGACAATGTTCCTCCAGGCTTTCCTGTCCTCTACCATACATTAATGTAGTACTTCTAGCACTACATTAATGTTATACTACATACTGTGGATCTACTGTATGTAGGCTGATACTTTGAAGTCCAGTTTTTCATGATTAAATATGTTATCAACTATATTACAGAAAATAAAGTGGAAAGTAGTCACAGGCAGTTAGTTACTTATTTTCTAATGAAAAACAACTAAAAGTGAATGTCTAAAACAGAGATGTTAAACTTGCGACGTCACGTGATGTTGTGCGACGTATCGGAGCTTTTTCTCCATTGCTGGCAATGGGGTGAGCGCGGTTTCCATGTGACACATCTGGCCTGCGGGCCGGCAGTTTCACACCCCTGGTCTAAAACCTCTCCTCATCAGAATGTGACACAGAGAGAAAGACACACACACAGAGAGAATTCACTTGTTGAGCTACTCTAAAAATCATGGCCTTAACTAGTTGATTAAACTCTTCCAGTTTCCTCAGATGGCTGTCTGAAAGTGAGCAGACGTTACTCAGTTTCTGAAGGTTTTTATTGTTAGATGCAAGACATTTGGTCAGAAAATGTTTTTTTTAATTATCATTTGGTCATTAACTGTGATAGTCAGTAAATGAGAAGTGGCAGAACAGATAATTTAAAATACATCATCATTCTTGACAGATTATTGTTATGGTGTTAAATTGAAGGGAGATCTCCATGTAAGTCACCTTGAACTCCTAGAATGAGAAAGAGTATACAATGTTATTATTTCAGAGATGAAATTTCAAACATTTCACATACCTTGAATACAGGCCTTTGATTGACAGATGCAAAGATAGCAAATGTTTCTATAACTTTAACAGATGTGTCAGAGAAAATTTCAGTGGGTTAAATTGCCTTTCATGGATGAAAAGCACTGCATCTGCCAAAATGCACAAAACAAAATGTTTTTTTCTGCTAATAATTAAAAAAAAAAGGTAGAACTGAAAAATTTCTTCCATTTAACACTTACCGCACTGGCAAAATAAACACCCTCTATCAGTTGCTCTTAACAATATATTTTTAAAAAGTCATTTGTTTTACATTCCCATTCTTGCCTAATTGTTCTTCACCCATCCACCTGATGTCGACACAGAGGTAAATTTTATTTGTTATTTTATTGTAAAATGATGCTCATCTAATTGTCTGGAATCGCATGTGGATGGATGCTTCAGAAAAGAATGTTTTTATTTTCAATTAACTTTACTTTCAATGACATAGACATACTGACAAATCTGACCAAATACTTGTTCATCTAACAAATGCTTGTTTAACAACTAAAGCTATGGCAACCTCAGAAAGCATGCTTTACAGCCCACAAAACACTTTTGGTCTCTGTAAAATATCATGCTGCCCCCCCCCACCTCAATCACATGACTACCAACATCCAGCCAGAGAATCCAAATAAAACTCCAGGTTCATTCTGTTTCCAAAAATCTTACTGTTTATTGAATACACTGCACGGTTTTGTTGAAGCAAAACTAACTCTGAGGTTCCAACACCAGTTCATAGACTTAATCATAATCATAATCATAGTAGTAAAGTTGGAAGGGATCTTGGGGGTCATCTAGTCCAACCCCCTGCTCAGGCAGGAAACACTATACCATTTCAGACAAATGGCTGTCCAGTCTCTTCTTAAAAAATTCCAGTGTTGGAGCATTCACAGCTTCTGGAGGCAGGTTGTTCCACTGGTTAATTGTTCTGTCAGGAAGTTTCTCCTTAGTTCTAGGTTGCTTCTCTCCTTGATTAGTTTCCATCTGTTGCTTCGGGACATTAATCACTAATTTTCCCAGCTAAACCCCCAAAGTCTTACATAATTCATATCAACAAGGTCACTTTGTTGTGGGAACTGTCTGCTTCAAATCCACACCTGTTCTGGTCTCCTTGACAAGGCTTCAGGCTCCTGCAGCCTTCAGCTGAATTGAAGAGGTTTTGTTTCTCCATTTAACCCACTTGAAAGTAACATCTCTCTCTCCATACCTTAATCTAAAGGCAAGATGAAACACAGAGGCATGTAGCTGCCAAAGTTTCATCCTTGACAATGACTGTATTTTGGACACTTGGCAACTGGCTTTCATTTATGCCCATTTGCAGTGTCCTGTGATCATATGACTATAATTTGCAATGTTTTAACCAGGAGAATAGATTTGTTTGATGACCATGTGATTTGCTTAATAACTGTCATAATAATGATTGAAAAATCAGTCACTCACAGTCATGCATTGATCCATGACTGGGATAACTTAAGAACAAAATTCCAGTCCCAACAAAGGTCAAATCAAAATCTACCTGTACTACTACCTATAGTTTTGCAATATATTATTTCATCTTATTCTTTTCACCTATTCTTATTCTTTTGAAAGTCCTTGATCAACTGAATTCATTATGACTCTAATATGAAAGAAAGGCACTGTTAGAAAACAGAAGAAGCAAATATGCCAAAATAGTAGAGGGAAGAAAATAGTGTTACTCAGTGAAAAAATATTAATACCTTGTGCTAATTGAATTAAGAGGGAAAAAAGTATCCTTTTATATCCGGTCATTTTAGAAAGACACATTTCCTCTACATTTCTAATCTGTGATTGCTCAAGATATAAAGTGCTCTTTTCCATATGTTTAATTGGACATCACAATTACGGTACCGGTTTATTTTTTTGTGAGTATAACTCATCCAGTTGCCCTTCTTTTTATGTATTTTAACTCTTTGACTGATGAACACGTAATATTAATTACATCTGAGTTTTATTTGTAGAATCACCTCATCTGACAATCTTCTTGTGGTCAAATGAAGAAAGTATTTTGGGGATAAAGATTTTAGAAAGGTAGGAACAGGCAATTTTTAGATAAAATGCTAAGAAAAGGTTAATAACATCTCATTTAAACAACACACTAAAAATTAAAAATGTCAGTATTGAAATCTGAAGAATAGTGTATATGCTTGCTTGCTTTTTATTATTTCTATCCTCTAACACATTCATGCAATGTATTAAAATGTTCTGTGTCAGTCGTAGGTAATTAGGACCTGATTAATCAAATTTGCAGCACCTCATTTTGATGATAATGTTCTGCTGAAATGGATCTTACCTTTGACTAATGGATGATAGAGTTGATAACTGGGGACATTTTAATCACAGAACTCCGGTGATGGATGGCTAGCCCAGCTAATTGAATTATTTGACTGTACATTGTGTTTTTTCTTTTTTTTTGGATTTGGACATTTTAGCTTCATAGGTAGGAGGCATATTACTGTTAAATAATACTGAAATAATGCTGAAATAGATTATTTGTTTGGACTGTAATGGAAATTATGCTGCTCCTTCCCACCCATACTCATCTTTGCCTATAATAATCCTGTATGGTCTCAATGGGGGAAAAAGTGTACTACAATTTTTAAAGCTATACTTAAGCAATTGCTTAAGGAGTTTTGATGAACAGCAGTTCATCATTCTTAATAGTAGCAGCAATCTTCTGATCTTTCTCATCTTGGTCATACCTTTTCTTTTTAGTGTTTCCCTTTTCCATTCACACAGAATTATCTGCCTCTAATTCACAGAAAGATTTCAGATTCAGCAGTCTTCCTTCAGTGTATTGGGAAGAAAGAACTGCTGTGCAATTTATTCCATTTCTTATGATTGACACAAAATCTGCTCCGGAATGTTGGAGTCTATAAAACACCACACAAGACTTCCTTCCTTCCTCCCTCCCTCCCTCCCTCTTACAGGAGCCTATACTGATTAAAATACAGCCAACAGAATTTCGTTTACATCCAACAGGCAATACTTTTTGCAATGGCTTTCAGACCTCCCTCAGAGATTTTGTGCATCTGATCTTAAATGTAATAAGGATCAAAAAGAGTATCATTGCCATCATCATCAATTCTTCATAAACATTATAATATTTTATCCCTGCTCTTTCACTCACATTATAAATTCCCCCTCTCGGCACCTCAAGAAGTTTGAAGATGTCATACTGGAAGTGAAGGACCTTAGGAGTTCCCCTTAGTACTTATTAAAGACTCTAAACATCACAGAAATATGGGGCAACTTTAAAGTGATTTTGTGTTGATTGCATCATTTTGCTTTCAAAAGAGTGGTAAGGAAATAGAATAAAATTATGGGAGGGGAGACAGAATAGACAAATATTTCTAGTTTATTTTATTTATTTATTTATTTTATTACATTTCTATACCACCCTTTCCCGGAGGACTCAGGGCGGTTTACAGGGTAATTAAAAACCAAAAATACAAAAGTTAAAAACCAAGTTTAAAAAAGATTAAATTTATCCCTGTATAAATAAAACCCCAATTAAAATAAATTAATCCTCAGCCTGGGCCAGAGAGCTCAAAGAGCCAGGTCTTCAGGCCCCGGCGGAATGAACGGAGGTCGGGGGCAGTCCTCAGCTCCACTGGCAGCTGGTTCCAAAGGGCAGGTGCCCCCACTGAGAAGGTCCTATCCCTGGGTGTTACCCGCCAGCAATCTCTTACCGGTGGCACCCTGAGAAGACCCTCCCTGTGGGAGCGCACTGGACGAAGGGAACTTGATGCCGGCAGCAGGTGTTCCCTCAGTTCTTCATTTGCATATTATTATCTGAAGAATTGGCAGCACTTTTAGTATACTGGAGTATCCCATTAACATGGATTGCACTATAAATTATGAGGTGTGTGTGTGGGGGGGGGTTTCTTTGCTCTGATTTTGTTTTGCTAACAATTTAGAATGTCCTCAATAGATTTATTGATCATTCCTTTTTTAAAAAATTAACAAATGGACAAATATAGTACACAGAACAGAGAAGGTTATACAGAGAAGAAAATACTAAGTTGTTTTATTTATGCATGTGTGCTTGGCTCAAATCCATAATTTCTTTTCTTTTAAAAAAACTAACATAAGTTAACTATAGATAGGCTTGACAAAACCTTTATAAAAAAAATCAGCAACTGCTATGTTTCTAATGCAAGCCCTAGTTATAGTGAAATAAAGATTAAATTTTTGTGCCTTTTTTATACCTGCATGATGTAAACTATTCTTTTTTTCGGATGGGAAAGTGTCTTCTACAAGATCCTACCTCATGAATTGTCCAGTTTGGGGAAGATCCCTTTAAGAAGGATTTAGAAAACTGGAATAAGTGCACCAAACAACAGTGAGAATTATTAGGGAATTTAAAGCAAAGTATTACAAGGAGAGATTGTGTTTGTATGTTCAACCTTGAAATGGGAAGTCTGGATTTGTATAAGGTGCGGATGAAGAATATAATAGCACTTTTGAAATAAGATATCTTTTAGGTTTAGGTTTTAGGTTTAGGTTTTAGGTTTAGGTTTTATTTGATTTCTATACCGCCCTTCTCCCTAGGGACTCAGGGCGGTTCACAGGGCATATATAAATAACAATACAAAAGTTAAAAAGAAATTAAACCAGTGCCCAGTTAAAACAACAATAATAAATACTAAAAATCAATTTAAAAACCCATATTCCCCCATCAGGCCAGACCAGCTAATTCAAATAAGTGGGTCTTCAACCCGCGACGGAAGGATCGGAGGTCAGATGCCATCCGGAGCTCAACCGGCAGTTGATAAAGACATTCAGTAGGATATTTAAACGATATCCCACAGAAGAAGGTACAACTTCTTAAAGTCTGGCACAGAGAATAATGGATTTAAGTTATAAGAAGACAGATTCTTAATGAATATTAGAGAATAAAAATTCTAATACTAAGAGCAGTTGAACAGTTCAACCAATTACCCAGAGAAACAGAAGACTCTCTTTTATTGAATGGTTTGAAGCACAAGTTAGTCATCTATTAGTTAAGGATATTTAATTTGGATTCCTGAACCAAAAAAAAAGTTGGGGTCAATGACCTAAGCATTCTCTTATGATTCTGTGATATGATTTCGCTACCACACTTCTATATTTTGATGATGATAGAAATAACATGTTCTGCAGAGACATTCTTTTAAAAGTATCTGTTCCTTCAAGAAAAATAGTTAGATTGGACCTTTAGGAAATTTAAATACTGAATAAGTAATAGTCATCTGTTTGAGAAACCACTAATAAAATAATCTTTTTTCATTAATATTTCATCTTTCAAGCATGGTGTCGAAACAAAAATAATCTACATCAGGGTTCAGTCCAAACCGGGAATAAACAAAATGGAGACTGTTTTAGAAAGAAGGTTGTCGTTTATTGAAGAACAGAGCCAGGCAGAAGCATGGCTCTGGGAAAACTGACCACATGTAGCTGGGATGGTCGGTTTTTAAACCTTCTTGGGCTTTTGTGTTTGGAGTTGTTCCTGTGGCATGAACTTTGACCTGAGCTTTTGAGCATGTCCTTTTGGTATTTTTATGGTGGTGAGTTAATCCTATTATGTCCTAAATATCATGTCCTGCTTCTCTGTGGCTATGGCTGATGGCTTACTACCTGTAAGGAGGAGGAGAAGCCGACCATTTAACACTTTGGTGAGAGGATGCTGGCGGCTGGGTGGGGCCGACCTGACTGCTTCCTTGTGCCGAGCAGAGCGGAGCTGGACCGAGTGAATTTGAGCTGGAATTTGGGCTCTGCTCGTGCTTGTTTGCTCTATTGTGAGCCCCGGGTTATGGCTGGGGGGAAGGGGGCTTCGATGTCGTGTTTCCCCCCACCACCACTTGGCAAGTTCAGCTCTGTGAGCGCAGTGGACCTGGTGGTGCTGTGGTGGCTGTGGGGTCTGCCGCTGCTGCTGTTCCTTCTTCTTGCCACCACGGAGGTCGCAGCTGTCCCTGTCGTCGTGCTTGAACCTGTTGGCTTGGGTCTGTCGGCATTGTCATCGGGCTGTCCCCCCCCTTTCTGGACTTGTCATCTTTATTTCATTATGACTTTTGCTGGCACCACCATTGATTATTTCATTATCATCATGATTGTGGCTTTGGGACCTGCCACTGGCCGACTGAACTTTTCATCGATTCCATCTACTGCCACCCTCCATTGCCTGATGTCACCGTTACCGTTTCACTTTATATGCCATCATATACCTCTGGAGAACTTTACTTACTGCGAGATTCCCCCCTCTCACAGGAGCATCCATCTATTTTAAAGAAGATCTTTCTTGATGATGGGTTATGGGACCCTGAGAGATGACATGCTGCAAAGAGGAGTTTGAGGGGTTTTTTTATTGAGATTTTTAAACAAAATTTTAAGGGGATCTGGGAGGGGGGAGGCCCAAAGGATCCAGAATGAACTTGGGGGAGTTTGATCCAGACAGCAGTCCAGACCATCAGATGGCTGTGGGGGGGAGTAGGGGTTTGGGGGGGACTCAGCTCCGAGTGAAGAGGGTCTTCCCATCCCAATGGTGATTGGGAGGGGCAGAGGGTGTGGGAGCAGAGGGCTTTATCGCAAGTGGGGAATGGGCCACCGCTGTCTTCAAGCAGTTGCCTGTTCCCGCCCTTGTGGCTCTTCTTGCTTCCCCGGGGGCATAGGATTGCAGGACCCTGGGCTCAGGTTGGTTTATTTCAATGCCAGGTCCGTGGTGAACAAGGCTCCCCTCATACATGATCTTATTGAGGAGGAGAAGGCGGACCTGGCCTGCATCACGGAAACCTGGTTGGGCCAAGAGGGGGGTGTCCCCCTCTCAGAACTATGTCCAATGGGCTTCCGGGTGCTTCACCAGCCAGGGGCCCAAGGCAGGGGTGGGGGGGTGGCAGTTATTATCAGGGAGAGTCTATGTCCGCAAGTGGCCATTGTCCCTCAGATAGGTGGGTGTGAGTCTCTCCTTTTGAAGTTGGGTCCTAATGTTCAGTTGGGCCTATTGATTACGTAACTGTCTCCCAGCTGCGTGTCATTGGCCCTGCCAAGCTCCTCGACATCTTGCCCGGGTTGGCGATTGAGTTCCCCACGCTTATAGTTCTGGGGGATTTCAATCTGCCTTCTGTGGGTGAGGCATCTGAGTTGGCTCAGGAGTTCATGGCTTCCATGACAGCCATGGACCTGACTCGAATAATTCAGGACCTGACCCATAATGGAGGGCACACACTTGACCTGGTTTTTATCTCTGGGCAGTGGATTAATGATCTGGGTAGGGGGGATTTAACTATTCATCCCCTGTCATGGTCCAATCATTTCCTTCTCCGGCTAGACTTTCAGTATGCCACCCCCCTGCCGCTGCAAGGTGGAATTGACCAGGTGGTTCTGCCCCAGGTGCTTGATGGACCCTGAGAGGTTCCAGACAGAGCTTGGGACATTTCCTGCTTCCCTTGCCCACAACTCTGCCGAGGCCCTAGTGGTAGCCTGGGAGAGGGCTGCTGCTAGGGCCTTGGATTGAGTTGTGCCTTTGCAGCCTCTGACCCAGCGCAGATCCCAGGTGGCCCCCTGGTATACCGAGGGACTCCGAGAGATGAAGAACCAGAAAAGACACCTAGAGAGCTGTTGGAGGTCCAGCAAATCCAAATCTGACCGAACACGGCTAAGAAATTGTCTTAAGTCTTACCTAGTGGTGATGGAAGCAGCAAAGCATGTTTACTTTTCCACTCTCATTGCATCCACAGATAATCGTCCAGCCACCTTGTTTAGAATGACCCACTCACTGCTTAACCAGCGACCAAGGGATGACCCCTTGCAGGGTAGGGCTGAAGAATTTGTTCAGTATCTGCAGGACAAAATCGCTCAGATCCGGGCTGGTTGGACTCCAACTGGGCGGAATCTGACGGAGTAGAGAGGGCAGTTCTTGGTCATACCATATGGGGTGAGTTTGACCCTGTGACTTTGGATGATGTGGACAGGATTATGCGTAGACTGAGTGCTGCAACTTATTTATTGGACCCATGTCCCTCCTGGCTGGTTTCGGCTGCCGGGGAGGTGACAGGGGGCTGGCTCCAGGCAGCTGTCAATGCTTCATTGACAGAGGGTGTCTTTCCCTCTGCCTTAAAAGAGGCGGTGGTAAGGCCCCACCTCAAGAAGCCTGCTCTGGACCCGGCCTTGTTGAATAACTATCATCCTGTCTCCAACCTTCGCTTTGTAGCGAAGTTTGTAGAGAGTGTTGTGGTGTGTTAGCTTCTGCAATTCCTGGATGAAGCGGACTATCTGGACCCATACCAGTCTGGTTTCAGACCCGGTTACAGCATAGAAACGGCATTGGTAGATGATCTCTGGTGGGCCCAGGACAGGGGTTGCTCCTCTGTCCTGGTCCTACTTGATCTCTCAGCGGCTTTTGATACCATCGACCATGGTATCCTGCTGCGACGGCTCAAGGGGTTGGGAGTGGGAGGCAGTGTTTTACGGTGGTTCTCCTCCTACCTCTTGGGCCATTCGCAGTTTGTAGTGGCAGGGGGGCAGAGATCTACCCCAAAGCCCCTTTCTTGTGAGGTACCTCAGGGGTTGGTTCTCTCCCCCCTCCTGTTCAACATCTATATGAAGCCGCTGGGTGAGATCATCCTTGGCTTTGGGGTGAGGTATCACCAATATACCGATGATACCCAGTTGTTTATCTCCACCGCGAGCCAACCCAGTGATGCCCTTGACATGATGTCCTGGTGCCTGGAGGTGGTGGGGGTCTGGATGGGAAGGAACAGGCTCAGGCTGAACCCCTCCAAGACTGAGTGGCTGTGGATATTGGCATCTCGTACTTTCCAACAGGTTCCATCTCTTTTTATGGGGGGGGAGTTATTGCCCCCCTCAGAAAGGGCCCGCAACTTGGGTGTCCTCCTGGATTCACAGCTTAATTTGGAAGATCATGTAACTGCTGTGACCAGGGGGGCTTTTGCACAGGTTCGCCTGGTATGCCAGTTGTGCCCCTTTTTGGACCGAGATGCCCTATGCACGGTCACCCATGCCCTTGTCACCTCTCGCCTTGATTACTGCAATGCTCTCTACATGGGGCTGCCCTTGAAGTGCACCCGGAGGCTTCAACTGGTGCAAAATGTGGCTGCACGGTTGCTTATGGGAGTATCTCGATACTCCCGTGTTACACCACTCCTGCGCGAGCTGCATTGGCTTCCGGTTGCCCTCCGGGTGCGATTCAAGGTGCTGATAATCACCTTTAAAGCCCTACATGGCTTAGGCCCAGGGTACTTGCGAGATCACCTGCTGCCAATGTCAACCTCCCATCACCCAGTTCGCTCCCACAGAGTCGGCCTCCTCAGGGTGCCATCAGCCAGGCAATGCTGGCTGGCGACCCCCAGGGGGAGAGTCTTCTCTGTGGGTGCACCGACCCTCTGGAACGAACTGCCCCCGGAGCTGTGGATGTCCCCTGACCTTCGGTCCTTCCGCCGTGACCTAAAGACCTGCTTATTCCAATGAGCGGACCTGGACTGATCATGGTTTTTAAATTTGTTTTTTTATTGGTTTAAATTGTTCTTATTTCTTATATTGTTTAACCCTCTTTTAATTTTTGTATTTATATCTTTTAACTTTTTATTGTTGTGAGCCGCCCTGAGTCCTCAGGGAGAAGGGCGGCATATAAATTTAATAAACCTTAACCTTAAACCTTAACCTGTGTTGGATTTTTTGGGTGAGGGGTTGTTGGTTCTAATTCCATCACTCTGCTATTGTCTATCAGTTTTGCTGCAAGGGATTTAAAAATATCCTGTCTTGAATGGGTTTCTGCAGGCAGTATTTGTTCATGAATGGGGCCTCAGACCTTCTGAATGAGATTATCAAATCTGCATTTCTACAGACCTGTCCTCTACCTAGTTTCTGCTTGGGGCTATTAAGAAATATTGGGCTTGCTTTTCTGCCTTTAAAATCCTTTGGGGAAATATAATATTCTGCCTTTTTAATATCCCCAAAATATTTCTTTCTCTGGGGGAGGGCTGACTTCCCACAATGGAAACACTGAAATTTATTTGGACACAAAATTATTTATTTTCCTGAATTTCTAACAAATGTTAACTGGATTCTACTGATAGATGCTAAGTAGGTTGTGGGAGTGGTGGGATTCAGCCAGTTTGCACCACTTCAGCAAAATTGGTAGCTATTTTTTTGTTGTCCAGGCCCAGGAAGTGGTATCCACAAAGAGAACTGGTTGTTTACATATTTTAATCCATCACTGGGTTGTGGTCAATTGTCTGTTATCCAGTGACTTTCCCATCATTTTTTTTACATACATTAAATGAAAGATCTTGTCTTGTCTCATTGAACTTTCTATTTATTATATTAGAGTGAGAGCATAGAAAATGTTTTTACTGAAACCATTTCTGGTTTGTGACATAATGAGAAATCTCTAGAAAAAAGTAACTTTATAGAAAAGTCAGTTAAAGCTTATTCTTTTTAACCTTTCAACCAGTAATAACCAGTTCACAGTAATAAGGAGAAAAGAAAGGCTTAGTAATTACTCTTTTTCTGTAGTATCAGGAAAGACAGATGGCAAGTATGTGTTTGTTTTTTGCCCTTTCATATCTGGATTAAAAGACCACTTCAAATCCACTGTTAGGGTGCACCATGTCCTCCACATTATTTATAAGAAATACAGTGAACATATCAGAGAAGTTTGTAGTAATATATTTGTCAATCATATTTTTTTTAAAAAAAGTGCAATTGAGGAAGCAGCTAATGTAGGTTTCAGTTGAATACCTGCACATATATGTCAGGCTTCCAGGAAAGGCAGATAAAATGCATAGCATTCAAGTAGCTAGAATTTTAAAAGTCAACTTCAATAGTGCAGGAGAATAGAAAGTAACCCTGTAGGCTTGATTCAGTATCAAAACCTTACATCAGATGATAGAAATAGATTGGAATTCTAATGTCACCGGATTGCCTAAACTAAGAATTTTCTGGACTAATTTCCAAATGATAACAGGAACTATTGCTCAAGTTGTCTAATTCAGTTCTGAGGCACTTGATATTGCAAACACCATGTTTCATGGCAAAGTAAATCTTTAATTTGGAGCAGTCTTTCTCAGCCTTTAAAATGAGTTGACATCAATTCCCAAAACATACCATGGTGGCTGGGGAATTCTGGAAGTTGAACTCCACATATCTTAAAGTTGCTGAGGTTGAAAAACACTGATCTACAGAGACAGAGCCTATAGTTCTGGGAGTGGGGGCAGGAAATGGCCCATCAAAAGCTTGTATGGTTCCTAAACCCCTTCCACAAATTGCTTTGCTAAATTATAACTTTTTAAGAGGATGGTAGGGGAACTGTATAAAAAGTGGAATAACATGATTTCACTATTAAAACTAAACATATTCATTTTTTATCTTGGCCAAATTTGTTGGAAGTCTTTGGCTTGAAAACAAGTAGCATATCATGTTCTTGTAATTCAAATTTAATCCAAACTGTCTCCGCTATTAATACAGTGCAGTGCAGAATGCAAGTGAATCACAGCAATTTCCTGTTTTTCCAGAATTAAGTTTTATAGATGTCCTAAGTATGACTTTATATACTAAACATTGCTTGGATCTATCCTATTTTTCATGCTCACTTTTAAGGAAAAGAAACTATAGGACAACCTGTGCTTGATAAAAATGCTTTTTACCTTCCTGAAAAAATGTTCTAGTTATCAACAGTGTTCAATTTTGATGAGTACCTATACAAATAAACATTTGAAGCTTGGATGAGGCATGATTGGACCCAAAAAGAGCCAGCTGGGTTGAGGCCATTAAAAGCAAATCCTGGCACATTTATGGCAGGGGACATCCTGTTGGCTTTCAAATTAGTAAATTGATGTGAAATTATAAGTAATTAGCTCCAGCATTTTAGCAGACCCAATGAAAATTATTAAAAAACATCTAACAGCTGCTGGCTAATCAAGAGAAATAGTCCAGCAACTGTGGAACATTTTAAATGCTCCTAATAAAAATGTTAGCATTTTGTGAAGGGTAGATTCTGGGCTGTGGGCATAGTGGTTTATAGAAAGAAATAAGAAATACTGGTAAATAGCATATGGGATATTAAAAAGACCAAGCAAAACTCAGGTTGATTATCCATAATCAAACAATATTATGTACATTTCTTGTCTGGAAAGAGAAAGATGATTGTTCCTCCATTATTTATGTGATCATGTTTTGGTACAAACCAACAAAAAAATGGATGTTTGTAAACTGAGGATCTTAAACTATGTTTTTTCCCATAGAACAATTTGTTTCAATCATCTACAACAGAGATGGAGAACATTCTGTGAACATAAAGTTATAAGTGATGCTAACATCCTTTTGAGGACTTCCGACTGAGTCCCCAAAACGTAAAAGGTTTCATAGGATTGCAGAAACACAAAGCACCAATTTCAACCATTAAATGCCCCTCAAATAAATTAGGCACATTTGGGGTGCTGGCTCTGCCCACTTGTGAGTGTAGTCCTCTTCATGCTATGAAAAGCTTAATGTGGGTTTAAGTCAGTGATTGCTGATTCCTGACCTATACAGTCCATACCTAAAGAGGATCTTGAAGATAATGATAATTGCAACCCATGTTTTGAAGCTTTCTCCTTGGCTTTTTCATGAATTATTCAAAGAATTCAGAGCCATCTCCAGTTCTTCCTCAGCAAATCTATTTCTTCAAAAGACTCAAGAAGAATGTAATGTGTACACCATGATTATGGATTCATACATAATTTTTTATTACATATGAGTCCCAGTGAATTTTGTGTATACAAACTTACTGTGTAGACTGCAATATGTAAGCATAATTTTATGCCTCTTTCATTGTCTATTCTTCTCCAACTGAAATATTGAAGTGCATATGTGAAATGCAAAGAGATAAAGGTAAATAGAAGATAGATGGACTCTTATGTAAGATCACATCAAAGATTTTCTGTATTTCCCTGTGATCTCCAGTGATTAAATACCCCCATAAGAAAACTTTAGTAGCTTATCGGCAAAATCAGCACAAAGGAATTGTTACATATGTTTCAAATTGTTTGTGATATATATGAAGGACTGAGTGTTTTCCATATAGGCTGCACAGTAGAAATTAGATTGAGGTATAAAGGGCATGCAGAATATTGGAAATAATGTTTTGCTTCATTGGAGCTTTGATCAAAGTGTCTCTTCAAAGGAAGTTGGGAAGACAAGTAGTAACTTCCTTCTAATCATTGGAGCACAGAATATTAAAACTGGGTGGGTCAGCAGAGATAGATCAGCAACTTGTACTCTATGACAAAATTCTCTAAATGGAATATGGGAGACACACTAGTGTTGAACTACACAATTCATTTGATATTCTCTATATATTTTGTGAGTAGAGAGAATGGGTGAATGGTTTCTTCAAATTTTTACAGGAAAATGTATGTATATATGTATGTATCTCTATGTGTGCTCGTGTGTGTGTGTGTGTGTATAAAGTTGTAAAGGACCAAATACCCATTTAATTTTGAAAAATAGAATTTCTGAGTTTGCTTAGGATTTAACTAGAGAGTAAAAGCCTGAGAGGTTACAGACTGTTAGAGAGATGATTGTACAATGAAGTACAAAAGTACAAAATATCATCTTCCACCCATGAGAATCTTTTTGAAGCTCTTTTCTCCTTTCACCTTTAAAATTGAGAGAGGGAGAGAGAGAAGGAAGGAGAGACAGAGACAACAAAGAATAGACAATAATAGATAATATATAGTAGATGCAGTGCTTTTTTTGTAAAAGAAAAAGGTGCCGGAACTCACACATGTCATACAACCCGCCTTGCCTATCCTACAAGGTTCCATCCAAAAAAGGTGCCGGAACTCCGTTATGAGCATTCTATGAGAAAAAAAGCCCTGAGTAGATGATAATAAATGATAGATAATAATTGATTGACTTCTTTGAAAAAAAATTTCCAAAGGAACCAATTAACCAATTCTTCATGACAGATCATTAGTGGTACGTTATGCATATTGTTACCTTCTTTGATCCATTCCGGCTTCAGCACTTATTCAAGCTGATCACTCATTCTGTTTTGCCTTGATTGGCTGTTTCGTGCCCTTTCTGTCCTAAAGGGATAGGGCATTGTTATTACCATTAATTAACATGGCATTAATATCAATGGGTTGCCATACTCCTGGTATATGTTTGACACCCATAGTCAATGTTACATGCAGAAGTGAGAGGCATTTTTGAGTATTTTTCATTACACCCATATATCATTATTGCTACATGAGCTGGATTGCCTCACTGTTGGCTTCCTTGTGCAATTCCAGATGCTGGTCTTTATTTATAAGGATCTTTATGATGTACAATAGGGTTATCTGAAGGACTGGCTTTCTCTAATCATTTCTACCCACCTGATATGTTTAGGCAGAGTAAGAGCACTCCAAGTTGCCTCAATATTATCATTTCATGGAATCAAGCTAGTTTACCTTCTCTGTCACAGCGTCTGCCCTTGGAACAGCAATCTACCCCTGCCACACACACACACACACACACACTCCTATTATTTATGGTCCTAACTCTTTTAAGTTCTAGAAAGCCCTGTTCTCAGACCTGGGATTAGTATGTTAATTTTATGGGTTTGTTGTTTGAATTGTTATAGGTGTTTTTGTGTAGATGATGGCACAATGTGATTTTCTCTGTATAGGATTCAGGTACTAAAAACAAAAAAATACAAAGGCCTGACTCCATCTGAAGCTCTAGAGCAGGCATGCCCAAACTTGGTAACTTTAAGATTTGTGGACTTCAACTCCCAGAATTCCACAACCAGCATGGCTGGTTGAGAAATTCTGGGAGTTGAAGTCCACATGTCTTAAAGTTGCCAAAGTTGGATACCACTGTCCTAGAGATTGCTAAACAAAGATTGACAGCACTGGCTACCAGGCTAAGGAGATACATTAGAGAAGCAGAGACTGAGAAGATAAATGTCCTGTTCTTCAAATAATCATTTCAATTTTATTGAAAGTTTTTAAAAACAAAGGTAAAAACCAATACAAATTAATATAGAGCAAGAAGAAAAAAAAGAAATCAAAGTTATAGGTAAAAGTGCAAGAAAGAAAACAAAAACACAAAAATAGAAACAAAAGAAAAAAGACATAAAGAAGTGCTTCCAATCTTCTTTATAACAAGTATATGTATAATTAAAAAATTACTTTTTTCTATAGAGTGACTCTAGAGAATTGCCTTCTTTCTATAATCTATCCTGTAATCATCAAAACCATAAATTGTAAGTTTATTTTTTCAGTTTTATGCAAAAAGTGGATAAGGAGTTTTCAGTCAGCAATAAATACAGATATTGCCTTTTCTCTAATTAAACAAGTCAATTATTTTAGTTATATATTAAATGTTATAAGCTGCACAGAGTCCTTTGGAGTAGGGTGATTATAACAAATAGAAATATTATTATTACTATTACTATTAATAATAATTACAGCAACCACTGTTCATATGATGTTTGGTACACAAGTATTTTTTCCCCCTAAAATCTATATAGATATAATTATGCCCCTCCATGGGTTACTGCCTTGTCGTGGTGAAGGGGCTTGCATAATTCAATGAAGCTATGAGTTATGCCGTGCAGGGCCACCTAAGATGGACATGTCATAGCAGAGAGTTCTGACAAAACGTGATCCAGTGGAAAAGGAAATGGCAACCCACTCCAGTATCTTTGCCATGAAAACCCTGTGGACAGTACCAAAAGGCAAAATGATTTGACGCTGGAAGATGAGCCCCTAAGGTCAGAAGGCGTCCAATATGCTACTGGGGAAGAGCAGAGGGCTAGTACTAGTAGCACTTGAAAGAATGAAGCGACTGGGCCAAAGCCAAAAGGATGCTCAGCTGTGGATGTATCTTGTGGTGAAAGGAAAGTCCGATGCTGTAAAGATTTTTTTTTTCTATAGGAACCTGGAATGAAAGAACCATAAATCAAGGAAAGCTGGACGTGGTCAAACAAGAGATGACAAGACTGAACATCGACATCTTAGGAATCAGCGAAATAAATGGACAGGAATGGGTGAATTTAATTTAGATGATCATCAGGTATACTACTGCGGGCAAGAATCCCTCAGAAGAAATGGAGTAGCCTTCATAGTCAATAAAAGAGTAGGAAAAGCAATACTGGGATACAATCCACAAAATGACAGAATGATCTCAGTTTAAATCCAAGGCAAACCATTCAATATCACAGTAGTCCAAGTCTATGCCCCAGGCACCAGTGCTGAAGATGATGAAATTGACCGGTTCTATGAAGCCCTACAGCACCTTATAAAACTAACACCAAAAACTGATGTCCTTATCTTCATGGGGGATTGGAATGCTAAAGTAGGAAGCCAAAAGATAACTGGAATAACACGCAGGTTTGGCATTGGAGTACAAAATGAAGCAGGGCACAGGCTGATAGAATTTTGTCAAGAGAATATGATGGTCATAGCAAACACTCTTTTCCAACAACCCGAGAGACAGCCCTACACATGGACATCACCAGACGGTCAACACAGAAATCAGATTGACTATGTGCTCTGCAACAAAAGATGGAGAAGCTCTATACAGTCAGTAAAAACAAGACCAGGGGCTGAACTGTGGCTCAGACCATGACCTTCTCATTGCAAAGTTTAGGCTTAAACTGAAGAAAGTAGGGAAAAGCACTAGGCCACTCAGCTATGAATTAAATCATATCCCTGTTGAATATACACTAGAAGTGAAAAATAGATTTAAGGAATTAGATCTGATAGACAGAGTGCCTGAAGAACTATGGACGGAGGTTTGCAACATTGTACAAGAGGTAGCAATTAAACCATCCCAAAGAAAAAGAAATGCAAGAAAGCAAAATGGCTGTCTGAGGAAGCTTTGCAAATAGCTGAGGAAAGGAGGGAAGTGAAAGGCAAGGGAGAAAAAGAAAGATACGCCCAATTGAATGCAGAATTCCAGAGAATAGCTAGAAGAGATAAGAATGCCTTCTTAAATGAACAGTGCAAAGAAATAAAAGAAAACAATAGAATAGGGAGGACTAGAGATCTCTTCAAGAAAATTGGAGAGATGAAGGGAACGTTTCATGCAAAAATGGGCATGATAAAGGACCAAAATGGCAGGGACCTAACAGAGGCAGAAGAGATTAAGAAGAGGTGGCAAAATTACACAGGAGAACTATACAAGAACTAGCTTAACAACCCTGATAACCACGATGAGGTGGTCACTGACCTCGAGCCAGACATCCTAGAATGTGAAGTGAAGTGGGCCTTAGAAAAACTAAGCAACAACAAAGCTAGTGGAGGTGACAGTATTCCAGCTGATCTATTCAAAATCTTAAAAGATGATGCAGTAGAATTGCTGCACTCAATTTGCCAGCAAATTTGGAAAACTCAACAGTGGCCACAGGATTGGAAAAGATCAGTTTACATTCCAATTCCAAAGAAAGGCAGTGCCAAAGAATGTTCAAATTATCGCACCATTGCACTCATTTCTCATGCTAGTAAAGTTACGCTTAAAATCCTACAAGCTAGACTCCAGCAGTATGTGGATTGAGAACTACCAGAAGTAGAGGGAGGATTTTGAAGAGGCAGAGGAACTACAGATCAAATTGCCAACAAACGCTGGATCATGGAGAAAGCTGGGGAGTTCCAGAAAAACATCTACTTCTGCTTCATTGACTATGCTAAAGCATTTGATTGTGTGGATCACAACAAACTGTGTCAAGTTCTTAAAGATATGGGAGTACCAGACCATCTTACTTGTCTCTTGAGAAACCTATATGTGGGCCAAGAAGCAACAGTGAGAACTGGACACGGAACCACTGATTGGTTCAAAATTGGGAAAGGAGTCCAGCAAGGCTGTATACTCTCGCTCTGCCTATTTAACTTATATGCAGAGCACAAATGAGAAAGACAGGGCTAGATGAATCAAAAGTTGGAATTAAGATTGCTGGGAGAAATAACAACAGCCTAAGATATGCAGATGATACCACTCTAATGGCAGAAAGTGAAGAGGAACTAAAGAGCCTCATGTGGTTGAAGAAGGAAAGTACAAAACTTGGGTTGAAACTTAACATTAAGAAAACCAAGATCATGGCATCCTGCCCTTTCAATTCCTGGCAAATAGATGGGGAAGAAATGGAGGTAGTGACAGATTTTATTTTCCTGGGCTCCAAGATAACTGCAGATGGGGACTGTAGCCAAGAAATTAAAAGACACTTGCTCCTTGGGAGGAAAGCCATGGCAAATCTAGACAGCACACTAAAAAGCAGAGACATCACCCTGTCAACAAAAGTGTGTATAGTCAAGGCTATGGTTTTCCCAGTTGCAATGTATGGTAGTGAAAGTTGGACCATAAGAAAGGCTGAGCGCCAAAGAATTAAGGCCTTTGAACTGTGGTGTTGGAGAAGACTCCTGTGAGTCCCTTGGACTGCAAGGCAATCAAACCAGTCAGTCCTAGAGGAGATCAACCCTGACTGCTCTTTAGAAGACCAGATCCTGAAGTTGAAACTCAAATACTTTGGCCATCTAATGAGAAGGAAAAACTCACTGGAGAAGAGCCTAATGCTGGGAAAGATTGAGGGCAGGAGAAGAAGGGGACGACAGAGAATGAGGTAGCTGGATGGAATCACTGAAGCAGTAGGCGTGAGCTTAAATAGACTCCAGAAGACGGTAGAGGACAGGAAGGCCTGGAGGAATGTTGTCCATGGGGTCGCGATGGGTCGGACATGACTTTGCAGCTAACATCAACAACAACAAAATATGCTTATCATATTTGTCCACTATTGTCACTTAAATATGGCCACTTTAGTGTGTATTACTTCCTCAGAGACTCATTTTTTGCACATTTTAATAATATATCACAATAGTCAAAGAGGCATGAGAGCAAGAAGAATAACAGGCCATCAGTTTTTATATTGAAACTAAAAATGCAGACTTGGCAGGTTCACACATTGTTCTTACTATGTGTTATACTTTTTATATATAACACATTTTCTCCTGTTTGCAGATCCATCTCTCAATAAAGTCATAAATGTATAGAGTGGATAATGGGGCACAAACATTCCCCCAGGAGCTTTTTCTTATAACTTGTTTAATTCAATCTGAAATCGCATTATTACTCTGTGCATGACAGCGGCCACTGTATAGTCTCACTAAATCCTACTTGCGGAGTGCCAATCAAAAGGTGCAAATGCTGTGATTGTATGTAGTCTACTTCTGTCTAATTAAATGGGTAACTCAGGAGAAACTTGCTCCTGCAAAATGAGAGCCCAGTTTTTTTTCATCCTGAACAGATGAAACTTCATTTCGCTTCAGAACAAGCTTTCTGATGAGAATTCAGAGAATTAAACTACTGATGTACAAATGACTTCTTCCATTGGCTTTTTTCGTTCTTTAGTATTTCTCCTTTCTGTTTCAGTGCTTTTGCCTTATAGCTTTCACAATGTCACTGATTTTCCTGAAGATAAAACTGGAGCATGCATAGGTATGATGTATCTAAGTGGACTTCTTTGATTTCTAATTGCTAAAACCAAACATGGGTCTATAACTCGGCTGACTTAAAGCAAACTGTTCTGAAAGCTGTATTAGGCTTTCAGCTTTGTCTAAGGGTTATAGTTACAATCTGATCATTTCCAAACACAGCAGGGTCCTGTTGATTTGTGTATGAGAATGAAGTATAAAGTTAAACCTGTTAATAGGCAAAAAAGGATCCATAAGTGTAACTTTGCAAGGATTTTACCTATTATCAAGGCTTCTTTTTCCTCTGAAGCCTAAGGTAGGATTTTGCATCCATGCCTAGTATCCGTTGATAATCCTATCTTCCACACATTTGTCCAACCATTTTTGATGTCAGGTGTCCCTAACTTCACATTTTATAATAGTGAATTTATATATATGGTTCGAAAGCACGTAAAAATGCAAGTAGAAAAATAGGGACCACTACGGTGGGAAGGTAACAGCGTTCCGTGCGCCTTTGGCGTCTAGTCATGCCGGCCACATGACCACGGAGACGTCCTCGGACAAGCGCTGGCTCTTCGGCTTTGAAACGGAGATGAGCACCGGCCCCTAGAGTCGGAAACGACTAGCACACATGTGCGGGGGAACCTTTACCTTTATATATATATATATATATATATATATATATATATATATATATATATATATATATATATATATATATATATATATATATATACACCTGCGAAAACCTCAGAAAACAAACAGATAGATAGATAGATAGATAGAGATAGATAGATAGATAGATAGATAGATAGATAGATAGATAGTGTTATGTCAGTAGCTTTATTGCAAAGAAGGTTCCTTTGAAGCGGGAAGCCTGGGTGCAATTATTGGCTAACGTTGTATCGGCGGGAAAGTCCGGGCTAGGGATTGGATACAGTTCAAACGGCTCGAGTATATAAGCCGGAGTTATTTTGACAGTTGCCAGTTGACTTATGTGTATTAATAAACCTTCCTCACTGAGTCATTCGTCTGTTTGAACCTAACAAGTGGCGACGAGGATGGGATCGACGGCGGACTAGTGAAGAATCGGTGACAACCAGCTGAGCGTAAGGCGGTAAATTTAAAATACACAGTCAACCGCAAGCGGCCGCGGCGGAATCAACAAACCTCTGAATGGCGCAACTTGGCTCTTTAAAAGAATTTGATCCAAACTACCCAGAGGACTGGGAAGAATATGTTGGACAGGTCGAAGGGTTTTTGCTCGTGAACGGCATAACCGACGACCGTAAGAAGGCGGCTGCCTTATTAACTATCAGCGGCACACCCATGTACCGGGTTGCCGTTGGACTCTGTCAACCGTTGCCGGTATCAAGCGTTTCGTACGCTGACTTACTGGCCAAATTAAAAGTACATTTTACGCCGAAAAGATCAGAACTCTATTGGAGGCGCATTTTTGAAAAACGCAATCAGAGACCGGGCGAGTCAATCACAAAATTCGTTGCTGCGGTCAGAGAAGCAGCGTTACGCTGTAAATATGACAATCTAGAAATAAGGATTCGTGATAGAGTGGTGCTGGGCTTGCGAGACGAACAGTTACAAAATTGAATCATCGCTAAGCCCACCGGCGACTTACAAGAAGTCCTTGACGAACTTTTGACGTATGAATCTACTGGAAGCCGCGACCTCCCCCGTAATAGCATGGCTGCTTCATCCAAAATAAACCTAGAAAGCCGTGTGGACAGTGGGGAGGCGGATCAACAATGGGAAGCCGACATAGCCAAAGTCACCAGAAGGTTTGGAAAAATGGCGGCAAAACCATCCCGTAGCGAAGGACCAGAACCGAGTCGCCGATTCCAAACAACAGCACCACAACGACAACCGAGAGACAATCCAACAAGACCGCGCGACAGCGACATCAGATGTGGAAGCTGCGGGGGCAACCACCCCAGAGCAACATGCAGATTCCGCTCTGCTAAGTGCAGAATGTGCGGAAAGACCGGCCACATTCAAGCCATTTGCTGGGGTCGTCCACGCGACAATCGTCTACACGAAATTGATGTTTGGGCCGAAGGTAAGGTAACCCCTTACTATAGTGGCAATAAGACCCCTAGACCTTTGGCACAGTACCCCAACCGCGGGGGGGGTGGCGCGAGTCAACCACATAGGAAAGCCTAAAATAAATCATATTCTAAGACCAAAATTAAAAATCTTAGTCCATCTGCAAGGAATCCCTTGCAAAATGGAAGTTGATTCCGGGGCCTTGGTATCAATAATTTCCAACGAGACCCTTAAATTTATCGAACGTAAAAGTGGCCAAAGAATTCCACTCAGTTCAACAAAAATTCAATTAGCTGACTTCCAAATAAATATTAAAGGGAAGGTCAGTTTAAAAGTTAAGTATAAAGGGTTTAATGGCTTCTTAGACTTATTAGTCACCGAAGGCCATAGAACTAGTTTAATTGGACTTAATTGGTTCCCAGCTCTGGGAATTTGGGTTGGGGGAATAAATACCATTAATAATAATAAGACCCTCAAATCTGTCTGCGATGAATTCGCAGACGTATTTGATGGATCTTTAGGGAAATATAAGGGGCCCCCAATTAACTTTAACCTAGACCCGACCGTTAAGCCCATCAGGCTTAAGGCCCAACGGGTGCCTTTTGCCCAGGAAGCAAAAAATCGAGGCCGAGCTCGATAAGCTTGTAGGCCAAGGCGTATTAGAACCGGTCGAGGGTGGCTTGTGGGAAACACCAATCGTCACACCCCTAAAACCTAACGGGGATGTGAGGATTTGTGCTGATTACAAAGCCACCCTGAACCTCGGAATGAAAAAGCATGCTTACCCGGTCCCGACGGTGAAACAGGTCCTCGCCACGATCCAGGACGGCGCCATATTTGCCAAGCTCGACTTGGCGCAGGCGTATTTGCAACTTACTGTTTCCAGGGAAGCTGCTGAAGCTCAAACTATTGTCACCCACAAGGGGGCATTCCGAGTCCACAGACTGCAATTTGGTATTGCAGCAGCTCCAGGCATCTTTCAGGAGGTGATGGAGAGGACTTTAAAGGGCATACCTGGTGTATGCCCTTACTTTGATGATGTCCTAATAGCTGGAAGAAATGAAGAAATTTTAGCTGAGCGTCTGGAATAGGTACTGGGGAGATTCAGGGAGGCTGGACTTAAATTAAAAAGGGAAAAGTGCTGTATTGGAGTTAAATCCACTGAATTCTTAGGATTTAGAATAGATGAAAAAGGAATTCACCCTACAGCTGAAAAAATTAAAGCAATTAAATTGGCACCTGAACCAAAAAACAAGGCTGAATTACAAGCCTTTTTAGGATTAGTCAATTTCTATCACACATTCTTGCCACATAAAGCTGCCATCGCTGAACCATTACACAGACTATTAGATAGAAAAACCCCATGGCAGTGTCAAGAAAAACATAGAGTCAGCTTTCAAACCTTAAAAGATATTCTATCTAGCCAGTCCACAGTTACTCATTTTATTGAGAACAAACTGATCTATTTAGCTTGTGATGCTTCACCTTATGGTGTGGGGGCTGTCATCAGCCACATGGATTGTCAGGGCATTCAAAAGCCAATTGCATACTATTCCAGGACGCTTACCAAAGCTGAATGGAATTATGCACAAATCGATAGAGAAGCATTAGCTATTGTGGCAGGAGTAAAAAAGTTCCATGATTACCTTTATGGTAGGAACTTTACCATATTCACTGACCACAAACCGTTACTGGGACTGTTTACCACTGATAAACAGACACCCCAAATAATGTCTCCCAGGATGCTGAGGTGGTCAATTTTCCTCTCAGCATATTCATTTTCTTTGCAACATAGACCTGGTAAGGAAATGGGCCATGCGGATGCCCTTAGCAGACTGCCTCTAACTAACACCGAGGGGGACCCTGCCCCGGTAGGGCAAATTATGTCACTACATGAAATTCCTGAATGCCCCTTAACAGCTAGAGAAATAGCTGAGGCCACTAAAAAATACCATATTCTCAATAGGATTATGACCTGGGTACTAGGGGGATGGCCAAGTAGTAACCCTGACTCCAAGTACACTTCATATTTTAGGAGAAAAGATGAACTATCATCCCATTTAGGGTGTATATTGTGGGGTAACCGTGTTGTCATTCCTGAACTTCATAGGAATACAATTATAACTGAACTACATGAAGGTCACCCTGGGATTGTCCGAATGAAGGCATTAGCCAGAAGTCATTTGTGGTGGCCGGGGTTAGACAAGGCTATAGAAGAATGTGTTTCAGGGTGTTATCAGTGTCAGCAATCTAGGCCTGAGCAGGCACACGCACACACGCATAAGTGGGAATTGGCCAGGAATCCATGGTCTAGGATTCACATTGATTTTGCAGGGCCATTTCAAGGCCTAACCTTCCTAGTTGTGGTGGACAGCTTCTCTTGGTGGCTGGAGGTTGTGCCTGTTACTTCAATGTCATCTGGTAAAACAATACAGGTTTTAAGGGGCCTCTTTGCCACTCACGGGTTACCTGATGTGATAGTATCTGATAATGGGCCCCAATTCACCTCTGCTGAATTTCAGGGTTTCCTCAAGGCCAACTCGATTAGACATGCAACATCAGCACCCTTCCACCCTTCCACCAACGGCTTGGCTGAATGCAACGTTAGAACCACCAAAGACGCCTTGAAGCGAATCATCCGTGGCGACTGGCACCAAAGACTTGCAGACTTTTTGCTGACTCAACACACAACCCCTTGCACGGCTACCGGGAAAAGCCCTGCAGAGATGAGGTGGGGCAGACGGCTAACCACTAAACTGGACCGGTTACACCCTGACAGACTACCCTCTAGTGCAGAACCGGACATTCCGAACAGGTCTTTCAAGATTGGAGACTTAGTTTGGGCCAGGAACTATGGACCGGGGGACAAATGGGTTCCAGGGGTAGTCACTGACATAATGGGGCCGTTGTCTTACACCATTGAGGGGGAAGGGAATAGAGTAAGTAAAAGACATATTGATCAACTAAGGAAGAGGGTTCCCGAAAGTGCGTCAGTCAATGGGGGTCAAATTGAACTCAGGGGTGATACTGCATCTTGGCTTAATCAAAATGACTTTCCAGATAGTGGAGGAGAAGTGGAAACTCAACCCAGTATAGCTGTAGCAACTCCACAGCATTGTCAAATTGATTGGGAGTTGTTTTCTATGGACAGGCTAGCAGTACCTGAACAACAACAACAACAACAGCCACAACAGCAATTACAATCAGTTAGTAGTGAATCTTCAGAGCCAGTAACCCAAAATTCCAGACCCATAACAATCAGCCAGTCAGTTAACAATGACGTAAGTGGCAAGTCCAATAGATACCCATCTAGGGTCCATAAGCCACCCAAATACTTGAGAGATTACGTCAACAAATAACATCAACTGGGGGGGAAGGGGTGTTATGTCAGTAGCTTTATTGCAAAGAAGGTTCCTTTGAAGCGGGAAGCCTGGGTGCAATTATTGGCTAACGTTGTATCGGCGGGAAAGTCCGGGCTAGGGATTGGATACAGTTCAAACGGCTCGAGTATATAAGCCGGAATTATTTTGACAGTTGCCAGTTGACTTATGTGTATTAATAAACCTTCTTGTTGTTAAAACCTCACTGAGTCATTCGTCTGTCTGAACCTAACAGATAGATAGATAGATAGATAGATAGATAGATAGATAGATAGATAGATAGATAGATATAGATATAGATATAGATATAGATATAGATATAGATATAGATATAGATATAGATATAGATATAGATATAGATATAGATATATACATACATATATGTTTCTGAGGTTTTCGCGGGTTTCCCCCCCTTTGTCTGTCCTAAATCTCCATCTTTCATGCTTTGTTTGAATCCTTAGCTACGGAGTATGCTAAAATGGGCAGTATGCAAATTTCTCCCTACTTCTATGGATTGGTTTAGTGTTACTAAAATAGAATAATTTTCCTATATAATTATTCACTGATGTTGTTTTGACTATTGCATATCAAGCAACTGAAAGGTATTTTTAACTGTCGCATCATTTTCAACATTAAAGTATATTCTTTACTGTTATTGCACAGCATCTCACCCTGGACCACTTATCTGTCTGTCTGTCTGTCTGTCTGTCTGTCTGTCTGTCTGTCTGTCTGTCTGTCTGTCTGTCTATCTACCTATCTATCTATCTATCTATCTATCTATCTATCTATCTATCTATCTATCTATCTATCTATCTATCATCTATCTATCTATCTATCTATCTATCTATCTATCTATCTATCTATCTATCTATCTATCTATCTATCTATCATCTATCTATCGATGTCCTATGCAAAAATTAATGATAGTGCCTTGTTTCTTGTGTCTTCAGTTCCTCTACTCTATCTGTGCCATGCAGACAAATCCAACATAGTACTATCTTCACTGAAAAATCTATTCCTATGCCAAATCATCCTTGGTGGTCTTGAATTTCCATTTACTGGCACATGACTTTTGCATACTTGTTTCATATTTCCTTGGCTTTCTTTATATACATTTGAGATCTTTGTGGGAATGTTAGTTTATTTTACATTCAGCTTGTTACCCCCTAGGAACAAGTAATGCATAAAGTAAAGTAAATACACAACTAAAAGTAAATTAATGCTCAAAATAAATAAAAAATGCATTTTAGGCAGTCAGAGTGCTGACACAAATTAATCTGGAAACAAAGACTTGTAAATGAGAAAGCCTATATTTAACATCACCTGAAAGAAGGAATCTGAACTATATTCAAAAACCGATGCTGTTATTTAGACTGCAGGATTGGCTTTTGCTCAAACTTTAGTTAATACAGCAAGCTTCTGCTTTCATGGGAAGTGTATTAATATACCATCCATATTATTTAAAACATATAACAAGTTATATATCATTTATTCATAATAACCTGAAAGAAGTTGAAGCCCCAAGCAGCAATCTTATTAGAACAACAAAAGATTGGATAATTGTAGCCCATCCCACCTCTTCCATTGGGCTTATATATATTAGAATTTATAAATAAATGCCATTAAGACTGTTCCATCCCAATGCAAAAATCTGATAGTAAATGACAGAAAAAATTAGTAAGGGTATTTTCCAATCCAACTCTAGTAACAAAAATAACAATAATATTAAACTCCAACAGTGTTAATTAGGCAGCTTCAAATATTAACTTCAATGAAATATCTTTTAATTAAAGCAGAGTTCAGAAGATATGATCCCTTTACTAGTGAATAGCTGATGCATTTTCATTTTATTATTTTTTTAGAGTTCCAAGTTCAAGTTTTTTTTTATAGAAAGAGACTATCTTAAACAATAAACAATGATTTCACCATCTGGAGCCATTAAATTAATATCTAGATGGTGAAAATTATATCCAATTAAAAGTGTACTCTGATCAAACCAGATTGCTTTATTTATTTGAAGCAAATGTCCTATTACAGCATCTTAGAAGTTTTCTCACAGGATTCTACTATGTTTTTTTTATTCTATACATATGTTTAATGTTGGATGTAATGTGCATGTGGCAGAAGGATACAAAACCAACCTAAATTTCATATCATGCAGATATTTGTTTGAAATGGAAATCAGGGATGATGTTTTAATTATTACTGCAAAGGTGGGGACAGTGAAGAAATGAAAATGAAGAGAAATACTGGACAGTGATTTCACTGGCTAATCCTTTCAGCCTGGAAGCTTCTTGGTGCTTCTGGCACAAGTATGACGCAATGAAAGAACTAGTAAATTGATTTATATGCTTAAAGTTCACACACACACAAACACACACACACACAGAGAGACATACAGACACACAGAGACACCATTATTGTTATCTCTGCTAGCTCTTAATGGACCTGCCATCAAAATAGAGAAACACCCCCTCACCATGAATAAACGTGATGATACCTCCCACCTACCAGACATCTGGAAACTGGCCCTAGTCAACAAATGAGTCCCAGCCACGAAAACCGACACCGGACCCACAACAACACAGGATGCCACCACCATTCATCCTCACCAGACTCAAACCCAAGCCCACCCCATAGACGAAATGCAACCACCATCCAGAAGCCAAACCACGGTGGCATCTCCAGCTGCTGCACTACCCCACCGACCCCCACACAAACCAAACTGACACACACCATGAACACAAGGCCAGACCGCAAACTCAGAGCCAAACCAAAGCCCAGGATGTTACACCACAGCCTTCTGCTCAGGACATTACATCACAGAACTCAGGAGGTTGCAGTGCCAAAGCTCGGGATGTCACAACACAGCCAACCACCCAGGATGTTGTAGCACAGAACTCAGTATATCTCTACACTAGAGCTCAGGATGTCATCACACAGCCCATTATCCTGGTCGTTACAACACAAAAGACTAATGGTCACATAGCCAACACCTCAGCCACACAGGATGTTACAAAACAGCTGACTAAACTGCAAACAATAAATCCATCAACCAATCAAGATGTCACAACACAGCCAACCAACCCGCTTACAGCAACAAAGCCAGCACCCCACACATACCCCTCCAATATTTATAGAGAGACGGCAGCTCTGATCACGCTTTGCTCACACAAGCACGAAGTCGAAGACACCAGACTGAAGATGACGAGTGGGACCTCATCGAAACGTCACCAAGACACTCTCAATCTTAGATGGGAAAAGAGCCGGATACGAACAATTTAGATTTAACATGGGGCAAATCTTTATTTCCTGTTTCAGCCTATCTTGAAGGCCATCGAACAGGCAGTAGTAACACCAGACAGCTCATATATATTTTTATGTAAATTACTAACAAAGAATTAAGGGAGACTGAAATGCATTTCAAACTTATTAGTTTTCATCTGTCAGCCATACCCTTCTGAGATTCGAACCTGGGCTGATTGCACATTAGGCAGTTGTTTTTACCTCTTGAGCCACAGGATCTCTCTCGCTTTGTTAGCTTCTGCAAGGGAAGATATGTGTCAAATACTTGTTAACTATTTAGATTACCTTGTTTTTATTTTTGTAATTTTAAACTTCAATAACATTATTAGTAAAAAGAGAGATAGACATGTTCCGGCTTTAAATGATCTCAAGGCAATGGTTAAGATGATCAGTTAGTGTCATGAACTGTGCATTAAAGTAACCATATAAAATGGCTTAGCCATAATCCTCCTTTCAATGACTTACAATTGGACAAGCTGTTTTCTTGTATCAAGAAAAAATGGAAATTCATTCTTTTCCCTTCCTGCCAACTTTATTTGTTGTAGACAGCAGTGTCTACTGCTGAAGATTGGATTTCATAGACAATCTGCCAATCTGTTAAGACTATTATTATGTTCTTAAGGAACAAGTTTTCATTTTGGGAATTATTTACCAACCTTGATTAATAAAAGTTTGACTTTTTCTTTCTCAGAGGAAATTGACAGCAATTCTCTCATGTGTGAGAGATGCAGGAATCATGTCCTTGAATACCTTTCTTCATCATTTTGAAGAATTAATAAAAAATTCTGCCCTTTTCAGATAAAATGAAATGAAATGAAATGAAATGACATAGCCCCCAAGGCATAGATATGTTTGCAAGTCTCAGCTGAGCTTTTACACACCATCAGTGCCAAATTAACTTTTCTAATATATTGAAATGCCACATAGCACAGGAAAACAATGTTGAAATAGAGATGAGGTTCTAAAGGGGATTGTATCTTTCATCTGGTTTGATAAAGAAATGGGAATTAGCTCTATGTTTTCTCTAATGAACAACTTGAGATACAACTAAATACTGGCCCTCAGTGATTGCAAAGAGGACATATTCTTTGACCGCTGGCAGAGTAGAAAGACAGCTGGATCTTTTGAGGTTATCACAAGTGCCACTTTCTTAGTGCAACATTCCTCTATTGCAGGGGTGTCAAACTGCCGGCCCATGGGCCGGATGTGTCATCAGGAAACCACGCCCACTCCATTGCTGGCAATGGCAAAAAAGCTCTGATACATTGCACGACGTCACGTGACATCATGAATTTGACATGTCTGCTCTATTGGCTCAAGACATTCAAGAATTGTAGGACAAGCTTAAAAAATAAATCAAAGAAATAAACCAGCAGCTATATGTTGAGTTTCTCTCTTCTCCATGGTAACTAGTTTAACATACTTGTTCTTGGGGGGAAAAGCATTGGTTGGGAAGGGAAGGGCTTTCAGCATTCAAGGTGGGACTCTCCAAAGAAACCCCTCTGTCCTCCAAACTTCAGGCAATCAGTCTATGGAGATTCTCAGTCATTCAGGTTATGGTTGTCCCATGGTTGAGACATCCAGGCCAGGAGAAACTAAGCAAAAGGCATTAGAGAATATATGTAAAAGGCAGTCTAGCCAGAGGGAGATGATTACAAAGCATAATCAGCCCCTGAGGGCATAGGGCAAATTTTTCCATGGAGGTTATAACATGTTTCTACTGATAAATTGAATGAAATACTATTGAGACAGCAGTGACTTTACAAAGTACAGTAAAGAGTTTCTGCTCAAAAGAGTACAATTCAGTTAGAGGCAACCAATGTGCCTAAACATGTGGCAGGGCTTCAGTTGTGCAGTTCCAAGATCCATTTTGACTTTTTCACTACCTGTCCAAACAACCTTGTTCTTCACCACCACCTTTCTGTCCTGTGTGTCTTTCTCCTCAGGAAAAAACTAGGCCTGATTATCTTTGCTACAGCTCTGAAACTGTCTTTGCAGAAGGCTTCTACATTAGACTAAGGGGTTACTAAAGATACATAAGGGGTCAACTTTGTGGCTCTAGATTTAAACAAAACAAGTTGTTGTTTTTTCTAGATATAACAAAGATATAAAAATGTTCAAATGATAACAGTACTTGTTCCTGAAGGAATATTCATTAGCTAATTGTTTTCCTTTCCATTCTCCACATTGTGTTTTATATTATCTTTTAAAAAATAGAAAAATGAAGATGCCAGAATTAAACTTGAGATCTATATGCAAAGCACTTAGCTTTGTTCTTTAGCTAAAGGAATGGAGCTTAAATAAACACTTAGAAGGATGAACAAATGAAATAATGATATATATAACTTCTAAAGTGAATGCAAGGAAGACTAAGAAACAAAATAACATCCTTTTCAAAGTTCTTATCATAGCATAGAAAAAGAATATGTAGATATAGCTTTTTGAATCAGCTGGACAGAGAGATATGAAAGAACAAACATGACAGGAAGTCAAATGAAATAACTAGAATATGGACATTGGTAAGCAAAGCTTATTGCCCTTTTGACTTACTGTATATGGGCATTTTATTCTGCTGATAGTTAGAGGCATCACATTCTTGCCTTCCTAAAGCCAATCTGAGATATGATTGTCACTGCATTTTTTCTGTTTTGTCAGCTCAGCACGTCTCACTCTGTTTTTCTGCCAGCTGCATTGTAATCTTATCATTGTAACCAAGGTGATTGTCACAAGTCCAGCTATGTTTTGGTTTCATGTCTGGATCTACTATGATGTGCGCATGTCCAGACAAAAGTTTACTTTTTATTACTTCTCTTTTCTTTGCGCTGTCTGGTGAGAGAGAGCATGTAGTCAGTTATGAGTCTTTCTTTCGTTTTCTGATTAAAGGTTGTTTTTTTTTACAGTAGAATATATGCTTCGGGGTTTCTTTATTTTTACCTGATGTTCATCATGCATCAAATGAACCACGGTTCATCGCCCTCTGATAGGGAGGTTTTGATTTATCTCCCTGACAATGATTCTAGTCTATTCTAAGTTAAACAACTCAGCAATTTCTATAGAAACCACAATAGCTTCAAAAAGAATAGCACAGTTGCTTTAGGAGCTGTAGTTGCTTCCTATTGGTAGAAGCCCAGAATTGAAACAAACCATGAATTATCTGAGATTGCATGATTTTTACCCATAATGGAATTACTTTCTCTAGGCTTTGTGTTCCAAATGTTTTACTGACAATGACATTTAAAATTAAGTGTTTGATTCTTTTAAAGCCATTTTATTTTCAGGAGTGCATATTAATGTGAAAGATAATATGTACATACTGTTATTTCTTTCCTAAAAAGCAGCTCTACTCTGAATGTGCAGACAGACAAAACAAGTTTAAAAGAAAATAGAACAAACTAATAATTTAAAGAGATTATGGGCTTCTTGATGCTTTTGAGCTTGGTTATTTTTTTGCAGATATTTCATTAGCAAACTAGGTAACATTATCAATGCTAGAAGGGAGTGGGGTTTGCTTTCATTTTATATATTAGTGGCACATACTAACTGAAGAGACAAACATATACATACATACATACATGAACACACTAAAGATTATTTTTATGCATTACTTATGAAGGGCTCATATGTGATGATTCAAAAAGGATGAAAATTAAAATCTGATTTTATCAATGGATCATTAAGTTTTCCAAAATATCCTTTGAATTACATTTTATTTCCTCTTCTTCATCAATAAGTTTTTTTTTTTCTCAATATGACCTGTGACTTTTTGATTATGGGAATGTTCCAGATTTCTTCCTCGGAGTTGAAATAATAGAAAGTTCAACTTTGCTTAGAACAAGTCACTTAAGTCCACCTTGGTAAGCCAAAACATGAAAGGTAAAAAAAATATATATATAAGTTGACACTAATAATGGAATCTGTGATTCTCTAGACCTTGTTCAACCAAAATTCCCAGCAACCCATGATAGAAATAATCAATAGTGAAATATACTGACAGATGGATATGTGTATGATCTGGAATGGCATAGTTCCATAGCTCTTTGCTATCAAACATTAAAATCTAAAAATTCCAACTTGTCTTCTCATGTATTCATCTACTATTTAGAGCTGAGTATTGGGTTTCATATCTCTAAGTTCTCAGATTCTGTCACATGTGACGTCTAAACTCAATCTCAAAATGAAGTATGTAGTGGGGTGCCCCAGGGCTCTATTCTGGGCCCAGTGCTCTTCAACATCTTCATCAATGATTTGGACGAAGGGATAATTGGGGAACTCATCAAATTTGCAGATGACACCAAGCTGGCAGGGATAGACAACACTCCAGAAGACCAGCTTAAGATACAGGAGGATCTGGACAGACTTGAACACTGGGCGCTATCTAACAAAATGAAATTCAATGGTGAAAAAACTAAGGTTCTACATTTAGGCAAGAAAAACCAAATGTACAGGTATAGTATAGGGAGTACTTCACTCAATAGTAGTAACCGTGAGAAGGATCTCGGAGTCCTAGTGGACAATCACTTAAATATGAGCCAGTAGTGTGCTGCACCTGCCAAAAAAGCCAACACAGTGCTAGGCTGCATTAACAAAGGAATAGAATCAAGATCATGTGAAGTATTAATACCACTTTACAATGCCTTGGTAAGGCCACACTTGGAATACTGCATCCAGTTTTGGTCACCACAATGTAAAAAAGATGTTGAGACTCTAGAAAGAGTACAGAGAAGAGCAAAAAGATGATTAGGGGACTGGAGACTAAAACATATAAGGAATGGTTGCTGGGATTGGGTATGTCTAGTTTAATGAAGAGAAGGACGAGGGGGGACATGATAGCAGTGTTCCAATATCTCAGGGGATGCCACAAAGAGGAGGGACTCAAGCTATTCTCCAAAGCACCCAAAGGCAGGACAAGAAGTAATGGATGGAAACTAATCAAGGAGAGAAGCAACCTAGAACTAAGGAGAAACTTCCTGACAGTTAGAACAATTAATCAGTGGAACAACCTGCCTCCAGAAGCTGTGAATGCTCCAACACTGGAAGTTTTTAAGAAGAGACTGGACAGCCATTTGTCTGAAATGGTATAGGGTTTCCTGCCTGAGCCAGGGGTTGGACTAGATGATCTCCAAGGTCCCTTCCAACTTCTTCTTCTTCTTCTTCTTCTTCTTCTTCTTCTTCTTCTTCTTCTTCTTCTTCTTCTTCTTCTTCTTCTTCTTCTTCTTCTTCTTATTATTATTATTATTATTATTATTATTGTTGTTGTTGTTGTTGTTATTGTTATTATTGTTGTTGTTGTTGTTGTTGTTGTTATTATTATTATTATTATTATTATTATTATTATTATTATTATTATTATTATTATTATTATTTGCCAAGAGAAACATCCAGGAAAGCCTAGCTTCAAAGCAAGTCCATGTAATTTCAATAAACAGAAATATTTCTCAGTTGAGTATTCTACATACTCCTGAAACGATTTCACTTAAAAAAAATGGATGGATAGATAGATGAGAGAGAGAGAGAGAAAGAGAGAGAGAGAGAGAAATCATCCCAAAACTGTTTCTTTACCCAGGTAGAAAAATGGAAGGATTCAAATCATATTTGAAATCATAAGCACTTTTTTAAAAAAAAGATCTTGGGCCATCTACACAGCCTACAATTTCCCAATGCTGTCAGCAGTGCAGTACAGCTTGAACAGATAGAGTTGTTTCATGAACACTTAATGCTTGATTAATATTATTTTGTAAATATAAGTATTTCGTGTAATGGTTCTGTACAGTATGTTTAATTTCTCCGATTCTGTTATTCAGCTAAATCTTTTCAAAGCTCATTAGCACATTGCCACCAATATAATTACAATTTCAGTCTGCACAGCATTTTACTACTGATTGTGGGGCAGAAAATAGTTCCCTTTGGTGCCTTGCTCTCTCAACTGGAGCAGAGAACCTAACTGCTGTGACCACTTATGTGACAAAATTGGCAAACAGAGGACCCCAGATGGAAAACTCTCCAATCTGTATTTCTAAGAGGAGCATCTGGGCCTTTGATTGGCTTCCTGGCTTGATCCTCCTTAGAAGAACTCTTGCCTCCATATTTATTTAAACCTCATACAGAATTAGCACAGGGAATGAAATAAAAAAGGGTAACCTGGAGAATATTTTAATGAGAGAAATATTAATTACGATGCCTTTGTTTCATTTTAAATAAAGGAGGTCTTATGCAATGCCATAGTTAGTGAGTTATGCTATATATCCTTACATCATTACAAAAGGACACAATTTTGCTAAGCATATTGATTTGTGCTTTAGATTGTAAGCCGCCCTGAGTCTTTGGAGAAGGGTGGGATATAAATGGGATTAAAAAAAATATGATTTCCAAAAAAGCAGTGCTGTAGTACAAACCTTAAATCTTATTTATTCCCCATTTAGGTCCTGCTGTGCTGCCTGACTGTGGTGTTATACTCCCAGCAGTGTCATTGAAGGTATGCAGATCATAGGACTGAGAAAGGGCTGAGCACCTTTTAGAGTACTAATTATATTTATGACATGCTTAGATAAAAACCTTTGGACCCTTTAATATAACAATTATCAAGGTTACAGTTCAACCACAAAACCAAAAAAAAATGAAGGTTGACAATTTTTATGGTCAACTTCAGCATAGGTTTTTCCTCCTTCCTAACACAGTTTTCAAATAAACAAGACAACACACACTCAAACATATATTTATATCAATTACATACATACCTACAATATATCCATGCACTGTTAAAATATGGCAAGAGGCTGGACTCTGGATAGATCATGAACTTTTCGTGTACAAGTTCTAAGTCAAGCTAAAACAAGAGAAGAAACCCAACCATTTTCCATGGTATGATTTTGAACATGTACCTACGTTTTTTCAAGGAGAACATAGGAATTGCTTTGAAGTCCTGAATCTGACCAGAAGAATTATGGAATGAAGTCAATAAAGTTATTAAGATGAATGTAAAAGGAGACTGTTGAAGACAAAGGAACTAAAGAAACCCAACTGGATGTCAGAATAGATAGTAAATATTGCTAAAAAAGAGAAGTCAAAGCCAAGAAAGACAAAGCTCTCAGGAAAGCACTTAAAGAATTTCAGAGAGCTTATAGAAGAGGTAAGAGATAAGAAGTACTATTACATCTGTAAAGCCATCAAAGATGGAAACAGACATGGAAGAACAAAGAATATCTTCCAAAAGATATCTGAGCTCAGAAAGTGATTCCAACTTCAAAGTGGTATATTAAAGGATGCCAACTGACAGAGAGTGTGTGCCTGATATTTCTTAGAAATAAAAGGTTTGCACAGTGTTTGATGATGTTGTTATGGGCTTGCCTCATTGGTATCAAAACATCTAATAATGTAGCTTTATAAAGTATCAGTTACTGAATACCTTCTGTTTTGTTTTGTTTTTTTCTTGCAAGGATTTAAAAAGGGAAAACATAATTCAAACTCTAGGGATAGGACCAAATGATGAAAAAAGGGTGTTTGTTTATTTCCTTGTCAAATTTCTATAGCTGGTCCAGCTCTACAATAATTCTGGTCAGCAGAGACTATATTAAAAAAAAACATTGAAAGCCTTATAACCAGAAGGAAAAACAACAACAACAACAATGAGAGACACCCAGGGAGAGCAATAAAGTGGTACCTCTCAACCTTTCATAGTCTTAAAGGGCCAGACCTTAATCCCTAACCCAGAACCTGGAAAGAGCAAAAGAACTAGATCTTCAAGACTTGCATAAACAAGGCTGGTTTAGGGCAATCTGGAAAACCCACTAGACATTAAAGGTAACATAAAGATTAACTATAAACTTAAAGATGCCTGCAACATAAGAAGGTTTAGAATGAGAACACATCTGTTTGGGTTTTTTGGCAGTAAAATGGAAGTGTAATATGGAACATTCTCACCCGAAGTCAGATTAATTCTATCCCTGTTATCATTCTGGAAATCCCTCTAGGCTTGAGTTGTACATACAAATGTAGTTTGTATATTTTAAATTTATATACTGTTTATAATGTATAATCCACATTTTTAGTGATTGCTTTTATATATTTGTTGTACCATTGTTGTGTGCTGCCCACTCTTGTGGGAATATCAATGTGATTAATAAATGCATATAAATAAATATTTTCTCCTAATTGTTCAGTCTGGAATTCCTTCACAGAATTCTTGTGACCCATCCAACAGTAACAGGTTCCATTCTGTTTAGTTCCAGAACCCAGAACAAATTCACAATACTGAAATACTAAGTACCTTAAATTAGTTGATTGTAGAACTTGGAATAATTTGCAATTTTCTAAATAAGCTACATTTCTTAATTATGATGACATTGTTATAGAGAAATATTGTCTAGTATACGTACTAATTTACAAATGAGATGCTTTGCCTAAAGATTCATTTTCATAGTTTTCATTGTATAGAATCAATGTTACTGAATTGACACAAGTAAAAGAAATGCACAATGACTGCTGTTCACAATTTCAGGCAGAAGAATTGAAAACAGTGCCAGCCACATTGCCTAATTTTTATGGGAGTCTTTACCTTTTACTATTACTTTGAAGTCATAGTAAATACCTACTAGTAAATCCCTTTGAGGATATAGAAATTCTTTAAAGCAGGGGTCTTCAAACTTGGCCCTTTTATACGGTAACTTGTGGACTTCAACTCCCAGAATTCCTCAGCAAGGCATACTGGCTGAGGAATTCTGGAAGTTGAAGTCCAAAAGTCATAAAAGGGCCAAGTTTGAAGACCCCTGCTTTAAAGTAATGCAAGATAATGTAACTAGAAGGAATGCAGGGAAGATAAAGAATAGCAAAGTTATCATAGGAGCAATTAATTTTAAAATGAATTTTAAAACAGTTTCACTTATTTCTACAACTTACCTATACCCCATCCATACTTGCTTTTATTTTAATGCACTACTATTTTTAGAGGATTTATTATTGAAAACCTATGGAAACTTTGCTAGATACTAACATTTGTTCCATGCTGAACATAGCACAAAGTAAACCATTCATCTTAAGCCAAATAGTATATCAGTATATATTTTTGTCCTCTGTGGCTGATAGGATCTGATTTAGCTTAGGGAAAGGGCAAGGAAGAAAAGGATTGAAACTCTTGGACAGAAGCAATCATTTCCCCATGTCTTCAAAGCAGCAGATCCATACAATCTGTGGGAAAGCTTAATCATAGATATTTGATATCTTATCATTATTAGCTTAAGGCCCAAAGCTTGCTGAGTAACTTTGGAAAAAATCACTTTCTTTTAGGCTAACCAACTATAAGCTCAGCATGTGTGGGAGGAGTGGGGGCGGCCGGGGAAAAATGCACATCTTATCCTAAACTTCTTAAATATTGACTAGTGTGTGTATATAACTTAAACTGGGAAATGTATACTATTTCATAGAGTCTAAGCCTTTGACAACTTGCTTAGGTGAGTTCAGTGTAATTGTTTCATAAATGAGTATTTATGTCAATGACCAAGATAAATACACTGATAACCACACATACTTTAAAAATATTCCAGAGCTATTCTACACGGTTAGCATATATACTGTTCTAGGAAAACTATTTTGTCCAGTACTGTTCAACATGGGCTATATGGCCCTCAGGGGTCTATGCCATATTACAAGGGGCCACAATAAGTTCCTTAAGTACCAGGTGTAGAATCAATTTGTCTTATCTCACTATCTGGGATAACTTTAGCAACATAGATATTCAGAATTACTATGGTTTAAAATAAACATCTATCGGCCAACAGTGATTCTGAGGTAGTCACAAAGATCAAAGAACTCTTGTTCTATACCATCATGTGAAATCTGGTCAGGTTAATAGAATTATAAGGTCAGCATTCCAGTTACTTCACATTTGTTATTTGGTTGTGTGTGAATCCCTCTTCTTTTCTGTCTATTTCCACCTGTAAACAGTTGTTGCCAGAGTGTGCTATGATAGTAGTTAGCACATCAATACCCATAAGTTTGGCTAGTAGCTCCTAGGCATAGTCATATTTTACTGGCAAAATGACCCTGGCAAAAAATAGAAGTTTATGGGGTACTAGAGAACTGTTCTCTATTTTTGTGCTGGTGGTGGTGGTGAAATTATATGACTGTGCAAAGGAGAAAACTGCAGATGAGTAGAAACAACCAGAGGGTCAAAATTCAATAAAACTGTATCTAGAAAACTCAGTTCTAGATTTCAGCTCCAAATTTCTAGCAAACTAGGCAAATCCACCATGAAAAGTTGAGTAATTAAGAGATATCTATATTGATAGTAGTTATATATTTTTCTTAAGGTGCTTCTGCTGACTCCTGGCAGAAATGCCAATTTTCATACTTCTTTCTTTACATAAAGGTAGTTCTTGATTTACAAGTATTCATTTAGTGATCTACGACCAGTTTTCAAACTTATGAAAGTTGCAGCATCCTCATGGTTACTTGATCAGAATCCAGGCACTTAGCAACTGACATGTATTTATGACAATTGCACTGTCCCAGGGTCATGTAATCACCATGTGTAAACCTCCAGCCAGCTTCTGACAAGCAAAGTCAATGGAGGAAGACAGGTTTGCTTAATGAGCGTGTGATTCCCTTAACAACTACAGTGGCAAATAAGGTCACAAAATGGGGGCAAAACTCACTTAACAACTGCCTTGCTCAGCAATGGAATTTTGGGGCTCTGTTACGGTGGTAAGTTGAGAACTACTTATATTTTGAGATTGTTTAAATATAGCAAGAATCTAATATAAAGCACTTATCATTTTTATATTTTTATTTGAGCGGGTGCCCTTGATTTATTATTAATATGTGCAGGTTTCCTGAGAACATTTTTAGAAGTGATTTGCCTTTTCTTTCTTCCTAGGGCTGAAACAGAGTGATTGGCCCAAAGTCACCCACATGCTTTCATGCCTAAGGCAGGACTAAAATTCTATATGTCCCATTTTCAAGCCCTGTGTCTTAAATCACTGCTCCAAATTGGCTCTCAGCACTAAAAATACTAATATTTATTTATTAGGAAATATAGTAAATTAAATCAAATTTGATAATAAAGCATGTAAAATCCATTGGTAAATAAGACTGATGCTCTGCAAAGGTCAACATTCATAATGTAGCATTGTTTGTATGCAAATTAATTAAACATTGGCTAATTAATGTATTGCAATCGAAGCTGTAGCTGTAGGCAAGAATATTCTGTCAAAGAAATTGTTTCCAAAGTCAGCCTATTTTGTTTGTAATACATGAAGCAAAACAAGATAACCAATTAATATTTTTGAAATTAACAGAGAAGTGAAACAGCTCAGATTCTGATCACAGGTGTCATGCACAGTTGTTGTCATTGTTGCTGTTTTTCTCCAGAATATCAATATGTGAATATGTCTTTTACATTTGTAAGTAAAACAAGGGGGAAAAATATATAAAAGAAATAAATGTAGTTGTTAAATAGCGGGTTCTTTGGCGCAGGAATGAAAACGTGGAACGGAGTACAGGGTAATTCATCGTTTATTTCATGCAATGACTGTACTGGGGAAAAGGCTGCAACCAGCCACAATATATAGTCTAGCCCCTAGGCAGCAGCCAATAGGTTTGAATCAACCATTGCCACCTGGAGATAGCCAATAGCAGCACAGGAGACTTGTAGTCTGGGTTGCTGGAGAGACGTTAGCTGCTCCAGCAACCCACATGGCATTCCCTCAAAAGCTCAGTACATAACAGTAGTTATTCTTGTACACAGAGTATATACCAATGTTTCTTTTCTTTTTTGTCTCAGGAATTCTTCCCACTTTTAAAAATGAGTGAGGACCCCAAAGGAACTTTTTGTGTGGGTTATCAATATTTAATAAAAAATAAAAATAATATACTTGCTACCATTCTCATAATTGTTTTATGGAATTTTAATATTGTATTATTTTTCCACATAGAGTACCAAATAATTTTTATTCCATAGACTCCTGACCAATCTTGAGTATCCCTAACTGTCCCAGGACCACATATTAGGAAACAATGGCCTTGATTATTAAATAAAAGCATTATTTACTATAGCTGTTAATATAGAACAAATCCCTTTACTGACTGTGCTGATAGTTATTTCATAAACTGGTAAATAATAACAATAAAGAGAGAGTATTCACTGTTGTTCTATTAACCAGATCACAAATTATCTCACTGAAACGTTCCTTTCTGTAACAATTGTTTCTCCTTCAAAGTTTCATGAAGAGCAAATTTTCTTGACTCTATTTTGATTTTGGAAACTTTAATTTTAACTTTATAAGGGTTCTTGTTAAATAATGGACTGGACAGAGATAGTAATAGAAGTTTCATGGAGCAGGCCATGAACTACCTTTGATCTACCTTAATGCACAGGAAGATGTTGATCTGAAAAAGAGAAGTTTTCCATCTCTTCTCCTGTCAGGAATGTATATCACTTTGCTCAGATTTAGGATTGCTGGAACTATTCCCTTCTGCAGAGATAGAGATTTAATAAGAAGTTAATAGATTTCAGGAGGTCTGTACACAGTGACATTTAGGAAACAGCACTGCCTCTCATTTTAAAGAGGGAGAAAAATGATATAGGAAGAGAGGACAATATTTTTAAACAATTGATTATTGAAAATATTTCCAGCTTCTCAAAGAGGATGCAGTTTGACAACTGCTGGGAAAAATAAATGTAGTTTCTAATGTGATAGACAGATATATTCAAACTTACTTGGAGAAGGCTGATTTTTCTGGATATATTTCAGCTAGAGGTTTTCTTTTCCCCTGGTTTTGATGCTTAAACTCTGAATTGGATGTCATATGATAAGAGAGAGAAAAATAAATTTGTTAGCTTAATCTAGATCATTGCACCAATTATAGTGGTTGGACTGGAATTGGAAGAAGGCTTTACAATGACCCCATTGTGATGTCCACACTTTTCAATAGCTGTTTGGAACTTTTTAAGATTAATCACCTGGAGATTAAAAATGAAATTTCGTCAGCATACTCAGTATGCCAAGAATATGAGATGAACTAAATAAAATACTTATTTACTTTAAAAAAAACTGAGTCAGTTTAGATAAAATGGAGATCCTGCTGATAAGTAATGATCGTATTGACTGGTTATATGTCAGCATTGATTCTTAGTGTGTATACACACACACACACACACACACACAAACACAAACACACACACACACACACACACACACACTTCCAGGATATATTTTTTTCAAACTTCTACATGAAGCCTCTGAGTGAGCTCATCTCTTGCCATGTCCCATGTCTCATTACTCTGCTGATAATAACCAATTGTACATTTCCTTCCATGGTAAATTAAGTGATACCATGATCATCTTATCCTGATGCCTCAAGGCTGTGAGGGTCTGGATTGGGGACATCGGGCTTTAGATGAACCCTAACAAGACCAAGTCATTTTGGTTTTTGGTGCCCACTGATTGAAGGACCACATCATCTTTGGTGCCGGATAAGGTTACACTACCCAAGACAGACCCAGTGTGCAATCTGGGTGTTCTTCTAAACTCGAGAAGCTAATGGCAATCATGACTAGGAGGACCTTTGCACAGATTTGTATTGTGTATCAGTTGTGCCTGGATTGGCAGGTCTTGCTTACAGACACTCATGCCCTAGTCACTTACAGTTTGGACTACTGCATTACACTCTACATGGAGCTGTCCTTGAAGAATATCCAAACTTCACCTGATACAGAATGCAGAAGCACAGAAAGTTTTTGAGCATCTAGGACAACACATATTATACTTCTGTTCTGCATGTTGCCTTGATTGATTGCCACTTTGCTTCCAGGTCCAATTCAAGATGGTTTTAACCTTTAAAGCCCTTTATGCCATGGGACCAGGCTATCTGAAGGACCAACCTTCCCCCTTTAAATCAGCCTGCCTCATCTGATCATACAGAAAAGGTATGCTGCAAGCACATATTTGGCTAGGGATCTACATGTAGTGGGTCCCAGAAGACATGCTTTCTCTGCTGTGGTACCTACCTTATGGAATTTTCTTCCCACCAAAATTAAATTGGCCCCATCCATTTTATATCCACATTCCCTTGTTTTATTAAAAAGGCTTACCATCTTAGATTGCAATAAAAATAAAAATCTCTTTTAGATAATATAAAAGTTAATATTCTATAACCAATTGCCATTTTAATTTAGAGACTCAAGGTCACTATAAGAAACAATTCTTGCAATGGTTCTAAAAGATGTTGAATCCTTTGTAAGGTTGTGTAAAGATATTGCAACAACAAGGAACATCTTTTTTGTATCTGTGCTAGTTTTCAAGCATTTATGAATAAACTGTTTTTCATTCTGTCTTTGGACCTTTTATGTGCTGTGTATTTATGACTCCATTAAAAAGTCTGATTTCATTTTAAAACGTAGAAGCAAATTTTACAGGTATATGCCATATACACGCTTATATGATTTCTGTTGACTAATTTCAGTGAACTTGGAAGAAAATTCTGTTTTGCTTCTGCATAATGTGTGAAATTGAGATTAGTGATTTTGAGTTTTTGACTGTAATCCCACTAGGAATAATTGGAGTGTGGAAGAGGATATGTTGGAGAACTTCTCAGTCAGAACAAATATAATTAGATAAACAAACGTGGGCATAGCTATGAAGCTTTGCAGCAGTATAAAACAATTATGTTACATCAAAATGCAGATTGTGTTCTATACTTCAGAAAGTGAAATATGGACATGAAACGATAAAGGCATATCAATTTTCTGAACAATGCTAACATTGCATGGAGTTTTATACATTTTGGATTATTTATTTATTTATTTATTTAGATGCCACTTGATTTTAGTTGACAGTGAAATTGTGAGATTTTGTCAGATGAATAGTCTTTTCAGAAATTTTACTACTGATGTAGGAAGTATTGTAGACATCGTATAATCTTCTTCTTCTTCTTCTTCTTCTTCTTCTTCTTCTTCTTCTTCTTCTTCTTCTTCTATCTACTATCTATCTTATTTAAGAACCACCCATCTCTATCACAGAGGGAATTATAATTCTTCTTACATAAACTATGCATCTTGAAGTATATGTGTCTAATTTAGAATGGATTCAAGTCACTTGATTCATTGGATGTCCAGTGTATTCCGCACAATGGCCCAGTAAATATTCTTGCAGCCTTTGCCTACCTAGCAAGGAAGAAGTCACTATATACACTTTAATATGGAACTCTTATCATTTCATCTCTCAGACAATTTTTTTTAGAAATCAGTGCAGCCACTGGAATTAAAGATAATGAAGAGTTTGTATAGGAACAACATGAGCTAAGGCTGTCATCGCCTATTCATTGCAGATGAGATGAAAGCCTCACTGGAGTCATCTAGCAGATACCCAGAAAAAGTCCCAAGCTCCCTGGGAAACCTGTCAGCATCTGTTAGCCACCTGGGGCAAAATAATCTTATTAGACAATCTAACCTCTCTGCAAGAAAGTAGGCAGAACCTGCAAGTCAAGAAGCAACCAGAGAGTGAGCTGACCATGGCAAAGAACTCATGATAATCTCCTCCCACTTCAGATCACCTTACACTGTCCTGTGATTTTTTTTTTTTTAAAAAGCAGCTCTAGACTCAACCATTGGGTCAGGTCCATAACTGCCATTATGACAAGGAACTCCTAAGCCACATCAAGTTCCACATTAAATTACATCCAACCTAGCAACAGAGTGAAGAGGTTTAGGTAGCCAACTTCAATCGCAAGGTTTCATATCCAGTAATCTGTGAGATATTGTCTGTGAAACCTGTTAATATTTCCTGGGTAATACCTGATACCCCACTTCTGTTCTGCAGTTGTAACTGTTATTGCACTTAAAACTAATAGCAGACACTATCCACCCAAACTGCTTTTGCCTTGCTGCACTGGCCCATGTCAGGTGCATATTAACCTAGCTGGGTTATATTTATCAGGCAGCTAGAGGGCATGGACAAGACTAATACTTGGAATTTGGCACACTTGGAACATTCCCATCTCAAAACCTCAAATTGTCTGCCAAGTAACTAGTAAGCTCCAATATTCCTGCATCTATAAATCATCCACTTCAGCAACTCATTTGTAAAGCACCTAACAAAACTCCTACTCAAAAATTCATACCCTCATTGCTAGAAGGCTACTGGCTCATTCTCAATTATTCCCCAACTATTTCAGTTCTTCACAGCACCATTCCATTTCAGTCCTGTTCCAGTTCACTGTTCCCAATTCAACTGCACTCCATCACCACAGCTACCTCAAAGAGTCTGTCCATCAAAGCAACCTGCCAACCCAAAGCACGCAAAACCTATATTCTGCCAACCAGCACCATAATTTAACTTCCCCCAATATTTTTTTTTATTTTTTATTTTAATTCCATTTATATCCCGCCCTTCTCCGAAGACTCAGGGCGGCTTACAAGCTTAGCAGTAGCCTTCATTCTATGTATATGCCTGCTTATTAGAGCTTTCACACACACCCCAAGTGGCATTATTACAAAGTCAGCTTAATTGCCCCCAACAATCTGGGTCCTCATATATCATATATGGGACAGGAGGATTCCCAAATATTGGAAGAGTTAGACCATTCATTTGCATCCATTCTCTGCTCTGGACCCTTGCCCTGGGAGATAATCAGTTGGACCACACAGCTTTTGAAAGTAGAGCTTTCAGGAAGGACAAAGGCCAAAAATAGAGTCCTTGCTTGATGTTCAGCATCCCTCTGATTTTAACTGACACATAACATGCAGACCTATAAGACATATAGTTCTGTTCTTTGGGCATGAGCAACAGTGCTACAATGTTTTGAATGCATTGATTCTTTAGATGAATCAAAATAAGTGCATGGGACACTAAGAGCAATTTGACAGCAATGTGCTATAGGCAAATTCAAATAGAAGGAGAAATGAAGTCTTTTTTATCTGACTCAAAACCATGGGATGATGTGAGGTCCCTTCTTTTCTTTAATAAAGAAAACTATTATATTTCCAGAGAGCAAACCTCCAGAATGAGTAATAAGAATTTAAAATAAAAATGTAAGTGCTATTCTTTTTTGTTGTCATTGTCACTGTTGCAAAAATCCAAAGCACACCGACACTCACAAAAACAATGAACAAAATGGCTTCAATTATTGAATGAATTCAGTCATTCAAATCTTGTCATTGTTTTGAAGTAGCTAACATCAAAAGTTCATTACTAGATGAATAACGGTGTTAGAGGTCAAAGCCTCAGTTTGTGGAATCGAAGACTAATTCCTGGGCATGTTTACTCAGAACTTTAACACTGCCCACATTGTTGGCATCTGATTTGTGAGACCACCATTCTGTAGTGCCAGAAAAGTAGTATTTCATACTGACCTTTAGTAGAGCAGTGTCAGCCTGAAAAATGGCTGCAGTAGAGAAAAACTTTCTCCAAACTGTCTTAAGTAATGTTGGTTTACAACTTTCATCAGCCCTAAACAGTTTATGTATCTTATAACCTTTTGCCTCAAAACATACCTTTTCAAGCAGCCTTACCCCCCCAAAAGCTGACAGGCTCCTATACTATTGATTCTCTGAAAGATACACTTTCCCTCCCTAAATTTTGGTATACTATGAAGCTGGAGCGCAGGGAAGCTCTACAGTTTGTATGGATATGTGGGAATCTGTTATCCTTGGCACCAAAAAGCATTTTTGGTTCAGATGCTTTTTACCATTTTTATAGTTTTATTGTTGAACCATCCAGAGTTATTAGAAATGTATTATTTAACAAACCAACAAACACCTAAAATAAAATGTTGCTGTAGAGAACAGGGATAGCCATATTTTTTTTCCAGCCGGGGGCACCCACGTTGTGTTTGTAGGCTGCCTGAATTGGAGCTACATGGTGTGTAGTTGGGGACCCTTTAAATCACTTGGAGTGAGCGAGGCTGTTTTAGTTGTTTAATATTTAGAGTGAGAGAATTTGATGTAGCAGTTAAGATATCAAGTGAGAAAGCAGGAGACTGTGAGTTCTGGTCCTGCCTTAGGCACAAAGCCATCTTGTGACCTCAGGCTAGTTCACTCTTAGCCTTAGAAAGCAGGCAAAAGCAAACCACTGCTGAGAAACATTAGAAAGAAAACTGCAGGGATTGGTCCAGGTAGTTGCCAGGAATTAAAACTGATTCAAAGGTACCTAAGGGGGTAAAATGCAAAGAAGATAAGATAAGATAAGATAAGATAAGATGAGATGAGATGAGATGAGATGAGATGAGATGAGATGAGATGAGATGAGATGAGATGAGATGAGATGAGATGAGATAAGATAAGATAAGATAAGATAAGATAAGATAAGATAACCTTTATTGCCATTTTTTTGAAAAGTTTTGTTATTAGTTTTCATAAGGTTAAAGAAGAGGTAAGGGAGTGGGGGTTTGGGATAGGGTAGAGGAAAGGGTGGGGGAGAAGGTTGGGTTTTCCCCCAATAACATTCAATATTTGGCAAACAGCATATTGTCTGGGTAAATATACATAAGTAAAGGTAATAAAGCTAGTAATAACAATGATAGGTATAATAGATTATCAAAAACAATGCTAAATTTTCAATGTATGGAATCATTCTTACTCAAATAAATTCAAAATTGCATATCACATTCCTTTCTCTCTAACTCACTTATCTAGCCATTGAAAGAATTTATTCCAAATTCTATGGTAAACTGAATGATTTTTCTTTTTAATCTCTAAAGTTAATCTATCTATTTCTGCACAATCCAATATTTTCTTAATTAATACTTCTTCAGTCGATAACTTTTCATTTTTCCAATATTGGGCATACATAATTTGTGCTGCTGTCAATACATGTAACATTAAGTATCCACTCTCCTTGTCATAGTTGGGGCCTATCATTCCTAAGAGAAACAATTCTGGTTTAAATTCTATTTGTTTTTTAATCATCTTCTCCAACCATAAATGTATCTTAAGCCAAAACCTTTTTGCTTTAGAATATGACCACCAGATATGGTAATAAGTACCTGGTCTTTGATTACATGTCCAACAAACATTTGAAGTATTTTTAAACATTTTAGCTAGTCTCGCTGGTGTCATGTGCCATCTATAAAACATTTTATACAAATTTTCTTTATATAGCTTTGGTTAATCTAATATTTCTGTCCCATAGTTTTTCTCATTCTTCAAGCTCTATGGTTTGTCCAACATTTTTTGCCCATATTATCACTGTTTCTTTAACTTGTTCCTCCTCCATCTTTAAGTTAAGCAGTAATCTATAGAGTTTTTTTAATCACCTTTTCATCTGTTTTTAGCAATGTAAGATCAAGTTCTGTCTGTTCCTTATAGAGCCCTGTTGTTTTCACGTCTTTTTCATATCTTGATTGGATTTGTAAATATGGCCAACATGATAGGTCAATACCTTGTTGTTGTAAGTCTTGTCTAGATTTCAATCTTCCTTCATTGTCCAATAAGTCTTTATATGTTACAAGTTTATCATAGTTAATTAAGTTTGGGTAAGCACCTTTATTGCCATTTTTTACTGTGGGCACATTGGCACACATCAAAAATGAGGTTCTGTAGCCTGCTCTCAAAAGTGTACACACACATAACATACATATAAAAATGCTATATACAACATATGTTTATACCTACATGCTTACATATAAATACATATAAATATTAACAACTGTCCATCTTGAATACATAGTGGAAAGTTCACAACCTTGACTGTTCACAAGGTTAATACTATATTGGAACAAAACCTGACTGAATCTGGATGTTCTGCTTCAGAAACTATGAAGCCTCCTCCCAGAAGGTAACAAGGAAAATGGGTTGTGAAGAGGTGTCTCAGACAATCCTGCAGACCCTGCTTAAGCAATGCTTACATGCTATGTTCCTATGTCTACCTTCTAGGAGGTAAAGTGGATGATTTAAAACTTGTAGATCAGGGGTCTTCAAACTTGGCCCTTTTATGACTTGTGGACTTCAACTCCCAGAATTCCTCAGCCAGGGTGCCTGGCTGAGGAATTCTGGGAGTTGAGGTCCACAAGTCATAAAAGGGCCAAGTTTGAAGACCCCTGTTGTAGATAGAAATAAAAGTCTGTTTCATTCCTTTTAAAAGGTGCATTTTCCCCCCTGAAATCTCTGCAAGCTTTGAAGCTCCTACTTAGGTGACTAAAGTCCAACAAAATCTAAGACAAATCTGAAACTTCACTCTTGATCACTCTGGGTGCTCTCAGGGATTCAACTCAATGCTGTGCATTGCACATATTCTACAAGTCATCTCTTGTTCATCCATGATATAGGGAGAATATTGTTTTTCCCTTGATGGTCAGACAGGTATAAGATTGCTTAAGTCATTATCTTTGTTTCTCGTTTCTTCCTTCTATAATGTTTCTCCCTCAGTCTTTGCTCTTTCCAGTTTAGGATTGGAAGCAAAGCACTAATAGAGGTTCTTTTAAACAATTACTGTGGTTGAATAATGGCCAGGCATGATTATTTGCACACCAGCCATGGCAAGGAGACCTTGGAGAATCTCTTACAGTGAAGCACTTCACACTTACTAAGATCACAAGATGAGAAATATGTTTCTGTTATCTTTGGAAGATTATTTGATACATTAAGCTGGAGTAGAAACAGCAGATCAGTGATGTAAAAGAGTTGCAAATATTTGGCAATAATTTACCAATTGAAACTTCACTTTTGGGTCAAATGCTTTTCTTCTTATTTCTTGTTTATATAACATCTATCAGTGTCACAGGACTGATATCTCATATGTAGCTTTGGAAGAACAATATCTGCTTGTAAAATATAGTATTATGAATAATTTATTGAACTAAAGTGAGTTTATGCAAATGCCCAAATGTATCTCACCTCTGGAAAGAAGAAAGAAAAAAAATAGTGACAATTAATAATAAAAAACCTCCAATTCTGACTTGTATGGGAGTGATCTAGGGGGTCCCTTTGCTCAACTTCAATTCATGCTTTAGTTGAGCCCTGTATGAAACCTTAAGACTTCACACTAAACCAGACCATTACCAGACCAATGTACTGTTCAATATACATGACTTTTGAAGATCATCAAGAACTTTCCATTGGCTCTGAAAGTTGTGGCCAACTGAAAATAATTTTAGATCTCAAAACCTGGACATGGAAGAAAGCAAAATTTGACACAGAAGCATCCAGAATGCTTCAAAGCTCTTAATAGTCTGTTTCCCCCCCCCCAATGTTTTTGATACCTCAGTAAGGTTTATTCTTTTATCCAGGAGCTAACCATGTTCTGTAATCTAGGAATTGCTATATCCAATGAATTTGACCAGAACACATGGGTGGAAATTCCTTCATTGTTTCTTTTAATGCAAACTTATCATAATTGGTGACATTCTTTGTGAACAGAGAAATTGAAAATTGTATCCTATATGGAAGAGAGTGAAAGCTAATATTTGTCAATCCCCAATTTTAATTAGCTTCTTCAATGCCATACTTGGACACCTACATCCTTGTGTATGGTTATAACAGGAAGATATATTATTGACTCTATAACCACAGCTTGTTTTCCCTTCATTTTATGCTGAAAATGTTGATTCCTACATCAGAAGTTTCAAAGTAATTGTTCCAGAAATGATCTTGGTTTTATGCTGTTATATAACATGTCAAGAACATTTGAGCAAACTATGATAATTATTATTTCATATACATTTTACTTTAGTATGTGATTTATATGATGCATTGTTTAGCATTCTGAAAACAGAACTATTTTAAACAGTGGGGAGTGTATCAGAGCCTCTTTATTATTGGTATCTTCACATGTCTACGGAGATTCTCAGTCATCCAGGTCATGGTTGTCCCAAAGGTGCTTTTTTTCATGAGGTAACTGGACTATCTTGTGGTTTTTTTCTTGAGGATGTTTCACTTCTCATCCAAGAAGTTTCTTCAGCTCTGACTGAATGGTGGGGAATGGCATCCATCAGGACAACATTAAGCAGTCCATCTGCACTTAATAATCCGGCATGAATCCGGATTATTTATGGGAGCACCTTCTGCCGGCGTCAAGTTCCCATTGTCCTGTGCACTCCCACAGAGAGGGCCTCCTCAGGGTGCCGTCAGCCAGGGAATGCTGACTGGCGGCCCCCAGGGGGAGAGCATTCTCTGTGGCCGCACCTGCCCTCTGGAACCAGCTCCCTGTTGAGCTCAGGATGGCTCCCGACCTTCGCTCCTTTCACCGCGACCTGAAAACTTGGTTATTTGAGCTTGCTGGCCTGGACTGAGGGATTGGGATTTTAAAATTTTAAATTTTAAATTGTTAGAATGTGTTTTCTTGTTAGGGCTATTTAATTTAATTTATTTTTAACTTTGTATATTGTATATTGTGTTTTAATTGCCCTGTACACCGCCCTGAGTCCTTTGGGAGAAGGGCGGTATATAAATCTAATTTTTTAAAAAAAGACAAAGGCCACTCTTTCAAAGGCAGCAAAGTCAACATTCTAGACAGAGAGGACCTCTGGTTTGAAAGATGGGTCAAAGAGGCCATCTATGTCAAAATTGAATGGCCCTCTCTCAACAGAGGGGGAGGGATCTGACATCATCTATCTCCAGTCTACAACACAATCCTTTCAGCAGTTCCAATAGGCTCCACACCCATTTGCACTACTCAGGTGACCCTAATGACACAGATAAGCCTCCAGGGGCTTCAACGACTCACTAAAATAATACAAATGAACAGCTGTCTGCAGGGAGTATAAATCTTTCCATTCCCCACCATCCAATCAGAGCTGAAGAAGCTTCCTGGATAAGAAGCAAAACGTCTTCAAGAAAAAGAGCAACAAGAAAGTCCAGTTGCCTCATAAAAAAGGATATTTGTATCTTCACACTCAAGAGCGGTGATTACTAGTTTAAATCTAAATGCTTCAAATAAAGGGGGTATCATACCAAATTTGGTTCTTAAGGACAGCCACAGGCAGACAGCACTAATCAGAGCTTACTTTTAGACAGTCTGAAGGATTCACAAAGCATTTGAAATTGATCTGGAACTCCTTGGAGATTTTTGAGGCAAGAAAGCCATCTTCTACCTTCTGTTAGTAGTTGCTTCAGCCATTTTGAAAACCTTGAACTACATGATTTGCCTAAAGCCAATCTAAACTAGCCGGCTTTCAGTATTTAATTAAAACTGATAATTTACTTCTTTTTCTCAAGCCAGCCTTGTGTCAGTCCTCATTGTTATGCTGAATCTCAAGTTAGCTTGGTTACTTGCCAAAAAATCAAGCAACTGTGACTTCTTCAGAGACTTTTACTCACTGGTCTGGAAAATTCAGTGCAGCTAGTATTTAAGCAAGTCAGTGATTTTTGCACATATAAGGACTGATTCTGCCTTATAAATTTAATACAAGCTTTCTTGCTGGCTTCCAACAAATAAAGAAAACTCCCCCCCCCCATATTGCTTGATTTTGGAAAAAGAGACATTTATTGTTTAAACAATAAGGGTAGATTCCCAATAGACAAGAGATACATCAGCCAAATCTTCTGTACATTGATCATACCCACAGAACCCTACGGGTGAAACTCGAAAAATAAGAATATCGTGCAAAAGTTCATTTATTTCAGTAATGCAACTTAAAAGGGGAAACTAATATATGAGATAGACTCATTACATGCAAAGCAAGATAGTTCAAGCCGTGATTTGTCATAAATGTGATGATTATGGCGTACAGCTCATGAAAACCCCAAATCCACAATCTCAGAAAATTAGAATATTGTGAAAAGGTGCAATATTCTAGGCTCAAAGTGTCCCACTCTAATCAGCTAATTAAGCCATAACACCTGCAAAGGGTTGCTGAGCCTTTAAATGGTCTCTCAGTCTGGTTCAGTAGGAATCACAATCATGGGGAAGACTGCTGACCTGACAGTTGTGCAGAAAACCATCATTGACAACCTCCATAAGGAGGGAAAGCCTCAAAAGGTAATTACAAAAGAAGTTGGATGTTCCCAAAGTGCTGTATCAAAGCACATTAATAGAAAGTTATGTGGAAGGAAAAAGTGTGGAAGAAAAAGGTGCACAAGCAGCAGGGATGACTGCAGCCTGGAGAGGATTGTCAAGAAAAGGCCATTCAAAAGTGTTGGGGACTTTCACAAGGAGTGGACTGAGGCTGGAGTCAGTGCATCAAGAGCCACCACACACAGACGGATCCTGGACATGTGCTTCAAATGACGTATTCCTCTTGTCAAGCCGCTCCTGAGCAATAAACAACATCAGAAGCATTGGCTAAAGAAAAACAGACCTGGTCTGTTGCTCAGTGGTCCAAAGTCCTCTTTTCTGATGAGAGCAACTTTTGCATCTCATTTGGAAACCAAGGACCCAGAGTCTGGAGGAAGAATGGAGAGGCACACACTGCAAGATGCTTGAAGTCCAGTGTGAAGTTTCCACAGTCTGTGTTGATTTGGGGAGCCATGTCATCTGCTGGTGTTGGTCCACAGTACTTCATTAAGTCCAGGGTCAATGCAGCCGTCTACCAGGAGATTTTGGAGCACTTCATGCTTCCTTCTGCAGATGAGCTTTATGGGGATGCTGATTTCATTTTCGAGCAGGACTTGGCACCTGCCCACACTGCCAAAAGCACCAAAACCTGGTTCAATGACTGTGGGATTACTGTGCTTGATTGGCCAGCAAACTCGCCTGACCTGAACCCCATAGAGAATCTATGGGGCATTGCCAAGAGAAAGATGAGAGACATGAGACCAAACAATGCAGAATAGCTGAAGGCCGCTATTGAAGCATCCTGGTCTTCCATAACACCTCAGCAGTGCCACAGGCTGATAGCTTCCATGCCACACCACATTGAGGCAGTAATTGCTGCAAAAGGGGCCCAAACCAAGTACTGAGTACATATGCATGTTTATACTTTTCAGAGGTCCGATATTGTTCTATGTACACTCCTTGTTTTATTGATTGCATGTAATATTCTAACTTTCTGAGATTGTGGATTTGGGGTTTTCATGAGCTGTATGCCATAATCATCACAATTATGACAAATCACAGCTTGAACTATCTTGCTTTGCATGTAATGAGTCTATCTCATATATTAGTTTCCCCTTTTAAGTTGCATTACTGAAATAAATGAACTTTTGCACGATATTCTAATTTTTCGAGTTTCACCTGTAAAGTCTCAGCAGACTATTGGCTTAGACTTAGTCTAATAGTTATTGTTCTTTCTTTCTTTCTCTCTTTCTCAGGTTTTTGAGTAGAATCTTGGGATTTTTGCACAACAGAAAGTGACAAAGGTACTCCTGGATTACAAAAATAACAAGGATCACGCAGTGTTGACATCTAAATTCTGAACAATTTCTGATCAAGTTTTTAAGAATGCAGTGAGTAATGGCTTACCTCATTGCATGGAAGGCTACACCAATGGAAACTCACAAAATGCAAAAGCTATTTAGCAAGAGTGAATTATTTGCTGTGACATCAAAATCTTCTATATCAGGGGTGTCAAACTCAATTTCATTGAGGGCCGCATCAGCATTGCGGTTGCCCTCAGGGGGCTGGATGGGTGTGGCCTGGGTGGGTGTGGCCTACTGGGTGGGCATGGCTAGAGTGCGTATGGCCGACTGGGTGGGCATGGCCAGCTCTACATCGTTCGCATCAAGGGTGCCTATAGGGGCCTGGGCAGGAGTGGGACAGATCTGAGGGTCTCTGGCAGAAGGAGGGTCTCTGGGCCAGGGCCAAGGCAGTGGGGGCCATTCCCTGACTGTTTCCAGGATGGCTTCGCGGGCCACATGAAACCACTTCGCGGGCCGGATCCGGCCCCCGGGCCTTGTGTTTGACATGTCTGTTCTATATCAATAACAATATTCTCAAGCAATATTCTCAAGCGGTCATTTGATATTGGTTCTGCTTGATCATGCCAAGAACCCAATATCCTTTATCACAACTTACTGAAATAGATACTTTTAAAAAACAAACAACCATCCTGAGAAATATTGTCTTAGATGCTAAAAGTTCTATCTAGCCATCATGACAAATTACTGGTCATATAAACAAGAATTCTTAACAGAAATTAATTTTCAGATTGTGAATTCTACTGAATGATATAAATACATTCATGAATTATTCTAATATCTTGCCATGACACCTACAGTACATTAGTAGCCATTCAACATCATTTGAAGCAACGAATTAAGTTACTAAGTTCATTTATTTGCACACAAGACATTTTTTTTTCAGAATATTAGGACAACTTTGTTAAATTGTGAGCTCTGGACCGCATGGCCAAGATGGACGATGCAGGACAACAGGGTTCAGCATAACATTCTTTATTGATGAAGCACAGACTTGGCAAACAAAGGGGCAACTGCCCCTCTTATATACCTAGCCAGGTATACTTGGAACCAATCCCATTGTCCGGATTTCCCGCCAAACACTGCCCTGCCAATCCTGACAAGGCACCCTGCCACCTGGTGCTGTCAGTGGCTATCTCTGTGTAACATCCCCTATATACATATATACATAACAAACTTAGCTTTAGAGGCAGAAAAAAATAATTTCAACATGTTGAACAGGAGAATACAAGAAATGTCAAATAAGATTGTAGAAATCCTGGCGAAAGCCAAAAAGTATGAAGTATCATTCTAGCATGGTTTTTTTTGTTCCTTTCCTAAGGTATGGATGCTATTTTAAATCTTATTAAATAGAGAGAAAGATTTGGCATGCATTTAGAGCTGACCTCTAATGGAAGACGTCAGCCAGTTACTGCTCAGTTGAAACCATACAATAGCTAAGTAATAGCCAATCAATGGCCAGGTTTTTGCTTCAAATTTGACAGTTATTGAGTGTCCTCCCCCTCAATCTCATGTGCTTCCAGCATTGTATGAAATGAAAAGAGAACAAAGAGGGGGGGGGGAAACACAGTCATTTCCCATGGTACTATTCTGTCAGTCCATCTGAAAAGTATCATTCTAGCAATCCTTCTAGTATAAAACATGGCAAAAGTCTATCTGAGATTTTTCCCTGAGCTGGGCAAAATAGAAGAAGAAGAAAGGGGACATGCCAAATAGTATCCAATGGGGATATGTATCTGTGAGGAGAAATGCCCAGAAATATAGGATATCTACTAGAATGCAAAGTTTGCCTTTAGTAGAAGCTCAAAATAATGAGAGGATTAGGTTTAGGGTTAAAGTTGTTTTTTAAATGTGGTTTTTGTTTTGTTTTCTAGTTTTCAAAAACAAAATGCTGAAGAAGTAGTCTTCTAAGCCTTTTGCTGGAGCCAATTAACAAATTTAGCATTGAATTCTGTGATAAACTGTTGGTTGAGATAAACATGATGGTAAGATTTTTTTTATCAAAGATGGGCTATTCGAATAAGTAAGGTCAAGGAAGAGATTAAATCAGAAATATGTAACATAGAATGAGAAAGCACATTCAATATTGTTGACTGATGTTAACTTTAGAAACATTTTAACTACTTCTTTTTAGAATTTGAACACTTAATGTAACCTTAGAATTAAATCACTGCTACTTTCTTTTAATTATGATATCCCCAGAACACATATATGATACTAAAGCATGCAACTTTTATTGTTTAGTACAGTATCAGCATTCTCACTGTTTATCACCACTCTAATATTTACAGCCAGATGTTCCTTTCTCTGTTCCTTCCCCCAAGTAATGCATTTGTTATTCATCAATGAACTACATTTCATACTACAGTGAGGCTGCCTGCTAAAACATCATGAAACAGTGGTGAGGGGATAGTAATGGCAGAACCACACTCTGCTTTACTATGTCGTGACAAAGATAGAAGCAGGGACAGTCTGCTGAACTGAAAGTAATTAACAAATGAACAAAAGAAAACAAAAGTATACCAAATTCAGCAACATTTGGAGAGTCAGAGGTTCCTTATCTTGACATAATCCTGTTTCATGGTAAATAAAAAGGCTATGAAAACCAACTCAGTAATACAAATCTTCAGGATTTTTTTTGCAGGAAAAATTGATTTCTCTTATAGTTTGCTATGGCAAAACACATATGGATAACTTATACTATCATGAGCTACAGGCAGCCCATAGCAACCTGCCAGAACCTCCATATTCAAGCTCACATCTACTGTATCACTCCCCAGTTGAGGATTAACAACCAGATAGACAGAGATAACTACTGTATATTACAATATTTCAACCGGTAATAAAAGCAAAGGATCAGGAAATCTTGTTAAAATTGAGGAAGAAAGGAAGGTCTGCTGCCAACAGGCTAGCTTAATGGGTACTGTAGAAGTAATCAGTAGATATCAGATAGTCTTTGGAGGATGCAGCCCAACACTTTTGCTTGGCTCTCATTGTCTGGGTTTCTCAGAATCCAGTGTGTTGTTATCCCAAAAGGGTGCTCATTCCTATAATATTGGAATCAGATTATATCAGATCATACAACTCTCCTTTTGAAAACTGTATTTAAACTAGTTTCCCATAAGGTGTTATTTTAATGATGTAAATCATAGTATATAGGTGTAGCTTCTGGTGGAAGAATATTACCCTTAAAATGTTCAACATGGGGATGAACAGGAAAAAAAATCTTTTTTCCAATAATGTCACTGTTGAGGATTGTTTTTCCCACCCTTCCATCCTCTGTTCTGTCAAATGGTATAAAAAGATTACAGTTGCCTGTTGATTGGGATTTTATGAAAGCTTGTGAGGGAGCTGGGCATTGGTCCAACTTGAAATAAGGGGAATATCCTTATTGCTCATAAGAGCTGATGGAGAAATACAGGAGGCTATATTAAAACTGGAGATAGGAAGAAATTATTGAGATAGCATACACTGAGGACAGGAGAAATAATTCATCTAGCATAAAGCAAAGGGAGTTTTTAATCTGACTGTTAAAAAGCTACCTAAAATAGAAACAGAAATTGGAAGGTTGACATTTCTGTGCAGGAGCTACCTGTGGCACCAGAAATAGATCATGATTAGACTTTATGTTTCAGAGCCAGAGAAAGAAGCAATGATAGAGAAAGCTGTCTCTTTTTAAAACAACAACAACAACAACAACAACAACAACAACAACAACAACAAAACCTAAAACCAAACTAAACCAATGCATTTCTAGTGGTGAAAAAAAAAACCCACAGAGAAACATTCCTAGAAACAGGGGCTGCAGTTCCTCCAGCTGCTTTAGTAATAGAATAATGCCATTTCTCTTCAGTTGAGGTCTGCAAAATAATAATCCCCCAATATATATATATATATATATATATATATATATATATATATATATATATATATATATATATATATATATATATATATATATATATATATATACACATACATACATACATACATACATACATATACATACATACATACATACATACATACATACATACATATATATATATATATATATATATATATATATATATATATATTGGTTATTATTTCCCTTGGAACATTGATGTTTATCAATGTTTATATGGTAGCAGTCTTCCTAGTTCTCTCTGCACTTAGAAGTTACCAGAATAAGAAAGAACCCATTATGAACACCTTATTCTATTCAAATCATTTCTGGAGAATTGCACTGAGATTTCCTCTAGAGTTGGAGGAAACCTTCCTTCAAAAGAGATTCAAAGTTTCCAAGGAGAGGAAGAATTGTCAACAATCCCTCCTTCCCTTTTTGACTGACGAATCCGTTTAGTGGGGAAGAACCCAGGAGGAAGTGAATCTTTGATTAGGTGTTGTTGGAAATGTCAGTTTTTATGAAACATTTCATATTATACTCCACAATCCCATGCCCTAAAACACCTCAATTCTCAATCAAAATAGAGACCTTGAAGATCTTCTAGTCCAACCTCCTGCTCAAGCAAGAGATCCTATACCATCTCAGACAAATGATTGTCCAGTCTCTTCTTAAAAACCTCCAGTGATGAAGCACCCACGACTTCTGGAGGCAAGCTGTTCCACTGGTTAATTGTCCTCACTGTTAGGAAGTTTCTCCTTAATTCCAGGTTGCTTCTCTCCTTGATTAGTTTCCATCCATTATTTTTTACCCTTTCCTCTGGTGCTTGGCAAATTACTTAACCCCCTCCTCATTGTGGCAACCTCTCAAACACTGAAATACTGCTTGTCACCCCTTCATATGTTTTAGTCCCTAGGCCTTTAATCATATTGTTGTTGTTGTTGTTGTACTTGTTATTATTATTATTATTTATTTGCAATATATCAAGTATACTTATAACTAAGTGCAGTCTTTCCACTGAATTATACTTAATAATAATAATAATAATAGTAATATTTCCCAAGCATATTTTGCAAAGATTTTATCTCACAATACAATTTTCAAGATAACGCTAAAGTCAAAAGATGCTATCTAACTAAATTTGTGACCAAATCAAATTTAGCTCCTTCTCATAATTTCTTGATTTAAAAAGAAAGGTAATACTAAATATTCTCAGATGGCTTTATCGTATTATAGTTTCAGTATTTAAAAGGAACAAAACAGGACCTTGTAGATCTGATGGGGAAAATTTAGAAACATCTTTCCAACCTTGATTGCAGTATATTCTGATTCTACAAAATCCATATCATATTAGTTTTCATTCTAATATAACAGAATTCACATGATAGCAGGATTAGTCCAAGGAGGGGGAAGGAAGAGGGGGGACACACAAGATGTCACATTAGAAACAAGGCATGTATTTTATCTACTCTGATACCATATCTGCAACTGTCAGGTTTGCCTGAGCTGACTTGAAAGTTTGGATCCTGTTGTTAATTTCAAGAGATGAAATATTTTTATTCTGTATGTACTATTTATTGCTTCCTGCTACACTACTTCCCTCAAATACAGGTGCTTATATTTACCATACAGTGTTTTTCTTTGGCCAATGGATGCATATGTTATCTGTATATGATAAGCATATGGAGTTCCTTCCACACCCATGCTGAGAAAAGAAATGGGAATTGAGGGAAAGAGAAGGAAAGAAGCATTTCATTGAAGGACTATTCTAGCTGACTTTCTTAATGACAGACCAGATGCCTATGGTGGAATTTAGAATAACAAAGGTGTTAAATTAGCAATGATGTTTTGCATTCCTGTGCGTAAATTTAAACTTAGATGCTTATTCAGCCTGTTTCTTCCATGCAAACAGCCAAGTCTAGCTTCATTTACAATATTTAAAAGAGAATAAAACAGCAGGGCAATTAATTTTCTTTTGAGTTAATTTTAGGTAAATGTAATAATCTCTCTTTCTTCTCTCCTTCCCCCCATATACATATAGAAACACATATATGCATATTTCAAATAAATCAATAAATAATGTATGTTGGTGCGTTTTCCCAAGTGAAAAGCCATATATCCAATCTGTTGTCTAACCCAATACTTTGAGCAGCTATGTAGCAATCAGAATTTCTGTTGGTGACACCGATCTCAGTTCAGGCTGAATGAATGAATGAATGAATGAATGAATGAATGAATGAATGAATGAATGAATGAATATGAATGAACGAATGCCATGGCATTTTAATTTCCCATGCCTTCAAGTCTGTATGATTGAGCAATTGCAAGCTTACATAGAAGGTCTGCCATTCTACATAGCTCACAATAACTAACAGTAAACATGGAGTTTCTGTGCCTCTTTTTTTTTTTTTACGTATGTAGAGAGCGTCCTCTCGTATGGTATTGTGGTTTGGTATGCTGGTCTGACAGCCGCGGATAGGAAAGTATTACAGAGGGTAGTGAGCACAGCACAAGACATTGTGGGCTGTTCCCTGACACCACTGGATGACATCGCCAGGGCTCGTTGCCTTGGAAGAGTGAGGAAGATTCTCAGGGATGACTCACACCCTGGACGGTATCTCTTTACTCTCCTACCATCTGGTAGGAGATATAGGAATATAGCCAGCCATACCAACAGGCTGAAAAATAGCTTTTATCTGTGGGCTGTTAGGCTTTTAAATGGGACATAATCTTATGCAGAATTGACTTGGGAGGCCGGTGTGTGGTGTAGTTGGTTCACATAGTGTGGTGGGATGGAGGGTTTGTTGTCACTGTGTGTTGGGGGGAGAGAGCACAGGGGGAGGCTCAGATAATCTCAATGTACACATGTTGTACTTTGACAATAAAGGTTTATTATTATTATTATGTACTGGCTATCCTGTGTTGCTTGGTTCCAGTTTTAAAATCCTGACTTCTCACTCCTATCCAAGCTTAGTACAAAGGTGCTTTTTCAAAAGCCTCTGAAAATCCTTTTGAAAAAGCATCTTTGGGACAACCATGATCTGGATGACTGAGAATTTCCATAAATATCCAAGCTTAGTTTTATTGTATTTTATTGTATTGAAAAAGATAACATATTGATTTACCTTTTTAGGGATCACTTTAAACCCTGGTAGTACAAAGCAAAACAAAAAAAGTCACAAAAAGATTTATTGTATTTGCTATATTTTGCATTATTTTTAGCTTGCATGATATTTTAAAAAACAGGAAAATATATGGACACTTAAAGTCTATAATCGTTTATATGAAAATAATCACAATAATCAATAATTTTATTAACCTGAAACATGGATTACAGAGCTAGAGTCAAGAAACATAAAGATTAAAGTTGTAGACAGAAGAATAATTTCTATCTTGAAACCAAGAACCTTTCCATTAGTCAGCTGGTACAAAATAATCTAAAATAATAATAATAATATTTTTTAAAAAAAAACACACATTAAGATGTTAACAGCAGATGGTCAGTTTTCACAGTGAAGAAATATAAATCAAGAGATCAATATTTTAATTGGTCCATAAATAATCTAGAATTAGGAATAAACATTGAAATCATCACATTTACTAATGACACCAAATTAACCAGGAAAACAGAAGACTAAATGGGGAGGAGGGGTCTAACAGAAGAAAACTTTTTGATCAAACTCCAACTTCACTTCATCTGTCTCTTCTATGTTTTGGATGCTAATATATTGTATACTTTCTCAAAAGAAGTTGGATACATCTTTAATTTAGATCAGACATGTCAAACACAAGGCCCGGGGGCTGGATCCAGCCCGCGAAGTGGTTTCATGTGGCCTGCGAAGCCATCCTGGAAACAGTGAGGGAACAGCCCCCACTGCCTTGGCCCTGGCCCAGAGACCCTCCTTCTGCCAGAGACCCTCAGATCTGTCTCAATCCTGCCCAGGCCCCCATAGGCACCCTTGATGCAAACGATGTAGAGCTGGCCATGCCCACCCAGTAGGCCATACGCACTCTAGCCACACCCACCCAGTAGGCCACACCCACCCTGGCCATACCCACCTGGCCCTCTGAGGGCAACCACAATGCTGATGCGGCCCTCAATGAAATTGAGTTTGACACCCCTGATTTAGATCTTCAACTGGACTGAATCTTTGTAATGGATTGTTAGCTATTGTGTTTTTTTGTTTTTTTTTTTTAAAAACAGATGCCTTAGTTATATCTGGAAATACCATGCCTATTTTTCCCAAAGTTTCTTCCCTCTCATTCTAATTTGCTAATTGAAAGAAGACAGTGGACTTTCAGAATGGTTGGACCAAATTTGACACCTTAAAAGTTATTGAACTACATGAGAGCTTGATGTAGCACTTTTCATATTAATAGCATGTCTGTCTGTGTGGAGACAATTCCTGGAAAATAGATGGGGAAGAAATGGAGGTAGTGACAGATTTCATTTTCCTGGGCTCGAAGATCACCGGAGATGGGAACTGCAGCCAAGAAATTAAAAGACACTTGCTCCTGGGAAGGAAAGCCATGGCAAATTTAGACAGCATACTAAAAAGCAGAAACATCACCCTGACAACAAAAGTGCATATAGTCAAGGCCATGGTTTTCCCATGGTTGCAATGTATGGCTGTGAAAGTTGGACCATAAAAAAGGCTGAGCGCCAAAGAATTGAGGCCTTTGAACTATGGTGCTGGAGAAGACTCCTGCGAGTCCCTTGGACTTCAAGGCGATCAAACCACTCAGTCCTAGAGGAGATCAACCCTGACTGCTCTTTAGAAGGCCAGATCCTGAAGTTCAAACTCAAATACTTTGGCCACCTAATGAGAAGGAAGGACTCACTGGAGAACAGCCTAATGCTGGGAAAGATTGAGGGCAATAGAAGAAGGGGACGACAGAGAATGAGGTGGCTGGATGGAGTCACTGAAGCAGTAGGCATGAGCTTAAATGGACTCCAGAAGATGGTAGAGGACAGGAAGGCCTGGAGGAACATTGTCCATGGGGTTGTGATGGGTCGGACAAGACTTCGCAACTAACAACAACTGTGTGGAGAAATGCACAAAACATACACAAAAGGTCTCAGTCACATAAAGAGACACACATAAGCACTATTTCCATGACTTGAAGAATCTGTGAAGCTCAAGTGTACTTCATGTGTTCCTGTTTCATTGTTTTACTTCTTGACCTTTGAACAGAATTTGAACATAACTTTTTACATGTTCCAGCAACTATAATTCAAGCTCAGTTTAAGGAAAAATCCCATTAAACTGGATAAAATCATGGTCAGTGCTTTCCATACCTGGTTTATTAATAAAATGCCTAAGAGGACAGAAGCATCTATCTCAGGGACTGAAATGATTAGAATAGTGCAATGATCCAGATTTGAAGCAGAACAGCTGCTTCTTTAAAGAGATGTTGTTGGGTGCTATGTAAGTGCCCTTTTGTGCTGTAAATCACATTTTCTGCTTCAAATTCAGATCACTCTACAAATGACTACAATGTACCAATAGGTTATTTTCTTTGTGGAACCTATTCCACATCTGCTTGTCATTGTTGAAATAGTTTTCTCATAATAGCCAGTTATCTCACCTTATTTGGATGGATGAAAGTTTTGATAGAAAAGTTATTTGGTGACATAATTAATGTGAAATCAGTGTCATTGTAGTTTAGATCTCCAACAAGGATAAGAGCACATTCATTGTCAGTGTTTTTCAAATTTAATGAAGTCTCAAAAAGATGCTGCAGTGAGTACAAATCACTTTTTCAGTCATATTAATCTCTTCCTGTATTAAGCTCAGGAAGATTAATCTCATTTCATATCAATTCACATTTGCATAAACAGTTGGCTTGGTAGTGGTTTCACAAATGTTCTCCTAGTATTTGTTGAGTGGTTCTTGATCATCAAGTCAAGAACAGAAATTTCATCTGTGTAAAGGTAGGTGGATAGAATTATGGTTAGAGGACTTCCTGATAGGATGTAATCAACAGTATCAATTCTGAAATTTATTGCTTCAGTTTTGTAAGTAGGTGGAAGGAAGTACAATCCTGAAGAAAGCACAAGGGAAGGAGAAAAATGGCTGAGAGAAAAAGAAGAATTGAAACATTTATGAAGAGATGGCTGTTATAAAAATTATCAGGTGTAAGAATTGCTGAAACACTTTTGTATAGGCATTATGCTGTATTGTACCTTATTATATATCATGCACATGCAACAATAGCATTTGGTATTTGGGCAACATTGATGCTTCAAGGAATCTGGCAGGGATGATAATTAAGACTACTGCATTTTTTTAAATCCTTTAAAAATCAGTGTTTCAAATATTGTTTGATTCAGTTTCCAAACAAAAGGTATGTCAGTAATTTTAAAACGATTCCCTTTTAACACAGGTTCTATCTGGCAGTATTTCTCCTTCTGCCATTATTAAGTAGACCTGAGAAATATTGCCTATAGCAGCAGCCCGCAATCTTTTTGGCTCCAGGGACCTGTTCTGTGGAGGGTGTTTTTTCCACAGACTGGGGGGGCTGTAGTTTTGTGTGCTGCCTAGATTTTGCATGTGCACAGATGGGACTTGGCTTGCTTGTGTGGACCAGCTCCTGGTGGACTGTGGCCTCGGCATTGGGGACCCCTGGCCTATAGAACTGGTTGAGATGGTGAAATTACTACTTTGATTAAAGAAAAGACTTTGTCTAGCTTTGTTTCTTCTTGGAAACCCACTTTTGAACTTTTTTCTTTGGGACTTTTTTAATTTTAATTTTGGGATCTGACAATTAGAACTGCTTAGAATTATAGAGATAGTGTGTGTTATTGTTAATTTTTTAGAGTAAGGTTTATATTTAATATTCATATCCATGCCAAAAAAAGTCAGAAGTTACTCTTTTTTCTACTTCTTTTTGTTTTCTTTCTTTTCTGCTCTCTTAATTTTGCCTTTTTTCTAATCTATTCATGAGCCATTTATGAATGTCTATTTGTACATGTGTGTTCACAGACATTTGGTAATTTGATACATTTATATCTGTAAAGAAGACATAATACATCTACAAGAAAAAAAAGGTAAAGATAGGAAGGAAAGAGGTTCTGTAACTAGAGGATCATTACTTGTCAAATGATTTTCTATGGGGATTATTATCCATCCATGAACATTGCTAAAACTGTGCGAAATTGACTTTAAAACAATCTTTCTTCTGATCATTTTGAATTTATCTACTGATTTTGAATTGCCGAGGCATTTCTGTGTTGGTAACTGCCTATCAATGTTATACTGAGCATCTTTTACCATTTAAAACCTTCATATATATATATATAAAGGGTTTTAATATAAAGAATGACAGGAGCACAACATAGTTAAACTCTACTATCTAGTGGCCAAAGGTTTCCTATCTTCAGGGTTTGCAGGTCAGAGTTGTGTGATGATCATTTTTGGAGGAATTGAGAACTTCACTCTTTATTGAGGATTATTGACATCCTGACCATACCTAACTACTTTTAGGGACTAAATTAAACAGTGAAGGAAGATGATGTCAAGATGTGTGAGTTTTAATTTCATTTCATTGAGAGTTGTTTCAAACTGGTGTTTCAAAACTCTCAGGCTTTGAAAGATAATTTATATGTCATTGGAAAAGCATGGGCTGAAATTCCAGAAAACTATAAGAGTCAGTCAGGGCTGTAGCCACAGCAGGGTGGGATGGAAAAGAGATGAGAGGTGCTCATTTAAAATGGTTGAGTTGGGCTTCATTTGAGATGGGAAGATAGCTTCCTGAGGCTGACCTTCGCCTTCGTAATCATGACTTTAGTTGATGATGTAGTATAAGGTTTAATTAAACACTATGGGGTACAGAGTTGAATTTGAAAATCCCCAAGGTGGCTGTCACATAGCCAAAAAGCAGGCTTCAGACACTGTCTATAAACATCCAGGTTTTTTCACCTCCACTCTATTATTAGGCAGTGCATATTGAGACAGAATTTTTTTTCCCCAGTTAGCCTTCACATTTTTTTTTGTATCAAGTAAAAAAGGCTGTGTTCCAAGTAGTTAATTCTTAATCTGCATACATTACTGTACTTCTGTTTCCACTGGAAGGTTTTACACACACCCTACCCAAAAAAGTCACTATGAATACATTAAAAAAGCAAGTACATGTTTTTAAATAATATCCATATTTGGAAGCCAACTAAGGTAATAAAATGAAATTTATAGGCAGTGCTTGGCTTTAATGTTCAGCAAAGAGAGATGCATGTGAACATTATTTACTTTCCGTCTCAGGAGGGAAATATAGATTGGAGAGTTATTGAGTTATCATTAAACAATCCATGACAGATACATGATTCAGAATAGAGACTTGGTAGGCAAAGCAGAACAAATCAGGGGTGTATCTAGCAAAGGATATATGTAATGTGGACTATATTTCTATTACATCTCTTTGTAAATTAAATATTGGATGCATGACTATTTTTCACAATTGTGGATGAGGGAAACTGAATCATGTTTTTCTCATATGCAAAGCCTAGATCACTTCTGACACAGGAGCTAAACTGAAAGACATTGGTGCTGAACTTGCAGAGATGGGTAGCAGAATGATGATAATAATAAAAAATAGTTATCCACTCTGTTATGAAGGAGAGCAGTTAAGCTATTCATTTTGAAGTATATTTTACTTATCTTCAGTTCAAGAGTCTCTACTTAATCCCAAAACCTAGGATGACTGGGAAAGGGAAGAGGATATAATTCAACTTAACTGATCATTAACCATTTCTAAGAATGCTCCTCTAATCTGCAAAATGCATGGAAGAAGAAAAAATCATTTATCCAAAATTGCAAATTTAGCTTATAATTTCAGAAATGTTAAATCCACCACTATTTTACTAAATTTTAGTTGTTTCTATCCAGTGTTAATAGAATAGAATAGAATAGAATAGAATAGAATAGAATAGAATAGAATAGAATAGAATAGAATAGAATAGAATAGAATAGAATAGAATAGAATAGAACTGGAAGGGACCTTGGAGGTCTTCTAGTCCAGCTCCCTGCACAAGCAAGAGAACCTATACCATCTCAGACAGGTGACTGTCTAGTCTCTTCTTAAAAAATCTCCAGGGATGGAGCACCCACAATTTCTGGGGTGTAAGTTGTTCCAGTGGTTGATTGTCCTTACTGTCAGGAAATTTCTCCTTAATTCCAGGTTGCTTCTCTCTTTGATCAGTTTCCAACCATTTTTTTCTCATCCTTCCATCTGGTGCTTTGGTGAACAACCTTGCCCCGCTCTGCCTTGTGACAGCCCCTCAGATACTGGAACACTCCTTTCATGTCTCCCCTATTTCTTCTTTTCTTTAGACTAGCGAAACCCAAGTCCTGCTAGTCATGTGGTATCTTGACATATGACTGAAATTCTGGGCTCCATTGTGGAGATACGTTGAGGACTACCTGTACATGATTGCTGATTTAAAGCAAATGTATTCATGGAGAGGCAAACCTGCAGCTACAAATTTATGCAAGTTAATGTGAATCAATTTTAATTCAATTAAAGAAATGTCCAGAATGCTTTCAACAGGGGTATAGAAGCAGAATGTGTTTCCAGATGGATTAAAAAATATCCAGTAGATATGATACGGAATAGTTATTATTTTATTTATTATTTATTTATTAATTTAATTTATATACCGCCCTTCTCCCGGAGGACTCAGGGCGGTGAACATGGCAATACATAAAAACTAGATACAAAAATTAAAAATTATTAAAATGTAATTAAACAATGCCCATAAATTAATACAAATTAAAATTGAAGTTCATTTATAAAAATCCCACCCCGTCCCATCAGGCCAGGCCAGCTTGTTTAAAGAGATGGGTTTTAAGATCGCGCCGGAAGGAGCGGAGATCAGGCGCCATCCGGAGCTCGACCGGAAGATGGTTCCATAAATCCGGTGCACCCACAGAGAACACCCTCCCCCTGGGGGCCACCAGTCGGCATTCTTTGACCGGTGGCACCCTGAGGAGGCCCTCTCTGTGGGAGCGTACTGGGCAGAGGGAAGTTGACGCCGGCTGCAGGTGCTCCCCAAGGTATTCCGGACCCATGCCATGAAGGGCTTTGTAGGTCATTACCAACACCTTGAACCTCACCCGGAAGACAACTGGCAGCCAATGCAGCTCGTGGAGCAAAGGTGTGACATGGGAGTATCGGGAAACTCCCAATACAACTCTCGCGGCTGCATTCTGTACCAGTTGGAGCCTCCGAGTGGTCTTCAAGGGTAGCCCCATGTAGAGAGCATTGCAGTAATCAAGACGAGAGGTCACGAGTGCATGAGTGACCGTACGTAAGGCATCCCGGTCTAGATAGGGCCGCAACTGGCGCACCAGGCGAACCTGGGCGAAGGCCCCCCTAGTCACAGCTACAATATGGTCTTCTAAGGAGAGCTGTGAATCTAGGAGGACTCCCAAGTTGCGAGCCCTATCTACAGGAGGTAATGACTCACCCCCCATAGTGAGGGGTGGGATATCCTGAATATCCCGAGATGCCGGTACGCACAGCCACTCCGTCTTGTCAGGGTTGAGTCGAAGCCTGTTCCTCCCCATCCAGACCCGGACCGCCTCCAGGCACCGGGACATCACGTCGAGGGCATCACTGGGGTGGTTTGGGGTCGAAATGAAAAGTTGGGTATCATCAGCATACTGATGATACCCAACTCCAAAACCACGAATGATCTCACCCAGCGGTTTCATGTAGATGTTGAACAGGAGAGGCGAGAGGACCGACCCCTGAGGGACTCCAAAAACGAGAGGCCTCGCGGTCGACCTCTGCCCCCCTGCCAACACCGAGTGTGAGCGTCCCAGGAGATAGGAGGAGAACCACTGAAGAACCATGCCTCCCACTCCCAATCCCCTCAGACGCCGCAGCAGGATACCATGGTCGATGGTATCGAAAGCCGCTGAGAGGTCTAATAGGAGTAGGACAGAGGAATATCCCTTGTCCCGAGCCCTCCAGAGATCATTCACCAGCGCGACCAATGCCGTCTCCGTGCTGTACCCGGGCCTGAAGCCCGATTGGTACGGGTCTAGATAATCCGCTTCATCCAGGACCAGAGGGAGCTGATGCGCCACCACACTGTCAACAACCTTCGCAAGAAAGCGAAGGTTGGAGACCGGACGAAAGTTATTCAACACAGCCGGGTCCAAGGCAGGCTTCTTGAGGAGAGGTCTTACCACCGCCTCTTTCAAGGCGGCGGGAAAACTACCCTCACTCAAAGAGTTAGATATAACCGCCTGGAACCAGCTTCGTGTCCCCTCCCGGGCTGCATAAACCAGCCAGGAAGGGCACGGGTCCAATAAACATGTGGTGGAGCTCAGCCTCCCCATGATCCTGTCCACTTCCTCCGGAGTTACAGGATCGAACTCCTCCCAGATAACATTGACAAGACCGCTCGTGTCCTGATCGTCCGATACTGCCCAGTCGGAGTCCAAACCGGTCCGAATCCGAGCGATTTTGTCCGACAGATGTTGACTAAATTCCTCGGCACGCCCCTGCAAGGGTTCCTCACTCACCTCCTGATTAAGGAGGGAGTGGGTCACCCTAAACAGGGCGGCCGGGCGATTATCTGCGGACGCGATGAGGGCAGCGAAGTAGTTAGACCTCGCCACCCTCATCGCTGCGAGATAAGACCTAATATGGGTTCTTAGTCGCAATCGGTCGGATTCAGATCAGCTGGACCTCCAAACGCTCTCTAGGCCCCGTCTCCGACGCTTCATCTCCCGGAGCTCCACAGAGAACCATGGAGCCCATTGGGATCTGCGCCGGGTCAGGAGCCGCAAGGGTACAACTCGGTCAAGTGCCTCCGTGGCCGTCCTTTCCCAGGCTTCCACTAAGGCATCTGCCGAGCTGTGAGCTGAGGAGGCAGGTGGGGACCCCAGTGCTGCCTGGAACCTCTCAGGGTCCATTAAGTGCCTGGGGCGGAACCATCTGGTTGGCTCAACAACCCCACGGTGGGGAGTGGTAAAACGGAAGACCAGCCACAGGAGATGATGATCGGTCCATGACAGGGGCATAACAATTGGGGAGCCCCCACCAAGATCATCTAACCACCGACCAGATAAGAAAACCAAGTCAAGGGTGTGGCCTCCCTCATGAGTCGGTCCATGAATTACCTGCGTCAGGTCCATGGCCATCATGGAAGCCATGAACTCCCGAGCTAACTCAGATGCTCCTCCCAGGGATGGTAGATTGAAGTCTCCCAAGACCATAAGTTTGGGAAACTCAATCACCAGCCCTGAGAGGATATCGAGAAGCTCAGGCAGGGCTGCTGCTGCACGACTAGGCGAAAGGTACGCGAGCAGCAAGCCCAACTGCGCCCTAGGACCAAACCTCAATAAGAGAGATTCACACCCGACTATCTGAGGAACGGTGGCCTCCTGCGGACATAAGGTCTCCCTCATAACCACAGCCACTCCCCCACCCATACCCTGAGTCCGAGCCCGGTGTAGCACCCGGAAGCCTGGTGGGCAAAGATCAACCAGGGGGATATCACCCTCTGGGCCCAACCAGGTTTCCGTGATGCAGGCCAGGTCCGCATGCTCACCCTCGACCAGATCCCGGACGAGAGGAGCCTTGTTAGCAACAGACCTGGCATTCAGGTACACCAGCCGGAGCTCAGGTGGCTGCACATCCCCGCTCCCAGAACCTTGGGTCGAAGACAGAGGGTTGGAGCGCCTCACCGCTTGTAAATAGCGGAGAAGCCCTCCCGGAGGTCGATACGACCCTCTGATCTTACACCTGCTGCCATTCCCTATCGTTGTGGGAATTGGCAATCCCACGACCCGCTCCAGAGCTCCGGAGATGACCGACCCCGACTCCCTCTCAACGCGATCTATCCTGGGCCTGGCCTGAACAACAGTTGGTGGATTACCACCCGTCTCCAACCAACCACAACCCTCCCCCCTCCCTAACCCTACAAAAAATTTGGCTAAAAAGTAATCAGGGGCCTCTTGTTAAATTTATATCTTAGGCCCCTGTTCCTGCCCGGCCATCTCTCAGGGTCCCAGCAATTGGGCCCATCATCAAGAGGCAGATTAAAAGGTAAGGCGGGTCGCACCCAGGATGGGTGGGCACCCCTGAGGGCGAATAAAACCGTGCTGGAGTACCTCAGAACCATGATAATAATTGGGTAATACAGCAAAAACAGACCCAGATCAAAATAAATAAAATGGGAGGATCTTAAAATGGAAGGAGAATATCCAGACTGCAGACCCAGCTCCTCTGCCACTAGAGCTGGGTAAACCCGGGACAATCCCCGTTCTCTCACAACGGTCAGAACCGGGGAGCAGCCTGAGATATACAGCCGGGGAGAGAGATACCGCCTAGAGCTCTCACCTCTAAGACGGTAACAGATGGAAACTCTTAACTCTTAACCACTCTCTCACAGTGGTTATACACTTGGCACCTTCCAAAACCCAAGGGGAAAGGAAAAAAGGGAGGACAATAGGGTAAACCAGTCAGCGAGGTGGATTAGGGTAAAAACCCATAAAGTCACAGAGTGGTAAGAGAAGCTCCGGTTTCAGGTTCCTTTTCGCGTCATGGAAGGGACCAGGTGACAATCGACCGATAGGGAGGGAGCCAGGGCCCCATAGTACTTCAGTGGGGGCTCAAAAGATATGGTCCAGTCAGCTATTATAGTCCATGCCTCCAAATGTCCAGGCATAGAAGTCCATACTCCACCACCCGGCCATGGTCACCGTACCAAAACAGTCGCGGCACTCCAACTCCCTCACCGCCAACCGTCCCAGACACCAACCAGGACCATCTCCACCACTCCAACTTAAAACGCTGATGCTCCTCCAAGCCGTAGTTCATAATAATAGTCGTAAATCAACCAGCATCCGGCTCCTCAAGCAACTGGAATGTTCTCCCCAAAGTTGCCAAGCTCCGTCGAGTTATTCCGGGCTCCGCAAGACTCCACCAGGCTCCCGTAACAGCATAGCAGCAGCCGCAGTCAGCAGGTTGGCGGGGCGCGGGGTGCGGGTCTCCCAAGATCTTCCAAGACCTCCACCAAACTTCTCTCGGCTTCACTGGATTCCCGCAGCTCCGACAACCAGCCGGTCGGTGCTGTACAAAACAAGGCTCTACCGAGTTCTTCCGAGTTCTTCCAGAGCCTCCGGAGTCCTCCATTTGGCTTCGTTGAGCTCCGGTGGCCCGACAATCAGCTGAGCTCCCGCGGCCCGACAATCAGCTGGTCGGCGCCGCAGAGCACAGCACGGGGCTCAGCTAGTTCTTCCGGGCCTGCACGGCTCTCCCGAAGTCCTCCGAAACTCCAGACTTAGAGAGCCGACGACAAACAGCACAGCCTCTCCCTCTGGCTTCGTTGAGCTCCCGCGGCCCCGACAAACAGCTGGTCGGCGCCGTAGAGCACAGTCAGCTGGTCGGCGCCGCAGAGCACAGCACGGGGCTCAGCCAGTTCTTCCAGGCCTGCACGGCTCTCCCGAACTCCTCCGAACAGCCGGGGCCCTCTGAAAATCCGGGATTACAGAGCCAGACAAGCAGCACAGCAGCTCCAGGAGTGACTACCAGAAGCTTTCCTCGACCCTAATCCAGACCCCCGACACAGAGAGAATGACATTCCTGTGGGGCTCCCAGGGTCACAAAAATTGCCAGAGCTCCTCGCGGAGCTCAGCCAGCACGTCCGCCATCTTGGGCATGCGCATAATAAATCAGTTGTATGTGTAAGAGAAAGTTATCCCTGCTGTCTTCAGCTATGCCATTATACTCGCTCCATCCTTAATCAGGAGGTGAAGGAGGAGCCCTTGCAGGGGCGAGCCGAGGAGTTTAGCTATCATCTGACGGACAAAATCGCTCAGATTCGAGCCGGTTTGGATTCTGACTGGGCAGAGACTGACGGGGAGGAATCGAGCAGTCTAGAGAATGTTACCTGGAGTGAATTCGATCCTGTGACCCCAGATGAGGTGGACAGGATCATGAGAAGACTGAGTTCAGCCACATGTTTATTGGACCCGTGCCCCTTCTGGCTGGTATATGCAGCCCGGGAGGAGACACAAGGCTGGTTCCAGGCAGTAATAACTGCTTCTTTGAGGGAGGGTACCTTCCCTGCTACCTTGAAGGAGGTGGTGGTGAGCCCTCTCCTCAAGAAACCTGCCCTCGACCCGGCTATTTTGAACAACTATTGTCCGGTCTCCAACCTTCGCTTTCTTGCGAAGGTGGTTGAGAGCGTGGTGGCACTTCAGATCCCTCTGTTCCTGGAGGAAACTGATTATCTGGACCCATACCAATTGGGCTTCAGGACCGGGTACAGCATGGAGACCGCATTGGTTGCGCTGGTGAATGATCTCTGACGGGCTCGGAAAAGGGGTTGTTCCTCTGTCCTAGTGCTATTAGACCTCTCAGTGGCTTTTGATACCATCGACCATGGTATCCTACTGCGGCGTCTCAGGGGGTTGGGAGTGGGGGGCACTGTTTTACAGTGGTTCTCCTCCTACCTCCTGGGCCGCTCGCAGTCGGTGATGATGGGAGGGCAGAGGTCTGCCCCGAGGACTCTCGTTTGTGGAGTTCCTCAGAGGTTGGTCCTCTCTCCCCTCTTGTTCAACATCTATATGAAGCCTCTGGGTGAGCTCATTCATGGTTTCAGGGTGGGGTATCATCAGTATGCTGATGATACCCAGCTTTTTCTTTCCACCCCGAACCAACCCAGTGATGTCCCATTGCCTGGAGGCGGTCCAGGTTTGGATGGAGAGAAACAGGCTTCATCTCAATCCTGCCAAGACTGAGTGGCTGTGCATACCAGCATCTCAGACTGGCCAATCTTTTCCATCATTAACTATGGGGGGTGAAGTGTTACCCCTGTTGATAGGGCCCGCAACTTGGGTGTCCACCTGGATTCACAGCTCAGTTTGGAAGATCATATAAGAGCCGTGGCCAGGGGGGCTTTTGCCCAGGTTCGCCTGGTGCACCAGTTACGGCCCTATCTGGACCGAGATGCCCTAGGCACAGTCACCCATGCGCTCGTGACCTCCCGGCTAGACTACTGCAATGCTCTCTACATGGGGCTGCTCCTGAGGACCACTCGGAGGCTTCAGCTGGTGCAGAATGCAGCCGCACGAGTTGTGATCCCGATACTCCCATGTAACACCTCTGCTCTGCGAGCTGCATTGGCTTCCAGTTGCCCTCCGGGTGAGATTCAAGGTGCTGGTGATAACCTATAAAGCCCTAAATGGCATGGGCCCGGATTATCTAAGGGAGCACCTGCTGCCAGCGTCAATTTCCCATCGTCCTGTGCGCTCCCACAGGGAGGGCCTCCTCAGGGTACCACCGGTCAAGGATTGCCAACGGGCAATCCCCAGGGGGAGGGCGTTCTCTGTGGGCGCGCCTGCCCTATGGAATCAACTGCCAACAGAACTCCGGACTGCCCCCGACTTTCGTTCATTTCGCCGGGATCTAAAAACCTGGCTCTTTGAGCTATCTGGTCTGGACTGAGGGGTTTAATATTTTTAAATTGTGATTTTACTTTTTGCTGCTAGACTTAATTTAATTTAATTTTAATTTTATATTGTATTGTTTTTAAATTTTGCCTTGTAAACCGCCCTGAGTCCTTTGGGAGTAGGGCGGTATATAAACCAAATAAATAAATAAATAAATAAATAAATAAATAAATAAATAAATAAATAAATAAATAAATAAATAAATAAATAAGAAAGCACTTCTCACCTGATGAGTGTCATCATAACATATACATGGAATTTTTGTAGAGATAACATTTATAGATAATCAGATTAGGAATTATTCTTACTGCCTTCTATTACAAACTAATCAAGTGTCCTTAATTAGGTAAGCTTGAATGTTTTAAAGGAACCCAATTTCTATCCTTGATTAAATTTCCATTCTCTCTCTGTCTCTCTCTGTCTGTCTGTCTCTCTCTCTCTCTCACACACACACACACACAAATATACACACAACCATATAATATGATATAATAATATAAATGTAGAGCTATTTATTTATGAAGTTTTTAAGGGGGATGACATATTTTATTTATTTTTATGTGACTCTCAGTTAAAGAGGTTTATTGCCCCTTGTTTCTGGCTCTTTTTTTTTTCTTTTGTAATCATTTTTTCCTTACCACAGTTTTACTTTTTTGAAGCATTTGCAGACTGAAAAAAAAATAGTTAGATATGATTATTTATTAGTTACTGCTAATTAATCATAACTCACAATATAGTCAATTAATTCTGAAAGGTGGGAAGGAGATAAAGGTGAAGAGATTAAACTATTTGTATTAAGAAGCTGCAAGACATATAAAAAGAAATGTTCAGCATAATTCTATGAGCATAATTCTATTTCAACATAGAATTAATTTGTATGATTTCTGTATATCTGAAGAACTCTGCATATGTGCATTCATATCATACATTTATCAGTACAGCCAAAATAGGATTAACGGTGGATATACCTTATAAAACAGAATGGCAAATACATAATTTCTGTTTAATTTAGAACTGTTTAGATATATTCTTATTTGATGATCTGAATCTGTGTTGCCCAAATGCAGCATTTCTATTCTCTGCAAGCTTTGTTTTCCCCTATCGTCTTAAGAATATCATAGCTGAGTTGTAAAAATTTGAATGGTTGTAGTATATCCAGATATTTTACATTCCAGCTATGACATGTCTGTTCAAGTAAAGTTCTTCAAATTTTAAATCTCCACCCCCTTGAATGTCCTGCCAAAATGTCCAGGGCAATGTATTGTTGAATTATATACCTCAATCAGAACTTTATGGATAAAGTTAAGGATATAACAAGGTAGACACTCAACTAAGTGTGATTTGACTATAGTTGATTTGATGAAATAAGAGGCATACAGAATAGAAGTGAGAGACACTTAAAATCAACAACCTATTCAGAAAACATTAATGAAACAGCTTACAAAATGTTTAGCAAACTAACTGGATTGTTTCAATCTCCCAATGAATGTGCTCAAATTTTGAGAAGTTTCTAAGAAAACAGATGTCTTGTAATCCACTCAAAAACTGCCCATTCTGTATTGAGCATGAGTTTCATTATCATGGCAGGGCACAGTCCTAAACATTACAAAAGACACCAGATGCAGAGCTTATTTATTTTTATGGCCAAACACAAAAGTGCCGGTACAGCAGAAGAAATGATGGTATATATAATTCTTGCCATTCCAGTGTGGGAAAAGAGAGTAGGGATCAAATTCTAGGCAGAGGTTGATAGGAGAAAATGCATATGGAAGGATAAAAATGCATGATTTATGTGGGTACAGTATGTATTGTATATATGTTTGTATGTATTTAATTGTACATAGCTGCCCTTCTCTGGTACCTGACTCTGGTACCTGACTCTGGTACTCTGGTACCTGACTCTGGACAGCTAACAATTATAAATAAAACAAAAACAGGATAAAAAATAATTAAAAACAACAACAACCACCAGTAGCTGCTGAGAGCATTCACAAAATCTCATATTCAAATCAATATACAGTTGCGGCCAAATTCTAAAATTATATAGATCATAAACAGAGTGGGTTTACTCTAGTCAATAGGCTTGTATTTATACTTTATTTTAATGGTAGATATATCACATATTAGCAGAGTTGGGGTGAGCATGGGGCCAGCTGAGAGGCTTTGCAGGAGTCCTGCTGATTAGGGAAGAATAGAAGGGAAGAAGAGAAAAGGTTTGGTGGAGCTTGCCATTCTGAGCCAGCTTATTGAAGAGAGTAAGAAGCTGGGGTTTTGTGTTTGCTTTTTTTGCTTCATTATAGGCAAGCTGGTTGAAAGGGGGAGGGAGAGAGAGAGTGAGAGTAGTTGCTGGAGCTGGGAGACAGAGAGACATAGAGAGGGGTGGGGGTGTGGGGTTTGGGTGGGAAGCTGAAGTTTTATTGTTTCTTTCTCTTTTGTTGTGAGTAGGCCAGCCGAAGAGAGGGAGAGACGGTTGTTGTTGTTAGTTGCGAAGTCGTGTCCGACCCATCATGACCCTATGGACAATGTTCCTCCAGGCTTTCCTGTCCTCTACCATCTTCTGGAGTCCATTTAAGCTCACGCCTACTGCTTCAGTGACTCCATCCAGCCACCTCATTCTCTGTCATCCCCTTCTTCTATTGCCCTCAATCTTTCCCAGCATTAGGCTCTTCTCCAGTGAGTCCTTCCTCCTCATTAGGTGGCCAAAGTATTTGAGTTTTAGCTTCAGGATCTGGCCTTCTAAAGAGCAGTCAGGGTTGATCTCCTCTAGGACTAGTTTGGGGTATTTTAATTTATTTCCCTCACTGGAGTAAGTTAGGCAGAGGGAGAGTTAGGAAAGAGTTTGACATACATCTTTTAGTGGGAGGTAAAGGTCCTGGGCAAGTTGTTGCCACCAGAGACTGGCTACCATTGCTTTAAGCAAGTTGCTGTCACCAGAGACTGATCACCATTGTTTTAAGGCAAGTTGCCATCACCAGACTGACTGCCATCATTCTAGGCAAGTTGCCATCACCAGAGGCTGAGTAACATCATTCTGGGCAAGTTGTTGTCCTTAGAGATTGACTACCATCTTCCCTGTAAGTTCTTATTGCCTGAGATCAACCACCATCATCCCAAGTGAGTTACCATCGAGAGAGAGTGACCATCACCACCCCACGTGTGTGGCTACTGATCATGACTGAATACCACCATGTTACACACCCTGTTAGGCAGAGGAGCCAACGTGAGAGACCTGTTTGGTCTGGTGGCCACTTGGAGGGGAGGTTGGGAGGGCAAGGACTTAAGTGGTCACTACGGGGTTGGTGCTACATATTTAATGGATATTTTTTGTATTGTTAACTGTAACATAGACATGATATAATTACTGTACATTAATACATAATAATTTACATTTATAACTTTCTATAAAGTATTATTTTGCAGTACTGTGTTTAAAAATGACATGCACATTAATAAAAAAATCTAACCATCAAATAAGAGGGAGAAGAAAAAGAATATCCTCACTTTACATGAACAGCTTACATGAAAGGTAGTTTTTTTTTTCTTTTAGCAATACCAATAAGATTAGAATTGGTATTGTGAGTAAATAACCATTAGAAGAAAATTAGGAAGGATTTAGTAAAGCTGAGTGACCTGAAAAATATAATGGAAAAATTCATTACAGACTGACCAAACCTGAGAACTAAAGAGAGAGAAATAATTCATCCTAATTGTTATTTGAAAATATACAGGCTGCAGTCCATCTCTGTTCTTTATTTATTCTTTCCTAAAATCAAAGAGCCCAAGGACCTAAAACAGTTTGCTATAAATGTTGCTATACAAGGCGTATTTGAACTTACATTTCTTTTTAAAAATTGTTTTCCCTTTGACTAAAAAGGGCTTTACACAAACCTGTTTTAATTTTTTTTAATTTCAAGAAGCTATTGAGATTCCCATGCCAATAATAGGATTTCCCCCCCTTTTCCCCCCAAGATTTCTAAGGGGAAAAAAAACCAACCTAAGCAAGAAGATCATCTATTTATATATAGTTTTTGGAGGGAAAAAAATGAATGTAAACTAAAATCCATAGAATGAAGTAAAAAAGTTGAAAATATTGTAATTACTATTCATCCACTCAAATAAAATTTACATCCATGACTGATATGGCCTTTTTTCCCTAAGAAACAAACAAACAAAAATGAAAATCAGTATTCAAGTTTCATTAATGGATAGAAGCTTTATTAAGATCACGTGAATAGTAATTACAATATTTTCAATGATTTTGTCCCTATAGAAGAGAATATCTGCAGAATATCAGGTTGAACTATGGAGTTTTTGGTATTTTCTGAACTTGGTTATTTATTTGTAGCTATTTCATTACCCATCTAGGTAACATCACCAGTGCCCTACAATGGTCTTTAAGAAAACAGCCAAGCTCAGAGAGTGCCAAGAACTCACAAGAATATGTCCAGTGGTGGGATTCAGCCAGTTTGCATCACTTTGGCAGAACTGGTAGCTAATTTTTTGTTGCCCAGGCCCAGAATGGACTTCTGGAAGCTGCATCCACAAAGAGAACCGGTTGTTCACCTATTTGATTCCCACCACTGAATATGTCCATATATATTCATGTTTGTACTGACTTATCACAGATGTTCATAGCTCACAAGCAAAAGCTGCTATATTCAGATGCAGTGGCTTTGAAAGAAAGAAAAAAGCAAACCTTGTATCACAGAGAAGCCATCATTTCTTTCCATCTTGTGCTTCTGTGAACATGACACTGACCCATCCAGATGCCACTCACCAAAATAAAGCAGATACTTGGAAATCGTTTAATACATTTATTTATCTACAGATACCTATGTACTGCTTAGCTCATATCAATGAACAGTTTACAACCATTGAGAACAAAAAAAAACAGACAAATCAAACTGCAGCAAGTTCATTATCAGCAGCAAAATAGTTGCACTCTTATTTATTTATTTATTTATTTATTTATTTATTTATTTTATTAATACTGTAGTATTTTCAGAAAAATCACAGAAATCATTCATCAAATGGCCAACTGAATGGATTAAATGTGCTTTGAAAATAAGCATTGTGGCAAGGTGACCCTTAGCATGAACTGTCTTCAGGCTGATGCCTTCCTTATCTGATACAGGGCCAGGACCCTTAGCAACTACTTCCTAAAAGCACATATGGACTGGGCAAATTCCCTTTTGAGGAGATGAAGAGCTAAGCCATACAGGGCTTTATAATGCAGAAGCAGAACTTTGAACTGAATTTGAAACATATTAGTAACCAATGTTCCATGACTGGAGAACTAGTATCCTAGGAATTTTTGTCTATTAACATTTGACTTACCATATTTTATACCAAATATATAGTTTCTGGGTCATTTTCAAAGGTAGATTGATGAAAAGCATATTGCAATAATCTTTTGGAGGCTATGAGGGCTTCACAGTCCAGGCAGGTTTCCCAGTGGAGCACCACTTATTTATTTATTTATTTATTTATTTATTTATTTATTTATTTATTTATTTATTTATTTATTTTATATACCGCCCTTCTCCCGGAGGACTCAGGGCGGTGAACAGGGCAATACATAAAAACTAGATACAAAAATTAAAAATTATTAAAACGTGATTAAACAATGCCCATAAATTAATACAAATTAAAATTGAAGTTCATTTATAAAAATCCCATCCCGTCCCATCAGGCCAGGCCAGCTTGTTTAAAGAGATAGGTTTTATGATCGCGCCGGAAGCTGGGCAACTTCCCTACCCCATCCTGGGCTGTGGTCTCCATATATAGAACAGCTTATTTCAACAGGGCTACTGGGTGTAGTTCTGTGGCTCCAAGAAGCATAGGAAAATAAACTTGTTTTTATGTCCATAGAACCTGAATGCACACCTACTGTATATGAAATAGACCACATTTCAAAGATGGTGCTCCTGTTATGCAACATTTGTACATAGATTTCAGTAGGAAAATCTCTGTCCTAACTTGAAATACATTTAGGGGAGAGTTCAAAGAATTATTTGAAATGCAGAGAAATTGCATTCTTCTCCAACATTTTTTTCCTCCTGTTCCCAAATTTGAACTTGAAAAAAATGCAATGGGCTTGGACCATTTTCTACCACTAGCTTTGAATTGGTTATGAAGGATCTTAACCTATATTAATTTTTAAATGACTGCCATATTGACTGTGTTTATATATACACATTTACTTGCATATATTTAGCAATGCAATATGTAAAAGAATTTCTAAAAGGAATCTTTTCTTCTCATTCCACAAGAAAAAAAAAAGTACAGATATTCCCGCAGTATCCAAACGCAAGGATAAAAGTTAGTACAGATGAAAGGAAACAGGGTCAAGTCCTTGTGGAAATGATGTGGAATAATTTTATTTTCCTTTTCAGAACACAGAAGCAGAAACTTTTATATATATTTTATATATAAGTTAAAATATCCTTTCTCTGCATTCACTGACTGGATATGTTTCCCACCCCCCATTTATTGTGTCTACATCATTCATGCTTAAAGAAATTGTCACCATGTTGACAAAAGACTCTTTAAAAATATCCTTTAAAAACATCCAGTTGCTTTAGCTAAATCAAAATAAAGTTCCTAGCCATTCAAATAGATTTATAAGGAAAGTACTTCATTCTTGTAATTATTTTAGATTCCTAAATTCAAAATCTGGATTAATCAAATTGATTTACCAATTGAATAATCAATTTCCCACCAGGAGATGGGCTAAATGAAGGTGACAATAGTATGGAAAAGCATAAAATTTGAATGTGGAATGCCTGAAATGAACAACTGCTGAAGTCACTAGTATCTAGCAGTATTTGGGGGGCAGTGAAGGGGGGGGCTGATATGACAAAAACAGCAGTCAATCCTGTCTCATAGGTACAATTTATATGTAAAATTGTGATTCATGTCATAAATCATTAAGGTAGTTCCAGCAGTGAAAAGGGAGTAAGAGCTGTCATTTTGGCATGATGTCATCACACAAATGATGAAATTATAAAATTTGATGTGGGTAGCTGCAAATTATTGAACTCCTGTTATTTGCACAATGCTGCCATAATGCCTACAATCTCACTATATTTTGACCTGGATGCCTATGTCACAACAGGAAAAAAATAAACATGGTATTTAATGAACTGTCACAGTACTTGAAGGTAAGATCCTATGTTAAGTGGATTTCAAATAAATTACAGACAAAACCTCCATCTAATATTAACAGCAGAGCCTCAAATAAAATAAAAGTATGTGAGAGCAAACATGTTTTCAGAGTTGTTTATTCAATGGTATTCAATGTTCATTGTTCTTTATTTATTTATCTAACCTATATCCGAATATATACTGAGATAGGCTGAATTGGAAGAACACTGGTGTAGTTTTAAAATTGGAGGAAGGAACATCAATAACTTATACTATGCTAATGTCATTATTATATTAGAAAGTGCAAGAGATCTGCAAGTTCTAATGAACATCAAGTAGCACAGTAAAAAATGAAACTACAATTTAACATAAAGAAGATAAAACTAATAAGAACAGGCACAGTAATCAACCTTTATACTGAGAAAGATAGCTCCAGTCTTTTAAGATCAATTGTCAATAGAGAAGACACTAGCAATGAAGAAATACTGCAAACTAACACTTGGTACAATAGCAACCAAGATCTTGGAACTGTGTAGACAAATTGACAAAAAATAATGGTACAAAATCAGTCAATCAATATGATGTTAATATAACCTGAAACAAAATGTTGTGATTTAAACTAGGTAGATTTAAGTAGGAGTGTAGGATTAAATATATAAATAAAGAATGGCGGAAACTTGTATTACCTCTAGTGAGAATTGGAGTCAAATGCTTAGAGGCAGCCATTTTCTTTTTACTCCTGTTATTTTTATTCATTTAATTTGCACACTGCTTTGTATTGGTATATCACAGAACATTTCATAAAATGCAACCATGATACAGATTAAAAATGATACTGAAAACTCGCTACAATCAAAATCAAAAGCAGTATATGAATTCAGAGGATTCTAAACCCTAGGCAAAGAGAAGCAGCGTCTCTATTTGGCAAGGCATAAGGCAGAAAGTTGTCATAAAAGTACCATAATTAGAAAATAACAATTTGTACAGGAAACCTTTCTAGCTAAGGATAGCACACAAGCAGCCTTACTGCAGAGACATAGCCAAATGTTCACATTCAATATATTCTTGATTAACAAATGTAAGCATTATCAGAAAAGGATTCACTACAATTTTCTTGGGAAACTATGTAGAAAACCATTTGACAATGTAAATATTGTTGACAGACAGGTTTTGCTTCTCATCTGGATTTATTGTTCAATGAGTAACTCATTTTTTTGGAGGGGGGAATCTATCCAATGAGACACATTTTTGAAACCTTAACAAATAATTGCAGCAAAAATAGACTCAAACATAGATTCATTACATTATTACCTATTACATACTGCATATAGGGATTCTTATTACCTACACAGAGATCAAAATTGTTCAGGAAAGATGTGTTATGTGCATTCATATTCTTTATTCTGTCCTAATTATTAGGGATGGAGGCAAAGATTTTTAGCACTGTCAAAAGATTTCCTGATTATGATGGAGTACATTTCTAGCACCATGATGACAATTGACATTGAAGCATACTACAAATGTTTACTGCTCTTATGTTATGGGCTTAAAAGCTGTGCTTAAGAAATCACACTTCTTTCCAAAAATATGACGTATCCATCATATTTTGCCCTTGCCAACTGTCTTGATCCAGTTCTCAGATATAAATAATATGTAGCAATATTTATCTCATACAGAACATACTGACTAGTACTGATAATACTGGCATAAGCTTACATTTCCAGCAGAATGACATGTACAAACCAATTAATAAAGATACAGTGTGTAATTATAAATTACTAAAGAAAAATAGTGGGAAGTATAACAAAATCCTTTTCTATAACCATCTTGAACCTATTTGGATTACCATACTTGAAGACAAGAAGATGTGTCCTGACATACTCTTCTCATTTCAGTGGTGGAGTTCATAAATGCTATCATCAAACATGAATATTATTACATGAACAGCAGACAGACATGGCATGAAAGGAAGTCCAGAGTATACCTCAAAAATCCGGCATAAAATCCATAGTCCGACCTAAAGCACTTCTTGTTGTACAAAGGGTATCTCTAATATTACCAGTATATAGTTTTCTTAATTATTATTATTATTTTCTCTTTTGTCAAAGTGTTGACATCTGGTGGATTGTGTGATCCTACAAAAAAAAATCAGAGTAGCTTTTTGTATACAGGACAGTAGATCAAGGATTTAATTCTTACTATGCTATAAACTTGCCTCATTCACAATTTCACAGTAAAGAATTGCTGTTTCTAAGTAAACTTCTCTTTGCTATCCGTCACATCTATTACAAGTGGCACTTTTGCAAACCAAATGCAATTATCATATAGAGGAAATTCTCGTATTATACATATGATTTTCTGATGATAAAGGAATATATAATTAAGGAAAGATAATTTAGCCTGGACATGTTGTCCTCTTCTGTTGTTGCATTATTATTCAAGCAAAGAAAAGAAACCTATCACACTTTTGAAAAACATTTTATTACTAATACTTCACAGATCCTTTAGGATGTTATTTTCTCAAGTTGTTGCCATTTCTTAATGATTTAAGTTATTCAAGCAGGATGAATAACTCCAGGGATTCATATTTCATCTAGGTTCAGTTCCACAGACGGAACAGCTCTTTGAAACAATCCCCATTAACAATTACAGACGAACTATCAGTTGAAATCAGCATTGTGCATTTAAAATTGAAGTCATGTACAGTACACTGCTGATCCAGATAAACTGGCATTCCCAAGAGTACTAATTGTCCAATGAACTGTGCTCAGCTTTGTAGATTTGTATAGAATACTAAACAGTTATCAATAACAATGAAACAATGAGTGGAATATATTTTCTCCTTCATTTTCATTCTGAGTTCATCAGTATACTCTGGACCTCATTAGATTTATTTATTCCTATGTAGCATCTTTAGAAGCAGGAGGCTACAAAACAACTGTGGAAACAATCATGAGAGATGACTATTATCTTATGTTCTGCTTTTGTGCTTCCAAAATGAATATTGCGTCTGAATGCTGTATTATCTAATTCAGAAACTGTCTGTCTGGCTATCCAAAATCACAGTTTACAGTAACTTAAAAATGGTTTAAACAAATGACCCATTAACAATATGGTATTTATGGCTGATAGTTTCAACACTATCTTAAATGCAATTATGACTATTAGACAGGACATCACAAATGAACCAAATTAAAATGTATAGAAGCACCCAGTTTAACTGTTTGCCTGGATCAATATATCTGACTGAAAGTTTGTCTAGTTAAATGCCAGCTGAATCTAAATAGGAAATTCCATAACTGGAGCATTTATACTGAATGTCCTCGCTCAGATAGCTGTACTGCAAACCAATCAAAGGTAGCATTGCAGTAATCCAATTATGAGTTATGAACTGATGGATTGCTGAAGCAGGTGATCCCTGAACATTAAAAGAAAATTAGCCAGAAATGGAAAGAAGCACTACCTGTTCCAGAGGTTATTTGAATGCCTGGTAATGACAGTTAACTCAGATTATCCATTAATTCCTTTAGAAAACAGACTCCATCTTTTCTATATCCTGTGATGCACAGTGAAGTGGTTATTTCAAGTTTAGCCTTACATTATATTCCTCAACCTGTTCACATTATGCCTGACTATCAGTCAAGAATATGTACAGCCACTCTTGGCTGAAATATACAGAAAAATGTTAAGAAAGTTGGATCTTTCCAGACTAGTATCTTAATCACTACACTAAAGTGGTTCTAAAGCTTATAGCACCTGGTGATCCCAATCAAGTACTAATCGGAACTGACTATTAACTTCTGAAATCAGACAAGATAGATGTTTTCAGGTTAGTATGGCCATAGACCACTTTTGGAGGGTTCAAGTAGTTCAAACTACTATGGAAGTCTCACCATATATTATACTCACGAGGGACTAGGGATGAAATATGGGAACTTGTATAAATTCACCTTTTTTATTCCTCATTTCATTGATACACATTGTTTTAAATTCAGGTTTAATTGAATTAAAATCATGAACTTATAAATGAAAAACACTGAAGCTTTCTGTTTTCTGAATTTAGGTTTCTAGCTGGGTTGGATGTATTTTTATTTTTATACCAATGAAGATTATACATGCATGCACAATGTACTACAAATTAGTGTATGACAATTATTTGTATATTTGAAATATTAGTAATATTATTAATTATTAGTGGGCCTTCCAGATAAACATTGAAAATACAAGACAGGAATTCTCCCCCAACCCTGGAAAGTCATTTTTTCCATCTATCTCTATAAAATGTAAAAGAAAAAATGTTAGTAATAAAAAACTAGTACTTTTTTATTTTGGATGATTCCATCAATAAACTTTGCATCCTGTAAATCAAAACATTTATTTACACAAAATCAGAAATGAATAACAAGAAAACAAGGATGTACAGAGACACACTCACACAAAGACATACAGATTTTTGTTTTGCTGTCAAACAAATTTTGCTAAATAATTCTGGACCATTATGGTGGTATGTTTAAAAATTATTTTCCTTATTAAAGGACACTGTTTGGGGACATAATTGTAGGATACCATGCAAGAAGTCATTACATCTTACAACAATGGATAATGTAAATTTCAAACATACTTTCCAGCTGCAGTTTAAAAGAAAAGCTCTCAGAATAAATGCTGCTATAAGACTGCAGCAGATTAATCTTGTTAAGTATTATAAAGATTATAAATATTTTCTACAAAACAGATATTACAAATGGTGCCTTTCAGCATCTTTATTTACTTTCAGTACTAATTTATCATCTTTGGCACCTTGTCTACTGGAATGTTTAAGCCATGTAATCCTTATCTCATATAAATTAATCAATAAAGTTATTATTTCTACCTCTTTATCATCTAACATACCAAATCTCTGCTTCATTTCTAAAAGATTATTTTCCCACAATATACACTGTAGTTTGTATCTTTATAACCGTTATTGTTCTGAAGACTGCTGATCTGAAAGAAAGCTTTCAAGATGAATGAAAAAACACCACCTGTTTTTTTCCCCTTAGTTACTTTGTGTGTTTTAGTTCAGTTACCACATTTAGCCAAAAGTAGAGTTCTCTGTTCTTTAAGTTTGCTTAGGAAAGTGCTGTTCCTCAAGAAAGAGAGAATTTGTTGTTTTCCCTGTCTTTTCAGCTTCACACCCTTTGTTTACCACCACAAAGGAGTTATTTAAATGAAGAAAGTGAAAATAAATTTCCTGCTTACCTATTAAGCAATTAAAGACATAAAGAAACCTCTCATCTTGATATATTCAATTTATTGACATACCAATTGGAAGTTGTTGGTATATGTTCCCCTTTATGCAACATATTACCTCTTTCGCTCTCCTGTCTGTCTGTCTGTCTGTCTGTCTGTCTGTCTGTCTGTCTGTCTGTCTGTCTGTCTGTCTGTCTCTCTCTCTCTCTCTCTCTCTCTCTCTCTCTCTCTCTCTCTCTCTATCTATCTATCTATCTATCATCTCCATCCAACATTAATGAATATACAGTATGTGTGTAATCTCATTTTAGGCTGTACCACTGATTTCCAGCAGTGTTAGTTCAGAATTTCAGCAACTAGTTGAGCTCCTCTTCAGGTTTTGCAAAAAAAAAAAAGATATTCAGTGGAAACTGGTATGTACATAGTCACTGGAAGAAAGTACCTACAGAATAGCTTAAATTAACTTTTTGGTCATACATCAACTTGCTTTAATAAACTTTAAGCTTGTCAAATTTGCTGCTGAAACCCTTCAAGGTCCAACACCCTACAACTATTAAAATACATATTTTGACATTTTGTACAGTATGTGAAGAGCTTGAGGTGTAAAACACATTGTCAAGTACATAGCATTTTGCCTCTGTAAGAATTTCATGAAATGGTTGAGTTGTTAGGGAAATGACAACCAATAAAGGAGAGGAATCCTGATTTAGAACTGTGGAAAACTGAGAAATACACAGATTAGTATTGAAGTAAGTAGGAGAATCCCCTTAAATTCTCTGCATGCATAGATTTTTTACAGTTTGCCTGAGATTGAGGAAAGGAAGAAATAATTATAATAGAGATGTGCAGGAGCACACACTGTTCCTCTCAGGTATTTGGTAGAGTTATCAATGCAATTATTTTTTTAGAAGCCAAAGGGAAATAAAAGGGATTCCAGGTATCTAAGGAAATAAGCTATTGTAGGAGATCATTCTTTCTCGCAGAAGCTCAAGTAGGTGTTTTATATTTTAAAGGTATTGTGGTTACAAAAGACAAGAAGCTGAACCCCCATAACCAGATTGTGCCAAAGGGAACAGATAACTGGACAAAAAGCCTAGAAAATTTCAACCAGCAATTAATGCAACCAATTCTGGGGTAGATAAAGGGTGGCTAGGATTTGGGTTGAGAGAAAGGCTTTCTCCACATTTCATAGTTGAGAGAGGAATTGCAAATAGTCCTGGATAAGCCCTAGTAATAAAAGTTTAGACAATTCAAGTCTACCTATAAAAGAAAAAGTGGAAGATGAGGAAGTTGATAGAAATGCTTAGAAACTTTAGGTAGACATATAATCAGACAGCCATAGAGAAACAAACAAACCTACTAAATAAGATTTAGTAAAAGATAAACTCAGGAAGGCTGTATACATCTAGCCCTCCACTTGGCTGTACTGACCTCACAATACATTATAAAAAAAGATTCTGGCTCACTGCCTGACATTTGAGGTAGGATTTTATATTTCCTTTCATTAAACTTTGGAATCTGAGTTCCATTTCTGCATCCTGATGGATGAATTTGGTTCCCTTCTGTCTGGAAGGGAAACTGCTTCAACAGGCTGCAAGTACACAGCTGGGGTCATTGAAAGCTGAGCTCCATTTCTCCACCATGCCAATGGAGTTCAGCTCCCCTCAGTAGGCAACTCTTTCAGCCAGCCCCCAGAGATGAGAGGGAGTCTCCTCAGCAGGCAGAAGCAGCTTGCAAGGTTCCCCATTGACTATCTGGGAAAGCCGGCAAGGAGTGCAATCACAGGATTATGAGGTGCTTGGCAACCAGTTGTTAAATGTAAACAGGTTACCAAGTTACCAGATTGTAATCATGGGACCATGGGGCAACATATTGCAATAGCTGGAAGTGCTTTACCTTTCTGAGGCCATCATAAATTCGAACAATGGTTAAACAATTGGTTGTAGGTCAAGGAATATCTGTATTTGTAGGTGCTCAAACCTTACTGAACTTCTTCCATAAGTGCTTTTGTAAGGTGTTCACTTTTATTTTTTCCTCAGATTGCCCACAATAGGTAGGCAAATGTGACTCAGATTTGTCAATCATTCAGATTGTCAGCACTCACATCAAGCCTTTTACAATAGCAGGCGGTGCATAAAAATTGTTACGAATGATCACCTCACGGTGGGGGAGGGGAAGTCAATGAAGCATCTGCTGAAGATTAAATTCCAATATATCATGCAACATATTGGCTTATAGTTTACTAAATTGCACTGCCCCAGTGCCTTTGTGCTATGGTGGGGGGAAAAACATCTTTCATTTAACATTTTTTTTTATATTTTACAACTGCCAATAACTTGCAGCTGCTGACAAACAAATATAAAACGAGTAAAGCACTGCAAAGCCAGAGCAACTTTAACAGGGGAAAGAAATTCTGAATGTATCTTGGAGTGAGCGACATTTTAGAGTGACGAATGCACCCTTCTATGCCATTTGAATGGGTTAACTAAAACAAGTTATTCTGCTGCCCATTATCATAAAATGGGGAGAAAATGATATCTAAGATATTTATAGTTCTAAAGAATATAACTGAATTGTGTGGTTACTGAAGTTTATTTCTAATCTCTCATTCACAGTGTATTGCTAAGCAAACCTTCCATTTTGCTACTTAACTTGCCTTTCATACTCCTCTTAACATTTTTAATATATAAACACAGATCTTTTAAAAATATCTATTTAGCGAGGCTTCACTCCAAAATTACTGCAATGCAGCCAACCTTGGCATTCTGCCTGAAAGTGGAATAATTCACATGAAATGCCTATTATAAGCATATATCTTTATGTTTTGAAGATTTTTAAAAAATACTTCTGTGCTGTAACTGCTACTCACAATGATTTTTTTGTGTGGCATGGATTCCCGACTATCTGTTTCTATCTCTTACACCATTTTACCCTCCTCCCACACAGAGCATTAATTCCAGAAAGCAAACTTATATTTAAAAATGCAACATTTTTTATTATTTCTAAGATGATGGGGATTTTTAACTATTGGCTACATATGTTTCCCTTGAATACTACATTTAGCAGTCCAGGAGCTTTATTCTCAGTTATTCTTATCCTGATTACTAGTGTTTTTCAAACAAGCCATATAATTATGCAATACTTAGTGTTATTACATTCTCCTTTCTCAAGCTGTCATTTCTAGATGAATAGCGTTACAACACAGCCATGTCACTGGAATTCTTGCTGAGGATTGTGAGAGTTGTAATTCAAAGCATCAAGAAAACATCTGCTTGGAGAAAACTACATGATTGTGTAAAGTTGATCCAAAGTTAGGCTTGTGCAAATCAGATGTGACTTGATTTGAACTGAAGAGTTTAGGAAGGCATGATTCATATTAAGATTTAATGGGAAACCAACTCAATTCAAGCCAATATGAGATTGAAGTTCAGTTAAAAATAAAATAAAGAACAACAGAAAAAGCCACCCATAAGCTGTGATGAGAAAACGCTAAAACAACTGAACTCCTTCAGTTTTTCAAGAATAAGATAAAGACAGAAGGGCTGATAAATTCATTGGAGCAGCTCAATTATATTTCAGCCAGACAACAACAAACCCACTATATATTTTTTGAAAGATATTTTTTACAGAGCAGGGAAAGCAGGGCTGGGAAAATGACTACACAATAATTCTTAGAATTTGTGGTGGATGAATGAGGGGAATCCTCCTCCTGCTGCTGGCAGGGGCAGAGGAGAGAGCCCTTGTGTTTGGATATTTGAATATGTGGATGCATGGTAGCATGTAGGAAGGTGAGGGCTGGGTATTCTGTTGGCACTGATTATTGGTGAAGTAAAGTGCCTCAGTGTGCCCAGCTTCCCCTTCCAGGAATGTGGTTTGAAGGTACTGAGATGTTCTTGGTCCCAAGTCTGAAGTCACAAAAGTACCCTTATCCATAATTAGATCATTAATGGAAATCCCAATCCAAGAACTGACTGGGTTCAGAAAGTATGTGTATTGGAATTAGAATAACAGAGTAGAAAGGGTCTTTGTAGGTCATCTATTCCAACCATGCAGCAGGAGACCCTACACAATTTCTGACAGAGGACAGTCCAGTCTCTTCTTAAAAGCTTCCAGTGATGAAGCTCCCACAAGATTTGAAGGCAAACTGTTCCATTGGTTGATTGTTCTCACTGTCAGAAAAATTCTCCTTATTTGTAGGTAGAATCTCTCCTTGATCAGTTTCCATCCATTCCTTGTCTGGCCTTCAAGTGCTTTCGAAAATAGGTTAACCCCCTCCTGTCTGTAACAACCCATCAAATATTGGAACACTGCTGTCATGTCTCCCCTGGTCCTTCTCTTCACTAGACTAGCCATGCCCAGTTCCTGTAACTGTTCTTCATATGTTTTAGCCTCCAGTCCCCCAATCATCTCTGTTGCTCTTCTCTGCACTTTTTCTAGAGTCTCAACGTCTTTTTATAGAGTGGGGACCAAAATTGGTTTCATTATTCTAGGTGTGTGTGGTCTTACTAAGGCTTTATAGAGCAGTATTAGTACCTCACGTGATCTTAATTGAATACCTCTGTTAATGCAACTTAGGATTGAACCGACATTTTTGGCTGCTGCTGCACACTGTTGTCTCATATTTAACTGACTGTCCACTAAGACTCCAAGATGCAATTATTTCCAATTTTTCAACATTCTTCTTACTATAGCAACCAGAACAGGATGATTCCATGTGGAGTCTGACTAGTGCCATAGAGGGAAGAACTTTTTCCCTATAATATAAACATTGTAGCACTGTTGATACAGCTCAAGTCTATATTGGTTGTTTTGACCAGCTAGGAAGGTGAGCCTTTTCAATAGCTAAACTGAATATGAGGTATTGCTTGCATTCCCTGTTCATTGTGATTATGTTGAACTGAACTTTAATAATTTTAACATGCTTGTATGTTTGTTGTTTTATTTGTATTTTGAACTTTTTTTTGCTATTCTTAATTGTGCTGAGCCCCCACCCCCGAGGCACATATGGGAGGCAATACAAATTGAATAAATGAATTAAATAAATCACAGTTGCACATTAAAGAAAGCATAACAGATCTGCAACAAATGTTCAGTATTTTAAAAATAGCATTTTCATCTACTGGCAAGCTGAAGAATCTCCTGTTATCGCTGTATTTAATGACACTATCCAGCTACATGCTTGTTGCATTTCCATTAAATCAGACTAGAGAGACCATTTAAAATTGAATAATTCTTATATTCTGCTCCTTTTCATTACTGCTTCTTGTTGAGCAGGGCAGTATTAATAGTTATTAATTGCCGTTTTGATAGTTTTATTTAATTGTATCTTAATATCAATTTTTGTTCCTGTTTTCTTGAGGGGTGAGGTTTTAATTGCAGTTATTCTCCTTATTTTTGTTTTCATAATAAAATTTCACTACTTAGCCATGAAAGAAGAAATAATGAGGAGAAAAATAAATAAAACTATGAACATGAAATCATGGCAAGGAACAATTAAAAAAGGCTATTTCAAGCACAAAGAACTGGCTATTATCTTATCGCAAGTTGAACTAGGTGTAATAAAACAGGAAAACAATAGCATTTAAGGAATTTTGAGCTGAAGAGATCTGATTTCAAAATAAATATTATGGAAAGGTATTGGCCATATGGGACAACTTTGCTAGATATAGTAACACTATATTAGAATAGAATAGAATAGAATAGAATAGAATAGAATAGAATAGAATAGAATAGAATAGAATAGAATAGAATAGAATAGAATAGAATAGAATAGAATAGAATAGAATATTTATTACAGCCATATACCAGCAATAGATGTCACTTTTTACAATATATTAAAAATAGTACTGACATTAGTAATAAATAATAACATCCCTGTTAAGTAAATACATGTTCTCAAAATATTATGGTCACTCCCTAGTTTACGTGAGTGGGAAGCCGATAAGTTTGTGAGTAAATATAATGTTCCAAAAATTGTTAGAGATATCTCCAAAAAATTGGCACAAGTTGACAACTATAATTCTGTAACCATTTTTTTTTTCTTGTGAACATTGCAACAACACAGAATTTTGCCACTACATGCGTGGTACAAGGGTTTGAGTCCTGGAGGAGAGAGCCTACATAAAAATTGTCTGCCCTCCCTGGCAATCTCTCTAATAAGGGGAGAGTGTATGCTGACCTATAACCTTGGTATAACTAACAGTACAATAAAACATGTGAGATATCTTTGACTTCTCCTTTACTACATATACATACCCATTCTGCTATTGGTATTCTCTTATACCTGCCCTGGAGGAGTGGTGAAGGGAGAATGTTAAATCTGGCTCTGAAGAAAGCTAATCTTTGTTTTGGGAAGGTCAGATCATTTAGATATCTTGCCAGTTCCCACACACCCTGTTTGATTCTATCCCTACTGTGGAGAGGCAACCTATTTATTTCTTCTTTGAATTCCATGTCCTTCATTCTATTGATTACTACTTGCTTTGCTTGGTCAAAGCCTAAGGACATTAAGAATACCACGAGAGCCCATAGCTTGTGATCTATCGCCTGTTTCCAGGGGGAGAGGAAGTTGTCAGTCAACACTAGCATGGACAATCCCTCTGGAAAGAAATGCATTTTAAGCCAATGAATGATAATTATCTTCCAGGCTCTTACCTGAATTTGAGGCATGCCTGTCTCAATTCTTAACTGGGCATTTGGAGTTCCTTTGGGTGCAGCTAAGATGGCTTGCAGGAATTTGGTTTGTATAGTTTCTAGCAAGTTTTTCTTTGCAAGGACTCCTGTTTGTGCCCCATATAGAATTTGCACCAATGTTTTGGCCTCAAAAAGTTTTAAGGCAGCAGGTACTAATTGACCTCTGCCTGTATAAAAGAAAAGTTAAATTGAATTTGAGGACCTATTGGCTGCTTGCAGTGTATGATTCAGGTGTGCCTTCCATGTCCCTTGCGAGTGGAAAACCACCCCAAGGTATCTAAATCTTCTAACCTGTTCTAAACTATGTCCTTCTATTTTCCAGGAATATTGACTGGGTCTTTTAGCAAAAACTAAAATTTTTGATTTATCAAAGTTAAGGATATACAAATGGCAAAGCCCTCCTCCCATACTTAAAAGGGACCACAGACAGAATCAGCAAGATCCTCCAAAAACACAACATCAAAACAGCATTCTACACAGACAGAAAAATATCCACCATCCTAAGAAACCCCAAAGACATAATTGGGTTAGAAAACCAAGGAGTATACGAAATACCATGCCCCACCTGCTCCACCACATACATCGGACAGACCAACAGAAGAATAAGTGCACGCATTGAAGAGCACAAAAACTCACTCAGAAAGGGAGAACAAACTTCATCCCTGGTCCAACACTTTGAAGCCACGGGACATGAAATTGATTTTAAAAAAACCAAAACTATCGCCAAAATTGAACATTTTAACAACAGAATAATCAGAGAAGCCATTGAGATAGAAAAACGCCCCCACAGCATGAACAAATGAGATGATACCTCTCGCCTACCAGCCATTTGGAAACCCGCCTTGATTGACAGACGAGTCCCAACCACCAAGAATGATACCAGACCCAAACTCATGATAACATCACATGACATCACCACCACACAACCATTCAAAAAGCAAATCCGAACCCACAATGATAATGACGCACAACCACAAAACAGAAACCTAACTACAGCTGCAACATCAGCCACTTTAAACCCCTCCAAACCACACAATAAGCAAACTGACACCCACTATAAAAACATGGCACCACCACAAACACAAAGCCAAACAAAAGCAGCACAACTCACCAGCTCAGGTCTGGGGCTGGCAGCTGAGACCAGCCCATCCACTCAAAACACACCCCCACCGAATCAGAACACACCCACCATTCAAAACACACTCCCACCCAATCAGAACACACCTAATCTCCCACCCAATCAGAGCACACCTCCACAGAACACACCCCCTCTGGCAGTTTAAAAAAGAGGAACAAACAGCCACATGCTTCTCCCAGAAGAAGGAAGCTAAAGCCACCAGCCTGATGATGATGGATGGGATTCCGTCGAAACGTTGCGCCTACACCTTTAGTTCTACGCGGGGAAAAACCCAAAAAACCAAGGATCCACATACAGGCACCCGCGAAAACCTCAGAAAACAAATATCTTACCTCTACGGGGAGGAAATCTACCAGCTAAGCAAGACTTACGAAAAACTCGAAGTACAAAGAGCTTCCATTCTGTGTGACCTCACATTCCTACGCAACTGCCGAGATCAAAATTTAATCCCCACATCCTTCCAATTGGAGACCAGCCCATCCACTCAGAACACCCCCCACCCAATCAGAACACACCCACCATTCAAAACACACTCCCACCCAATCAGAACACACTTGGTCCCCTACCCAATCAGAGCACACCTCCACAGAACACACCCCCTCTGGCAGTTTAAAAAAGAGGAACAAACAGCCACATGCTTCTCCCAGAAGAAGGAAGCTAAAGCCACCAGCCTGATGATGACGGATGGGATTCCGTCGAAACGTTGCGCCTACACCTTTAGTTCTACATAGTGTATATATATACAGTGTATATATATATACAGTGTATATATATACAGTGTATACAGTGTATATATATACAGTGTATATATATACAGTATATATATATATATATATATATATATATATATATATATATATATATATATATACAGTATATATATATATATATATATATATATATATATATATATATATATATATATATATATATATATATATATAATTTTATTAGATTTATGTACCGCCCCTCTCCCGAAGGTCCCACTCGTCATCTTCAGGCTGGTGTCTCGCACAAACACGAAGCCGAAGACACCAGCCTGAAGATGATTAGTGGGATCTCGTCAAAACGTCGCTAAGACACTCTCAATCTTACATGGGAAAAGACCCGAATACGCCAAGTCCTACATACCTATACCCGTGAAAATCTATGAAAACACACACACACACACACACACACACACACATATATATATATATATATATATATGTGTGTGTGTGTGTGTGTATTTTTGTACTACATGGTGAAGTACTAAGATATTTAGTTATTTATTTAATTTAATTTTTATACCACCCTTCTCCCGAAGGACACAGGGCGGTGTACAGGGCAATACAATAAAATACAATATATAAAAATTAAAAGAAATATTAAATACGATAGCCCAATTCAATAGATTAATACAAAGCATTAAAATACCCCTAAACCCATCAGACCAGGCCGGCTTGTTCAAATAAATATGTTTTTAGGTCACGTCGGAAGGAGCGGAGGTCAGGCGCCATCCGGAGCTCGACCGGAAGATGGTTCCATAAATCCGGCGCGCCCACAGAGAACGCCCTCCCCCTGGGGGCCGCCAGTCAACACTCTTTGACCGATGGCACCCTAAGTAGGCCCTCTCTGTGGGAGCGCACTGGACGAAGGGAAGTTGATGCCAGCAGCAGGTGCTCCCGTAAGTAACCCGGACCCATGCCATTTAGGCCTTTATAGGTCGTAACCAGCACCTATGATCCACCGTAGATCTTCCTTCTCTAAAACTGGCTTGTTCATCTTTGATAATTCCCTCCCCAAAATTAGCCAATCCTGCAGTTTATAATTTAGGTGTTTGGCATACAGTTTACTAATAACACTCAGAAGACTAATGGGTCTATAATTGCCTAGGTCATTTCTACTACCTTTTTAATAAATTGGTATGATAATTGCTAATCCCCAATCTCTTGGCATATGGACTGTTCTATCTATAAATGTAAACAGAGATTCTAAAAGTGGAACACTATATTAAGTCATGTATTGAACCAACATTTAATTTGCTTTGCACTTTTGTAGAAAACATCATATCTAGGTTTATAGTGATGAATTTATTTTCTGAATATGGAAGCAGCCTGTGAAAACTATAGAAAAAGAAACATGTTACATTCAGAAGTAGTATAATTAGACTTCCAGAAAGCTAGATCAAGACTCAGTTACAGCTTGAGCTACATAGATGGGACAGAATTCAGGCTACAAAAGCCCTGAGCTTAATCAAAGTTGTGTTGCATAACGTACTATAAAAACTTAGCCTCAGGAAAATTAAAAGTGGCTATATAATCTCTTTTACCAAAAGAACTTGATTCCCATCATTCCTCAAAAAGAGCCATAGTGCACACTTCTCTGGGAATGATAGAAATTAGATTTTATGAGGCTTCTGTGTAAAGGTGGTAATGTTAACAAAAATTGTTGAGAATAATTAAGGATATGTATTGTAAGCATAGGTGATACACACATAGCATATCTCCTACAATTAATAATTTGGCTCTAATCTTCTTTCAATGACAAAATGAAAGAGATCCTCCACTATCACCATCACAAGGACAGAAATATTGTTCAGCAAAATGCTTATGAAATTCCAGCAACTATTATTATTATTATTATTATTATTATTATTATTATTATTATTATTATTATTATTATTATTATTATTATTATTATTATTATTAACAACAACAACATACAACCAAACATTTCTTCGTTATATACTTCATCCCATCTTCTATAAAACCATGTCTAAATCTTCACCTCTTCTTACTAATTAGCAAAAATCCAGCAAGTGTTACCAGAAATAACAGTTTAAGTCAGGGGTGTCAAACTCAATTTCATTGAGGGCCGCATCAGCATTGCGGTTACCCTCAGGGGGCCAGGTGGGTATGGCCAGGGTGGGCATGGCCTACTGGGTGGGTGTGGCTAGAGTGTGTATGGCCTACTGGGTGGGCATGGCCAGCTCTAGATTGTTCACATCAAGGGTGCCTATGGGGGCCTGGGCAGGAGTGGGACAGATCTGAGGGTCTCTGGCAGAAGGAGGGTCTCTGGGCCAGAGCCAAGGCAGTGGGGGCTGTTCCCTCACTGTTTCCAGGATGGCTTCACGGGCCGCATGAAACCACTTCGCGGGCCGCATCCGGCCCCCGGGCCTTGTGTTTGACATGTCTGGTTTAAGTATTTATATCTCCATTTCCATTTAAAGAAACTCCACTAATCCTTGTCGTCAAATAGTCAAAATCAAATTTATCATCCAGTCCCAATCAAATATAGCTATTAAACATTATCAGATGTAGGTCAACATCTATATGTAACAATCCATTATAATGTAGCAGCTCATTTTTATATAAAAATCAACATAAGTATTACAAATTATATTCAATAACCCCAATTAAACATAATCATGAAAAATTAGACTTCACTAGAGATAAGAGCCCATTATTTTAATCATGATCAAGTAAGCCAATTTGGTATTTTTTCTTCTTTTTCCCAGTGACCTTTAAGTCCCAGAAAACAACTTCTGCTTTCACATACTCTCTTTATGTCTTGTCTCACAATTCTTTTCATTTTGGTCAAAGTCTTTTTGTAATCCCAATATATTAACTCCAATAAATCCCTTTTGTGTTTTTAAATTATCATCAAATTCCATTTGTAGATCCATTTCCATTTCTTTCTTGTGGGTTGTTATTTGTAAATCCTTCTTAAAATATGTTTCAGGTTTATTCAATAACACCTTTTGGTTCCATTACAGAATAAAATAATTTAAGTCAACCACTTGCACCCAAATTGCTAATATTTCTTTTAAAGAAGTCACCTGGTACCCTTTAGTATCTAACCTTGCCAGTCATCTTATCAACTTAAAAACATAAACAAGAATATTTTGATTTTTTTCCCCACATGAAAGAATTAATTCAAATCCAACTGAACCCTTTATCATTTTAAAACTTCTGAAATCAATACTTCAGTTACCTTTTCTCTCTCTTTTTAGAATTCTACAAAACCTTAAACACTTAACTTTTTTCTTTCTAAACAGATTGAAGAAAAATATACCCTGCAAATGGCAACCTTTTTTTCAACCTTTGAAAGAAAGTAAGAAAAAAAATTACAAAATATTTAAAAATGAGGTTTAGTTGAACCTTGAGTTAATAAAATTCTGTATTAACAACTCTGAGAGACCATAAAAACATCAGTTTCTGTTTATACCCTGTATTCAGCTCTGGGAAGTTGGGGGGGGGGAGGGTAAGGGAGGGTAAGGGGGAGGGGGAGGGAGGGAGTTTTTTTAAAAAAATGTACTGTAAAACTTTTCAATAAAAAAACCAACACATCAGTTTCTGTCATCTACTCACCACAAGAAGGAAAATTTTATACTAGATGAAATAAAACCAGATTTCTCAATGAAACTGCTCATAATGAAATTAAAGCTTAAATATTTTTGATATGTAGTAAATTATGAATAATTGGACATGGTCATGATGTTTGAAGAAATCTGAGGCCATTAAGAAAGATGTTTTGCACAAATGTCAGAAGCACCAAGGCAATTCCAGGTTGAAAGGATTAGCCAATGACATCACTGTTGCCTGGCTGACACCCAGTTGGGGGCTGCTTTCCTTTCCCTGGCAGGAGCTGGAGTGAAGGACATGAGCTCAACCCCTCCCCATAGCAGCTCTCAGGTCTCAAACACAGACTTGCTAAACTTCATCCCAGCATACTAACCATGCAAGCCACTGTGCTCCTTTGAGAAAGAGTTTAACTAAATGTAAGCTGATTAAACACCATCACTGACAGCACATGCATGAGTTTAAAATGCTAAAATAATCAGTTACCAACAAATTGACAAAAGGATGTTCATTTATTGGCAAAGTGTCCCAAACTGTCTGAAAAAGTTCATTGTTTCCCTTGAAGGAAATATGAATAATTAAACAAAAAATAATTCCTGTATTCTTTAAGATTCTGTCATAATATTTCCAAGAATGGAAGGTGGTTCAAAAGTAACTATCCTTGAAAATTTGATAAGAAATTCTTCTTATTTTAACCACACATTTTTAAACAAACCAAAGCCAGGCTAGTGAAAAGTAGTGATTTGTAAAGTTATTTTGGGCTGTTTTTTTCCCAAATACTCTTGTTTTACATCTCTATATCTTACTTTGGAGCTTTGATGGGGCATTAAAAACAAACTAGCAATAAATGATGGAACTACAGCTATGTATTTCAATTTTCCCCTGCACTGAATTATTTTAGATTAGTAATGAGTTACTAGTTATAATCAGTAAGTAATTGCAAATAAGGGCTATTAATTAACTTATTTATTTATAGCCATAAACCAAAATTCTATATAATCTCTACAAGAAAATATATAATGAAACTAAAATACTAAGAGATAAAATATGTGGGCTACTGACATTATAATATAGAAAATATATTTCTGTACATTCCATCTGATCAAGAAACAGAAGGAGGTTAAATGTCTGAGATGGTTTGTTCTTCTATATATATATATATATATATATATATATATATATATATATATATATATATATTGTGTGTGTGCGCATATCCATATGCATGCATATTAGATAAATGATATACAATAGATGGTATACAATATTATAGATAGATAGATAGATAGATAGATAGATAGATAGATAGATAGATAGATAGATAGATAGATAGATAGATAGGCAGGCAGGCAGGCAGGCAGGCAGGCAGGGAGAAATAGATAAACTACTTAGCTATTCTCTTTTCTTTTTCTTTCAAATATGGTAAACATTAAAAAAATAAATCTTAGTGTGATTTGTGAGCTGGGTCTCTGTAGCAACATCAGAAAAAGAGTTTACCATTTTCATTTGGAAATATTGCTTTCTTCCCACAAAACAAATAGTGCTGGGCCTTATAATGACAAATGATAACATAACAATATTTTGTTATGATTTCATACCTTTAAAAGAGTCGTTAAATGGAAATATCTTATGGGCACAGTAACCAGCTCACACTTTTGCCAAGAATGCTGAGCTTTGTAGGCTTCAGCAAGGAGTGACTGTGATTTTCATGGCTTTCTCATTCTCCTGGACCAAAAGACCTTCAGGTTCTTTGGGTCAAGAAAAATATTTGTGTGATTTTTGCTGTGTGGTTACACTAGAATTCCTCCTAAAAATAGGTATTTGATTTATGAATGAAACAATATGAGACTTCTAATCTCAAAATCTCTACCATGAAGAAAAAAGATTTATTTCCAAATTGGTAGCCCATTTCAAAAGTACATGTTAAGTGTTTGTCATTTATTGCTATTGATTTTAGCTTTGCAAAGATGTAAGAGAAACCATTCAAGTGTGATTGGAAACTTTATAAAGCAACTCTTCACTTTTTTATTCAAAATGTACAATATATTACCCCACCCCACCCTGAAAAAACAAGAAAGAACCCATCAAGGAAACAATTGTTTCAATACATTCAACTTATATGCTTGCCCAGTTGTATGATTTTATTTCTAAGTAGGTAATCCATGCCTTAGTGGGTCACAGTTTCAGAGTTATTTTCTTACCTAAACAGAGAAACAGAATGACCATGGGTGGGCAAAAAATCAGAAGGATAAAGAGTGCCTTCTGGCTTCCTAATGGCTTCTCTACTGAATTTCATTGTGAAAATCTGGCAGGGAGCCTTAGCAATCTCCTTCCCTTCCCTTCCTTTCCCAGCAGGCAGTTAAGGGGCTGCTGCTGGGTGGGGGGAGGGGAAGGATCATGATTGCTCTGGCTGGGAAACTGTCATGGAACATATGTTACAGCAGAACAACCCAGTAGCATTAAAGCAACCACAACTTTCCCAAATTTCATTCTCTGGGTCACAGATTTTGGACCTTCTGTAAGATAGTCCATCTGAAGTATCTTGGTTCAAATATTGTCCTGTGATGCAGTGTTTCACCCAGTTAAAAGTCACGACAATGAGATTTTTAATAGCAGATAGATGAATGTATTTATAATAAGGAATAAACATTTAAAAACATTAAGCCTTTATTTTTTAATCATTTGACAATCTTTTCAATTATAGATAGAAAATTCTGTTCGGACATAACAATTTACTCATTTTTCATTCCCCCCTTGACATGTCCCTCTAAAAATTGTATTGAACCAGTAGACTTAAGTCTTGAGGCATAGAAGTTTTGTGTTTAATTATTATCAATTTCTTCCCAAGACATGTTGAAACAACTTTATCACTCAGGTCTTGCATTTAACATGTTCTAAAAGGGGCCAACACAACAATAGCAAGGTTGTAATCATGAATGTTTGTACATGAAATGAAATCTTATTGGACTACCTTCTGTGCAGTCAAATCCTGGGAACAAAGTGAAATTCTGCAGGAATACACCATGACTGATGCCTTTGCTACCTTGTTCTGAATTATATCTGCCTGTCTCTTATTTTTTGGACAAGTCTATCCCAGCTATGGACAAGTCTATCCCAGCTATGGGAATCATCAGATTGCAAAGTGATATTGAATCAAGTGCTAACAGTGATCTGTGGCTGTCTTTTCACACTCTTATGTATGATAGAATTGAGAGCATGCTTAAACAATTGGTATGTTATATATTTGGATGGAATAACTCATTTTGTTGATAACAGAAATAAGGCCAAGAACTACCCTGGTATTTCTATTGATACAGTAAACATCCAAAATATAACCAAATAATATAATAGAGATAAATGAAAAATTTAATAGAGATAAATGAAAAATGATTCACTCTACAGAGTAAAGTTTCTGGACTTGGCAATAATACTTGTGATGATAGCTTTGGAGCAGTAATTTATTATCAGCTAGATATGAATCAGTAATAAAATAGTTGCCAAAAGACAAACATAATTTTGGGTTTTATTAGTAGGTGTATCATATCTAAAGTGTCTTTTCACTACATTTTGAATTACTCAGACCTCATCTCAAATATTATGTTTATCAGTAGGTGTTCTATTTTTTAAAAGAAGTAAACCAAAGCGAATTCTGTCCGTCATTCTGTGTAGCCCAGACTAGGAAACCAAAGTCATAAATGTTAATGAATTAAAGTTACTTAAGGTTACAGTAACAGAATCTTGCAAACCTGAATGTACCTCCCCCCCTCAATACCTTTATGTTCAATCAGTCAGAATAGAGGTGGAAGGGACCTTGGAGGTCTTCTAGTTCAACCCCCTGCTCAAGCAGGTGACTCTATACCATTTCAGACAAGTGACTGTGCAGTCTCTCCTTAAAAAATTTCCAGTGATTAAGCACTCACAACTTCTGAAGGCAAGCTGTTCTCACTGTTAGGAAGCTTTTCCTTAATTCCAGGTTGCTTCTCTCCTTGATTAGTTTACATCCATTGTTTCTTGTCTTGCTTCCTGGTGCTTTGGAAAATAATTTGACCCCCTTCTTCTTTGTGGCAGCCCCTCAAATACCAGAATACAGCTATCATGTCACTCTCATCCTTCTTTTCTCTAGATTAGCTATATCCAGTTCTTACAACTGTTCCTCATATGTTCACTTGTTCATCTTCTTAGTTCAAGAGAACTAAGGTAGGATCAAGCCTGAGACACCTTCTCAGTTACCTTTCTGACTTGGACTTAGTCTCACAGTCCATTAGAGGTTCAGAGAAGAGCAACAAAGGTTATTAGAAAATATCTACAGACCGCTCATATTCTGGACATAATAATTTCTCCCCTCAAGACACTGCTATATGGTATTGTATGCCAAAAGAACTAGACACAAAGATACTTTCTTCCCCCATGCCATAACTCTGCTAAACAGTTAACTCCCACAGGACTGTCTTATGCCTAAAGATATTTACCCATGTAGTAGGCTTTATTGTGTTGTTATCTTTGCCATCTTCTCATCTTTCTCATCTTCCCATCTTTCTCACCTCTCACCTTTCCTACTATTTTGTCCTATTGGTATATTATGATTTATCAGTTGTTCTTTGTATCTTATGACATGATTGTATTTTATGATTTATGATCTATGACTTGTCACTTTGTTGTTTGTATGTACACTGAAAGCTTATGCACCAGAGACAAATTCATTTTGCGTCCAATCACACTTGGTGAATAAAGAATTCTATTCTATTCTATTCTATTCTATTCTATTCTATTCTATTCTATTCTATTCTATTCTATTCTATTCTATTCTATTCTATTCTATTCTATTCTATTCTATTCTATTCTATTCTATTCTATTCTATTCTATTCTATTCCTTCAAACTAAATTATGAGAATAAATTGAGGGAACTGGTAGCAGTGTTCACAGGAAGTCACTCCTTTCATCAGACTGATGAATACAATGTTGTAGCATCCTGCTGAGTTCCACTACATCCACATTTGTCCCTCCCCTTTCCTCTTCCCCTGATGCTGAGTGTGTTGCAAATTATAAAAAAGACAACAAAATTCTTCAGATACTGCACATTGCCTTGGCTTTTTGTTTATTAAGTCAGCATACAGATGACATACATCCCAGTTTAAGTTATCAAAAGGTTATCAACATAGTGCTAGGGAAAACACTTTTCAAACAATAGCAGCAATTTGACACTGCAGCCAATTATCTAGGGAGAAGGTGGGTTCCCTATTTCAAGGAATCCGAGCATAGGCATTGGGAAGAGGAGCTTGCTGCCTTTCAACTAAAGAAGTTCTGCAACTTTCTGACTTTATGAATAATTAATATCTTCCTTTTTTTAAAATGAGAGCCCAAATTTTAAAAAAGAAAAGGGAAGAAATACAGCTTCTTTACATCCCAGAGACCTCCCAACCCATGCAATGGGATCAAAAGCTAGTGCTGATAACCATGACCGAAGCTGAAGTAAGTTCAAATAAATAATACTAAAATAGAATTATACAAAACAAAGGTATCTCAAAGATCCAATTCTTATGTCAAGGCTGGAAATAAGCTATGTAAGCAGACTATTTTGAAACTGCTTATAATTTGATGAATAGAAAAAAGAGGGGTGGGTGCGAGAGCTTCATTTATTTCTTCATAAAATATCTGAACAGTAGAATAATTATTTAGAAAAGTTAAAGAAAAAACCCTATATTCCCTCTGTCTATAATTATAGTTTGCTATTACAGCAAGCACCTTGCATTTTATTTTAATGCTCTTGATTTATTTTTCTCCCCTTTATTTCATAAATGCTTTGACAGTAATGTCTCGCCAGATGGGGCTTCCTTGGAGAGATGGGCTATAGTTTTCATTTAGAAATGCCCACATTTGATGTGCCTATTTTTTTCCCTGGTTATGTTCAAAGTGTTATTTCATTTTTTGAGAGTTTTTTTTAAAAAAATATTTATAGGGGGAACAGATAATATATTTTATTTGTACATATGTTGATAGAAGAGAATATTTATAGCTCAGGATGGAAATCAAGGGTGGTTGGTGCTCTTGGAATTTCATTGTTTTCTTTTTATTTAATACATTTTTATAAGTTAATCAAAGTATAAAATACAAAGAAAAAAATTAAAAAGTAAGAAAACTGGGATAGAGGAAAAAAGAATAGAAAAAATATAGTGTAAAGAGGAAAAGGGATGTGGGAAAGCACAGACTTTCCATGCATTTAGCTCAGTAGAAAATAATGTTACAACTTTAACTTTTTACTTTTACACAACAATATATACTAGACATTTCTGTAGCAACAAACCTATCTAATCAGCAAAAACAAAATCTGGAAGCAATTTCCAAGTAGAAACAAAATTAAATATATTCTCTTCTTTGGGTAAAAGAGTCAATTTAACCATCTCTGCTTCTCCTTGCTGTGGGGAATAGTATATGTGTCTGTTTACTCATTGATCTTTATAAACTGTCATAATTTATATTAAAAGAATTCCCTATATTATTTCAATTTTTAACACTAAAGTGAGAAAACACTTTTTTCTAATTTTTAAAACAGTAAACTTTACTTTACTTTAAACTTCTTTTTAACATACATGCTTTAAAGTTGACTTTCAATAATATTTTACAAACTTTAAAAAAATATTCAAATATTATATATAAAGGAGGGAAAACCCTTCTTTTTAAACACAAAGCAAAAAAATTAGATTAAAGCTTTCATTTAATTATATATATATATATATATATATCACACCAATAAAAATCCAATTAACTCTAATTAGCTCATTGGGTTTGAACCTCTTCCTTAAGTTTATCCTCACAGAGTAAAAACTTTTTCTTCTCATGTTTTAAAATGTGATCGATAATATTTTGCAAACTTTGGGAATTATTCAACATTACATAAAAGGACAGAAAGCATACATTTACAAACTCATTTTATAAATACAAAACTACCTTAGAGCTTTCTTTCAATACATATATGAAATTTATAAAAATCCATCCTTACTAATTAAGTCATTAAATTTAAGTCACTCCTTCCAACTTATCTTCATAGGATAAAGTATTTTTCTTCTCAGGAATGTCTATCAAGCCTCTTTTCTTCAAGAAATTCTCATGCTTGTTAATATCCATGAAAAAAGTCTTAAAGTTGTTCTCTTAAAAGTTATAGTTTAATTTGGAGCACTTCCTCGTAGTAAAATCTTTTTCCCTGAGATGTCTATCATATCATTTTTTCCTCAAAGAATTCTCAGCCTTGTTAGTGAAGAAAAAAAATCCCAAACCTGACCTCTTAAAAATTGTCAATTTACTTTTGTTTCAATTCTGCTAGGACGGTTATATTCAAACCATCATTATAATAAAAGCTGGTGTCAGATTTATATTCCAAAGTTAATAATAACAATAATAATAAATAATAAAGTTGGAAGGGACCTAGGAGATCATCTAGTCCAACCCCCTGCTCAGGCAGGAAACCCTATATCATTTCAGACAAATAACTGCCCAGTCTCTTCTTAAAAACTTCCAGTGTTGGAACATTCACCGCTTCTGGAGGCAGGTTGTTCCACTGGTTAATTGTTCTAACTGTCAGAAAATTTCTCCTTGGCTCTAGGTTGCTTATTTCCTTGATTAATTTCTGTCCGTTGCTTCTTGTCCTGCCTTCAGGTGCTTTGGAGAATAGCTTGACTCTCTTTTTTTGTGGCAGCCCCCGAAATATTGGAACACTGCTATCATGTCCCCCACTCACCCTTCTCTTCATTAAACTAGACATACCCAATTCTAGCATATGTTTACAGTTTACAGATAAGTTATTTACATTGTCTAGTATTTTTGAAGTTATCACAGTGGGTTGATAATTTTCTACACCTAATTATGTGTCTTGTTCTTTTTTAATATCATCTGTATGCAGTGCTTTTTTTGTAAAAGAAAAAGGTGCCGGAACTCACACATGTCATACAACCCGCCTTGCCTACCCTACAAGGTTCCATCCAAAAATGGTGCCGGAACTCCGTTCTGAGCATTCTATGAGAAAAAAAGCCCTGTCTGTATGATTTGTATCTTTAATCCCTAGCCAATTTATGGTATAGGTAATTTTTTTGTAGGGAGCTTTCAAAGATTTCCATGATCAGACTTGAGCTAAGGATTAAGCATCTTCAGAGCTCCCTCTATGGTCAAAAAATGTTATTCATTCATTCATTCATTCATTTGGAGTCCATGAAAATCTGAAAGTTTCAACCACCCACAACAAAGCAATCCAGGGCTACAGATTATTTTAAAAATAGTAAAATAAAACCACAACTTTTACCCTTATGTTTCTCCATCAAATTTAAAAAGAAAACATTATCTACTTCCTTATTTTAGCCGCCTCCAGCAACCCTCTTCCTTGTCATTTAACAATAAAGAAGTCTCAAAAATGGTGCAGAGCTTGAAAAAGGAGTAACAGGCTGTGACTATAGGGAGCCTCTTTTAGCTAATAAAGGTAATTATTTCATAAATTGGTTAAGAAATGAAAGGCACAACTTACTGTCCATTTGAAAAAATAAATTCCAAAATGGCTGTTTTATCCAACAATGAAGTGATTGCAGCCTCCCCCGCCCCCTTGCCCAGCTTCGGCTCACCAGTTGCTTTGAACGAAGCACAGCTTCTGAAAAAAAAATGCTGTATGGGAAGATCTTGAGCAGGGGCCTTCAAACTTGGCCGTTTGATGACTTGTGGACTTCAACTCCCAGAATTCCTCAGCCAGTGTACCTGGCTGAGGAACTCTGGGAGTTGAAGTCCACAAGTCATCAAAGGGCCAGGTTTGAAGACCCCTGATCTTGAGGGATGATTCTAGGGCTCTCTCTAACCCAGAAGAGTCAGATAAATGAAAGGGAAGCCTGTTCCTTCTGTTGTTAATTGGAAAAAACAACAGATCAGAGAGAGGAGATTCTCTAGGCTTGTCAGGTGTTGGCCAAATCATCAAAAGTCAGAGCTTCATTGTTTGTTGCAGACTTTCCATTACCCAACTAGATAACATCATCAGTGCTTGTAGGGAGTAGGGTCTGCTCTCATTTTATATTTTCTAGTGGCTTGCCCTGTCAGTGTTTTTGGGAGTGGCCTTGTGGTTCTTTGGTTAGACTGTTTATTGTTAGATTGTTTGGCAATTCCTTGATTGGGTTATTGTTTCCTTCTTGATTGTTAGTCTAATTAGTTACCAACACTGACAGGGCAATCTATTAAAATATAAAATCTATGATTTTGAATAGAATTTGAAAAACCCTGGTGTGAAATATAGTCAATATATGAGCATAATAAAGAATATTATTTATGTTAAAAGTGCTATTATCAACAGAAATAGATGGGCTTGCCGCTTCTTTAATATGTGAAATGTAAAGGTCCCAAATCAGCCGATTGTAATTTTACATGATGGTCTTATCAGATGCTACCTTCTGGTAGTAAAGTTCACTCAGAGACATTTTAGTTGATTAACTCTAATTTGAATGAAGTCAGGAAACCACTTCTTCAAGTCCACCAGGTTTAGATTTGGCAAATATATTGGCAAGCCTGTATTTCAAATTCTATTTTAATTCAGCCTTCCCTCCATCACTAAGATGAAACCCATTAAAGAGAAAAGTGAAGCTATCCCAACAATGTTTCCAGAAAGAAGGGAATTAAGAAATTATCTCCCAGAGTCACAGTTTCATTGATGCACAATTGTGCTACTAACAATAAGTTGTTATTTATAATCAGCACAATTAACTTTAATCAGAGCAGAAGCCAGGCATCTGAGGAAGTGAGATCAGCCTAATGAGTAGCTGTTCCACTTCAGTTCACTTCACTGGATCTGAGTGAAGCTCTAGCCTTTGTTTGATTATGACTCTGCTTGACGTTAACACTTTGCAAAGTCATTCTCTTTTTCATAGCCCACAGCAAGTCTCCATGTAAGAATCAAACTAATCAATCTGAACTCAATACATAAGAGTGAGCCACACAGAAGCAATCTGGACTGTACAAATATCAAAATTTTGGGCCAAGGGAACCTGTGTTCAGCACATAAGATGTTAACCAAACAACCTGAGGCAGCCAACTCATTGATTTCAACAGGAGAGGATAACTCATATACCCACTTGATCAATGCCAATAACTTAAGGCAGGGGTCCTCAAACTTGGCCTGGCTTTGCCTGGCTGAGGAATCCTGGGAGTTGAAGTCCACAAGTCATAAAAGGGCCAGGTTTGAAGACCCCTGCCTTAAGGTCAATAGAACTTACAGAAATTCTGTGATATATCATGGTTAAGTGTTGTCATGATTTTATATCCTGACCAGTCATCAACATAAAGGGAAAGTGAGGTGCTTTAATTTTTCAGGTATCTTCCATTTAAAAGGTATAAAACTAAAAAGAACACACACACACGTGTGTGTGTGTGTGTGTGTGTGTGTAAACATATATACAGTACATATTTATATGTATATAAAGCAATACAAATAGTTAATCCAATAAGGCATATTAAAAGTATATTTTTAGAATTACTACATTTTGGGGGGTTTTATTTAAACACATAGATTCACAGGGATCCATAAAATTGCATTTTAATTTCCTTCCTTCCTTAATTATTTTACTCATGGAAAGAATGAAAGTTAAACACTGATATCTAAACATCTGGGTTTTGGTAAGAAAGAATACTTCAAGAATAACATGAATGACTTTCAAATAGTACTTCTGTCAGCTTGATAATTTGGCATTCAGTGATAATCATTAAAGGAGTTTCTAATGTAGATCATTCTGGATTGGAATTTTCAGGAATAGACTTTCAGAATGTAGGTTTTGACACCATTAAAGAAATATTTTAAATAATAATAACAATAATATTAGACAACTTAAAATATAAAGTAGATGTTTTAATGCCTAATGATCTATTTCCATTGGATTCCTGCAAACAGTATGATACCTTTTTTAGTTTAAAAATCATGAGTGCTTCTTCTCCTGAGACCATGTTCCAGGGAAAAATATTAACATGAACAAATGGGATAGCCTCCGTGCAAGTAGAAATGAAGAAGATCAGGTGTGTGGTGTTCTCTAAGGTTGAATGTTTCCAGAAGTTTTTTTCTCATTTTGTTGTCAGTACCAACCCCATAATAATAAGCAGTTTTACAAATTGACAGATTTATCATTCTGACATGCAATTTTCTGTGTACCTTTTTCAAAGCCCTGGTTAAGCGATGAAGAAATTTCTATTTGTATCTGAATTGATTATGAAACTGCACAGATATTTTCTTGAGATTCAGATTATTTTCCCTAACACCAACAATCATCTATTGTTTTTCCTTATGGAAATATCATTGAATTAAAAATTGAAATCAAAATGTTATTCCTTGGGGCTAAATTAATTGGAAGTATTACTGGCCAACTTTAATAGAAAAAAGAAGGTATATTGACAGTGTAGGAAAACATTTTTTTAATCTGGCCAAGATTTGATTTTGCTCAATACCTCTTCTTACTTACAGTATATATCCTATATTGTATTTCCCACATATCTATATCCTTCTCCATCTCATCCCCATCTCCATCTATCTATCTATCACCTACCTGTCTCCCTCTACCATCTACTGATGCTTTATTTAAACTAAATTTATATATCAGTGATTTCATGACTTCTATAGATACTATATGCTAAATAAATACTAATAATCCTTTTAAGCTAAACACACTCTTTCGTATTTCCATTGGCTCCTGCTGTCTTGGTTCCAAGAGACAGACACAAATAAAGCAGAACTCTGAGGCTTGCAAATTCCTCAAAAAAGATGTTTATTGGTTACAAAGTATCAGCATGGTCAAAAGTGAAACCAAGTCTGAATACCCCATAACAGTTCCCCAGTTACAAATTATAGATTTTCCACCCCCAAAACTATGTAAGTATTCCCCAATAAATGCAATTGGTGGGCTTTCTCAGACACTACCCAGGTCCTGGTTGTGGGAGCAACAGATGACCTTGGTTCCCATGGGATAGCTGATTGTTTTAACTAGCAAAGCAAGTTAAAGCCCCCTTCCTCCATTCCATGTGACAACCTCAAATGAGAGGAAAAATGGCTGCAGCCAGGCTCATTTGCAGAGTTGACACTTGCATTAGAAACATACTTGAAGATTTTTATTATAATTCATTGTGGAGTCAGTCAGATCTTCAGACTGGATTTGGCATTTTCTCCATCTATTGAGTCCTTCCCAAGAACCTGGGATAGGCAGGTGTTGATGTTGGATGGTATTAAAGGAATCATCAAAGGATGTAAATTATTCCAAGCAAAGCTGGTAAGTTTGTCAATGCTGATGATGTTCAAGTGATCCTCCAATTGTTTTGTGATTGCCCGCAAATCACCTATTACTGTTGCTACTACCTTTGCTTTTTTTGCCTCAGTCATTCCATTTCTATTTCCAAGTCTTCATATTTTCTTATCTTCTCCAATTCTTTCTCTTCTCTTCTGTTGTCTCCAAGTATTGCCAAATCCACTATCCACTATCCACTCTTAGTATTACTATTAAATTTATATACTGTCCATCTCACTGTTGAGTGACTCTGACATATTAAAAGCTTAAACTGGGAAACATGTTTGTAGTATAGCGTGTGTGTGTTTGTGTGTAGCATATGCATCTATAACTATGAACTGCTTGGAATTTGGGACAGTGTACAAATTTTGGAAAATTCTTTAAACTCAGACTTTGTCATAGAATCACAAGGGGATACATAGGCTATTGAAGGCAACCCCTGCTCAGAACTGGGATCGAAAACAGCATATTTTATCTAAACTGTACTTGAACATATCCAGAGAAGAGGAACCTTCCACCTTTCCAGTGGTAACTATACTTACTACTGGGAAGATTTTTGTCTAACATTTAGTCAAAATCTTCATTCCAGCAAGACTTTGTCTGTTATCTACATAATGATAATATATAAACTACTCAATCGTTTCTTCTCAAAACATTCTTAGTCCCTCAACTTTGTTTTCATACATTCATGATTTACTGATCTTCACTATGTAAACTGCAGAAAGTACAATACAAAAGAAGCAGATTTTGCAGTGAAGCAGGACAAATGAAAGGAGCCACACACTCATGAGGTTGGATTGTAGGCCATGGATTATTTAGTTTTGATTCTGCCCTCTGGTCTCCTGGATTCAGCCCCTTTGGCTGGTTATCAGACCTAAATGGTCTTAGTCTCCAGCTACTACCACTTAAGGCCAGTTTAGCCTGTAATAAAGCCTATTTCATGCATGATTTATTTTAGGTAACAAGTCACTGAGATTCATCTTCAGACTAGAACTTGATTAAATCCATGAAGTGGAGAATGCATGCCTGAGAGACAAGATGATTCTGCAGACCTATCAGCTGTGGCCCTCCTCAAGAAGCCATTTCTAGATCCAAAGAAGTTGGATAATTTCCATTCTACTTGGAACTTTAAAAAAAACAAACAAATGGGGGAGATAGTTTAAATGTTGGTTGGATTGCAGCTTCAAAAAGCCACAAAAAAGATCCTTTTCAGTCTGGTTTCAGATAGAAATAGAGCAATGAGAATGCATTGGTCATACTTTTTGATGAATGATGATAGGCTTGAGGTAGAAGAGGTGTCTCTTTCTTAATCCTCTGTGATCTTTCAGCAGCCTTTGATACCATCAACCATGGTATTCCTCTACTGGCTCAGGGGATTTGGAGTGGCTGGCACAATATAATAAATAGTTATCCTTCTTTCCTCCTAGCCAGTTCCAGAGAGTTGTGTGTGTGTATGTGTATTTGTGTCTGTGTTGGAGTGTGTATGTGTACACACATGCATGTATAAACACACAAACACATTCTTGAAGTCTAAACCCACATCAGGATCTCTACAGTATGTCTAGACCTGCCCACAAAACATGCCAGAGAATGGATTAAATACTAATGCTTTAGTCCACTTACTGTGAAAAATAACAGACTTACACTGACTTATGAGAAGATTAATTTAAATTAACTAGCCTTCTGATATGAAGGTATTTGGATTAATAAAAAACTGACATGCTGACAGGGAATTCAACCTGGAGTGGCAAAAGCTTCATTGAGACAAGAAGAAAAGCCCAATTTACTGCTTTCTCTGGTATCTTAAATGTATTTTATCTTCAGCAAGCTCTCATAGAACTTTAATAAGACTTTAATCTTTTTGTAAATTCTAAAGCTGATGGACAGTGACTGGCCCAAAGTCACTCAGCTGGCTTTATGCCTAAAATGGGACTAGAGTTTACGGTTTATAGCCTGGTACCTTATCCACTATACAAAATTGTATACCTATTTTAAAATTGGTTTCCAGTTAAGCTCAGAGTTATGGTTGGACAAATGTCCAGTATATTAGGAGCAGAGCAAGAAATCACAGGAGACTCCAACAGTATGATCAGCATAGTCCTTACTATAAGACAGAAGTTAAACTGAAAGATGATACCCCATGAGATCTGCTGATTATCAGCAGACAGCCAGAACATGCAAAGATGAAGTCAAGATGAAGTCAGGAAAGCAAAGGCTCAGAACGAACAAAGACTTGCAACAGAAAACAAGGATAATAATAAAAAAAAGTTTCTTCCAACATATTAACAACAAGAAAAAAAGTTAAGGAAACTGTAGGTCCACTAAAGAGAGAGGATGGTAAGGAAAGAACAGGCAAAAGGGAGAAAGCAGAGCTGCTTAACTCATTCTTTGCATCAGTCTTCACACAAAAAGAAACTTCAGCCCAACATGCAAAAAAAAAAACATTGCAAAAGACAATCTAGAAACAAAAAATTCATCTAAGCAGGAAAATGGTAAGAGAACACATATCAGACCTTGACAAATATAAATCACCGGGGCCTGACAGATTACATCCCAGAGTTCTGAAGGAGCTGGTAGATGTGGATCTTCCCTGGTTAGTTGCAGCAAGTGGAAACCCAGCTGGGCAAAGTGCTCTAACAAGAAAAAAATCTCCTACATTCTTTTTTTACCTCTTCCTTATTTGTTAATATTTTTCTCCTTTTCTTTAAAATAAAATATTATCTCTTGGTCCATTTATCTCCTTAGGCTATCTTTTTCTAAGCTATCCCTTTTCTTTCCCCCTTTTTCTTAATTGTACCTTGAGACTAAATATATGTGAATATCTCTGCTTGTCTATGTTCCATAGCTGAGTATCTGTCCCTAATTCATTTCTTGTTCAAGGGAATTCACAGAAGGGGGAAAAGGCTCAAATTTGCAGTTGCACTTCCCATGTTGACTTTTTTTGACATATGCCCTGCAGTGGACACTCTTGCTCTCTGTTCTGTCCTCGCTACACGTTACCCTGTGTGCACCTTGGTATGCAGCTAAACCCAACCTATCCTCCAATAAAAAAGGTGCATAGATCTGGATGCTTTATTAATATTAATGGAACAGGATGGGTGAAACTGGGAAAGATAGAAACATATACAGTAAGAACCCAAATGCAAAATAAGCAATTACTGGTGAGCATAACAATTAACAAATACAGATAAATCTTAATCTCACCAACAACGAGATTAGGGAATGGGATGTGGATTATTGTTCTCAGTTGAATGTAGGCTGGATTCTTCCCAGTGCTTTTGTTTCCTCAGACTGCTCAAGGAAATGGAGTCTGACTTCCCAGGATGCACTTGTTTTGGAATCAGGGTTGATGTGAAAATGGATGTCTTAAAGCAGGGGTCCCCAACCTTTCTGGGTTGGCAGCTCGGTAGGAAAGGGAGGGGCAGGCACCTTTATACATGCATGCGCAGACATGCAAATGTGGCTATGGGTTTGTGTGAGCAAATGGGGCTGCAAGCATGTGCGCTCTGCAAATGGGGCTGCTAGTGCCAGTGTGAGGCTTGCAGCAAGGCTACCGCCGGTGCGAAGCTCACGGCTCACAGCAAGACTAGCTCTGGTGCAAGGAGAGATGAGTGCACGCACACACATGTGTGCACTGGCTAGCCAATCACAGCCCAGTGTCAAGAGGCCACAGCCCAGTAGTGGGCCATGGTCCATAGGTTGTGGACCTCTGTCTTAAAGGGCTGGATCAATTTCCAAACAATAAAGATTGCTATTTGTCCCTGGTGACTAGATGGGGACAGAGAACAACAGTATATACACTCTTCCTTCTTTTGGACACCTCCTTCTCCCTTTAAAAGGTTACAGGTTTTGATTTCCCAAGTGACTATTTTTATCCCTCTTCCCACTATTTGGCCCTTAGACATTTCAATAAACTTTAACATAACTAGCAGCAAAAATAATCCAGCTCCATCTTCACACTGTACCTTACAATTTAATTTAATAACTTGAACTTTTCCTGCCTTGCACCAGTCCTCCATTTTTTTTCTAAACAGAGGAACTTCATAAAAAAATATTTTGTTTTACATTTGATTAGCAATAATGGAAAAATATATGAAGCTTAATATAAGAAAACATATCAGAATTCTATAATAGGTGTACTTAAATGGGCTAGCAGAGGAGGAGGCTATAAGTTCTAGATTTAATTTTTGAAAATTAGATTAGTTAAAGTTTATGACCAGCACATTATGAGATCATTTCCATTTTTATAACAAGGAGAAGAAATCAGAAAATGAAGAGAAACACAGCTCCCCTATAATCTACTTTCACCGTCTCTGAAGGTAGAAATTGTGGGCTTACCTTCCTGGTTTAAGTAATTGAAGCTTCTAGAACTGATCAGAGAAAATTTAAAGATGACACATATATAAACTTGGCTGAATGCATACAGTGCTGCTGTGGATTTATACGGAACACAGGAAAGCACAGTGATTGATCTAGCTTTAGTCAGCTTTCAGAAAAAGATTTGTTTTATTCCCTAATCAGTGTTGTTTACCTTGTCCAAAATCCTATATGATAAAATGAGCTATAGTTTCTCCTCTATTATTTGTTGCATCCCAGAGTTCCTGCTGAAAGCTTGATGCAATCCATATGGATTTCTTTCCTCCCTCTGATACCTTTGAGGCAAATTTATATCATTAATCAGGCTAAAAATGAGCAACTTTAGATCTTTTGTATAATGCATCAAATAATGCAGGCAGGTTTTAGTGGCAAAAACAAACTTGACAAAAATATGCCACATTTCTTAGTGTCTCCATCAAACGTAAGGTATGAATGATTAAATAAAAAAAATCAGTTAAACATATTAAAGAGAATTTATAAAGAAATATTTCAGCTTTCTGGGGAAAAAAATCATTCTCTTATCTTTGTGCCTTAAGTAGAACTGGTAATCCATTATTTTTATAAACCTTGCTGCAGAAATATATTAGTTATTTGTTTAGATTAATACTTTGCCAGGGTAATCTGCCTTTATTATATTTTGATACTGTTTTAACCTTTCCTAACTAGTAATAGGCTTATATTTAAACAAACAAACAAACAAACAAACAAACAAATAAATAGAATGGTCTCTGGTTATTAGTAGAGAAAGGGTTAACGTACATTTCTCCAGAAAACCTACTGAATTGCCCTGATGGTCAAGCTGTGTTATGGTTCAGAAAAAAATGTTGGGAAGTGCTATCATCCTTACATGTTTTTGATGGGGAACAGGTTAAAGAAAGTGACTGGTGGGTTCCCTGGCTTTAGTTTCCCTTCCTCTGTGTATTACTCCCTCCAAGAAAAAGTTAAGAACAACTGAAGAAAATGGGGCAATGATTTTCCCAACAGTGACTGTCCAGAGGCATGTCTGCTCCAAATATGTCTTCACGGTCAAAGAGACATGGCAAATCATGCAAATCACACACTATGTTTCAGTGAATCCTCAAATAAATGTACTTTAATGCAATGTTTGAGTTAACAATCTTGTGATTTTGCTTGAAATAACTCTGTGATAGATTTCATTTACATTTCTAGTTTCCATGTGTTTTTAAAATAAAAATAAGTTGATTATTTTCCTACCTATCTTTCCTCCATATTAACCTGAAATAACATAGGAATTCAGTTGAAGAATAATCATTATAATTCTAAAATGCCCTAGATTCAAGAATATTTACAGAGTTTCCAACCTGATCCCTTAACAATTAGAAGTATACTTAGTTTCTGTAACTATAAAAGAACCTAAGATAGATCCATTTCCATCTCCCCTCGGTACCAAATGCTTTGCCTGAAAGCTTTTTCCTCAGTATCTACTTTTGTATTACTATATTGTACTGGATGAGAATGAATTATTTATAAAGCAGGTACAGGAATAAATACCCAACAGACTATCTGTTAAAAAAATAATTTCAGATAGAATACCTACTATGGGAAAATAGATAATGTTCTCACCCCCCAAGAAGATCTCTGTGTTTCTGGACTCCCTATAAGCAACAAAGTCAGATGGTGGGGATCCTGAGCAAATGCTTATATTTACAAATAAAGCCTTTAGATAGTATAATTACAGAAATTAAGCATCATATTAACCCCATGTTGTTGTTTTTCCCTCAGAAGAACATAAGCACCTGGTAAAAACTACAGTGATGAAAAAAAATGGCAAAGCATGCTATATCACAACACAAAGCCTTTCATAGCAGATATCCTTACACCAGACATGTCAAACACAAGGCCTGCGGGCCACAAACGGCCCACCACATGATTGAATCCGGCCCGCACAACTCTCCCATAAATTACAAATGTCCAGCCTCCACCACCTTGGCGCCAGCCCGGCTGAGCACTTGCTCAGTAGGAGGCAAGTGCATGTGGGCTGGTGGAACCCAGCACCATTTGCATCTCATTAGTCTCCTGCGGCTCCAAAAAAAAAGTGGAGGAGGAGGAGGTAGGAGTTAAGAGGGAGTGAGGTGGGACGCCGGGGAGGTGGGGACAGGACTAGCAATGCCCAGCCGGTGAGGGGGAGAGATGCCCAGGCAGGAAGGCAGACTTGAGGTAGCCGGAGAAAGAGCCACAGATGGCTCCTCTGCCGGGCTTCTTTCGCACACGGGCTCCTTTGCCGGGTGCTGCTGAGAGTGAGCAGAGGCGCCCGACCCGGATCCTGCAAGGCCGGCTGAGATGCGCCCCCAGCAGCAGAGCCGCTCCAGTTTCTCTGCCAGGCTTCTTTCACACACGGGCTCCTCTGCCGGGCTTCTTTCGCGTGCGAGCTACTTTGCCGGGCGCTGCTGAGGGCGAGCAGAGGCGCCCGGCCCAGATCCTGCAAGGCCGGGCTGAAATGCGCCCCCAGCAGCACCAAGCAAAGTAGCTCGCACGCGAAACAAGCCCGGCAGAGGAGCCAGAGCAGCGAGCAGAGGCGCCTGGCCCAGATCCTGCAAGGCCTGGCCGAGACGTGCCCCCAGCAGCGGAGCTGCTCCGGTTTCTCTGCTGGGCTTCTTTCACACACGGGCTCCTCTGCCGGGCTTCTTTCGTGCAGCATATTCATAATAATAATGACAGCTGTCACAGACCGTTTTTACGCAGCCGCACTGACAGCTGTCAAAGGAATCGCACATGCGCAGTATGCCCGCGGCCTGCCAAAGACCGTCTACACGCGGCCGTTTGACAGCTGTCAAACGCCGCGCATGTGCACTGCCCGCAAGCTGTCAAACCGCGGGCAGTCCACAGTGGCAGCTGCGAACTGTCAAACCTAACGCATGCGCCCTGGCAGCGGCGAGCTGTCAAAACACCGACCGACTGCCAAAACCAGCTGACGGGATTCCCCCAGCTAACACGCTTGCGCTGTCACTGGGGGAAATGTCAAAACTGCCAGCTGACCCATTGGACACCGTCCCTCGGTGGGAAAAACGGCCACACCTGATTTGCTGTCCCGTTGACAGCTGGCCTATATAAGGCATGTTTGTACCGCTCTCTTTTGTCCAGGCTAAGTTAAATGAAGGCTGTTAACCGAAGACGCGTCTCCCTCGTCCTTCCCTGCCGCTAAACCACCTGGCAATGAGGATGGGATCCCAGTACTAGCTGAAGTCACGGCCCAGAAGCGTAGCTGTCCAGTCAATCGCTGAAGTCACGAGCTAAGTCACCGACTGGACAAGCGAGCTATTCTGGTGCCACAGTACCGCGGACCCAGCATGGCAAACCTAGGGCACGTGAGGGAGTTCGACGTCCAGCACCCTGAAGGATGGGAGTCACATTGGGGCCAGGTTGAGGGGTACCTCCTCTTGAACAAAATCACGGAGGACCGCCACAAGGCCGCCGCGCTCCTATGCCTCAGCGGGCCAGCAGTATATGACATTGCCGTCGGCCTTTGCAGCCTGGACCCGGTCGCCACAGTACCGTACGCCGAGCTCACAGATCGCCTCAGCAAACACTTTATGCCGAGGCGGTCAGAGCTATACTGGCGACTCTATTTCGCTCGGCGAAGACAGCAACCCGGTGAACCTTCCACCGCCTTCATCGCCGCCGTCAGGCACGCCGCCCGCAAGTGCCATTTTCCCGACCTGGAGGACCGAATTCGGGATCAAGTCATCGCCAGTCTCCAAAACGTGCGCCTGCAGAGGAAGCTTGTGGCAAGGTCCACAATGGACCTCGCAGAGCTCATCCTGGAGATAATGGCGTATGAGGACAGCCATCGTGACGAACCCCAGACGTTCGGTGACAATTCAGGCGCCTCTGTCCATCAAGCCAGGGAGCTCGACCAAGGGCCACCGGAGCCTGACTCCGGGGTCGACGCAATCCTCTCTCGTTTCAATCGGATGGTCGCTGGCCGTGAAGGGAACCGCAGCCAAGACCAACAGACAGCCCCCAACACAAAGAAGGCGTAGTCCAGTATCAGGGCGAAGTGTGCGAGCTGTGGCAGGGGCCATGCAAGAGCCACTTGCAGGTTTAGGAATGCGAAGTGCCACGGCTGTGGCAAGACCGGCCACATCCGCTCCGCTTGTCGCAGCCTAAACCGGGAGACCCTCCACGACCTTGACGAGATCCCCGCAGGTAGGACTGTCCTTCCCCGCCCTCCCAAGGGGGTTGTAGGGTCCGTATTTTCCCTAACCAAATCCCCCGTAAATCACCTCCCCAGGGCCAAAGTCAGAGCATGGGTCAAAATCCAGGGAATCCCCTGCGAAATGGAGGTTGACTCAGGATCCTCCGTTTCCATCCTGTCAGGGGACACGCTCCAGCGGATAGCTAGCAAAACCAATCACCGCATCCCCATCCAACCCTCCAAGGTTATGCTGGCAGATTTCCAGGGCGCGCAAATATACTTAAAGGGACAAGCCACCCTGAAGGTCGATTTTAAAAAATTTTCAGGACACCTAACGGCCCAAATAACTAAACAACCCAGAACCAGCCTCATCGGACTGGACTGGTTCGAGGCATTAGGCATTCGCCTCGAAGGGACCAACCGTATTCACACCCATTCGCTAGAAAACATCTGCAAAAACTTTGCAGATGTCTTTGATGGGTCACTGGGTAAATACAACAGGGCCCCCATTGATCTCAAGCTCAAACCTGAGATAGGACCAATTAGAATAAAAGCTAGGAAAGTCCCTTTCGCCTTAAAACAAAAAATCAACAAAGAGCTAGACCGCTTACTCAATCTAGGAGTCCTAGAGCCCACTGACAGCGGAACTTGGGAAACCCCAATCGTGACGCCTGTCAAACCGAACAGGGAAGTGAGAATATGTGCAGATTATAAAGCAACCCTGAACCACGCGCTCAATCCCCATGCGTACCCAGTCCCATCAGTAAGGGATGTTCTCTCAGAAATTGGCTCCGGCTCCATTTTTGCCAAATTGGACCTAGCACATGCCTTCCTGCAACTCCCAGTAACCAGGGAAACAGCATATGCCCAGACCATAGTGACTCACAGGGGGGCGTTCAAAGTGAATCGCCTCCAATTTGGCATCTCCGTGGCACCTGGAATATTCCAGGAAGTTATGGAACGAACCCTTAAAGGCATCCCTGGAGTCTGCCCGTACTTTGATGACGTCCTCATCGCGGGCGACTCCACCCACACACTAGCAACCAGGCTGCACGAAGTCCTCACAAGGTTCTGGGCAGCCGGGTTAAAACTCAACCGGGAGAAATGCTCAATAGGAGTTCCCTCTACAGACTTCCTAGGATATAGAATAGACGGTAAGGGCATTCACCCCACCAATTCCAAAATACAAGCAATCAAAGCCGCACCCCCCAAAAAAAAATAAAACGGAGCTTCAGGCATTCCTGGGGCTCCTGAACTTTTATCACTCCTTTTTACCTGGAAAAGCCACAATAGTGGAGCCCCTCCATAGGCTGTTAGACAAAGGAGCCCCCTGGCATTGGACCTCAGTGCACAATGACAGCTTTAAACAGCTGAAACAATTGCTCTCTAGCGATACCACCATATCGCATTACAACAAAACCAAACCCTCATGCATCGCCTGCGATGCCTCACCTTATGGCATTGGGGCAGTCCTCAGCCACTCCCTAAACGATGGCACTCAAGCTCCAATAGCATATTACTCCAGGACCCTTTCAAAGCCCGAGCGCAACTATGCACAAATAGATAAGGAAGCCCTGGCCATAGTAGCTGGAATTAAAAAATTCCATGACTATCTCTATGGCAGACCTTTTACAATCTACACGGATCACAAACCTCTCCTGGGCATATTCACATGGGACCGCCAAACTCCCCAAATTCTGTCCCCGCGCATGCTGCGCTGGACCACATTTCTATCCGCATATTCCTATCAGCTGGTTTACAAGCCCGGAAAGGAAATGTCCCACGCTGACGGCCTCAGCAGGCTCCCACTACCTCAAATAGACCCGGACCCAGCCCCAGCTGGCCAAGTCCTGGCCATACAAGAACTCTCGGAATGCCCAGTAACAGCAAAGGACATTGCTCACGCCACAAGTAGGGATCCCGCCCTCAGCAGGGTACTTTCCTGGGTCACATCTGGATGGCAATCTTCTTGCCCCAGCCCTTCCATCCAACCATATTTTGCAAAGCGCCATGAGCTCTCCACCCACTTAGGCTGCATCCTCTGGGGATGCAGGGTGATAGTCCCACCGTGCCACAGAACCAAGGTTCTCCAAACCCTTCATGATGGCCACCCGGGCATCACTAAAATGAAAGCTCTGGCACGCAGTTATGTTTGGTGGCCATCCCTAGACATGGACATAGAACAACATGTAGCCGGCTGCTATCTCTGCCAGCAAAGCAGACCCGCCCCACCCCATGCCCCAGTACACAAATGGGAAGTCACAACCAACCCCTGGTCCCGCATTCACCTCGATTTTGCCGGCCCATTTCAGGGACAGACCTTCTTGATTATCGTAGATAGCTACTCTAAATGGCTGGAGGTTCTCCCGGTTTCAAGCACCACCACAAGTGCCACCATCCAAGTCTTAAGGGGAGTTTTTGCCATCCATGGTCTTCCAGACGTAATAATCACGGACAACGGGCCTCAATTTACCTCCCGTGATTTTCAGATCTTCACGAGGAGCAACTGTATTAGGCATGCGACATCGGCCCCATTCCACCCGTCGAGTAATGGCCTCGCAGAGGTCATGGTGAAGACCACCAAAGACTCTCTCCGCAGACTGGTCGTCGGGAACTGGCACCTTCGACTCGCCCGCTTCCTCCTCGCACACCACACCACTCCCGTGTCTACCACCAGGAAATCCCCCGCAGAACTCAGATGGGGTCGCCGGCTGGTGACTCGCCTTGACAGACTGCACCCTGACAGGCCAGCAGCAGAAAAGCAAAACAGCCTGCCACACAAAACATTTACTCAGGGACAAAATGTCTGGGCTCGCAATTATGGGGGAAGGGATAGATGGACCCAGGGGGTAGTTCTCGATCAAACCGGCCCCTTGTCTTACACCATCAACATTGGCGGAGGACTCACACTGCAAAGGCACGCCGATCAACTTCGGCCCAGAACACCCACCAACACCGCGCCAGAACCAACGGCGGAAAATCCCGACCCCCCCAGCACCATTTACCCGGAAGACATTCCTACTCCGGCCGATCTCCAACCCGACACCCCCGAGGAGGCCCCCGCGACAAATGAAGAACCTCCAACTCGCAGATCCACTCGACCGAAGAGGCCTCCAGCATACCTGACAGATTTTGAATGGGCCGGAAGCTCGCCAACACGCTCCAACACCAGTTAAATACTTAGTTCAAGTTGTATGTTCTACCAAGGGGGGGGGGGAAGGGGTGCAGCATATTCATAATAATAATGACAGCTGTCACAGACCGTTTTTACGTGGCCGCACTGACAGCTGTCAAAGGAATCGCGCATGCGCATTACGCCCGCGGCCTGCCAAAGACCGTCTACACGCAGCCGTTTGACAGCTGTCAAACACCACGCATGCGCACTGCCCGCAAGCTGTCAAACCGCGGGCAGTCCACAGCGGCAGCCGCGAACTGTCAAACCTAATGCATGCACCCTGACAGCGGCGAGCTGTCAAAACACCGACCGACCGCCAAAACCAGCTGACGGGATTCCCCCAGCTAACGCGCTTGCACTGTCACTGGGGGAAATGTCAAAACTGCCAGCTGACCCATTGGACACTGTCCCTCGGCAGGAAAAACGCCCGCACCTGATTTGCTGTCCCGTTGACAGCTGGCCTATATAAGGCATGTTTGTACCGCTCTCTTTTGTCCGGGCTAAGTTAAATAAAGGCTGTTAACCGAAGACGTGTCTCCCTCGTCCTTCCCTGCCGCTAAACCATTTCGCGTGCGAGCTACTTTGCCAGGGGCTGCTGAGGGTAAACAGAGGCGCCCGGCCCGGATCCTGCAAGGCTTTCTTCCAATAGTCCGTAATGCCATTCACCAGCATGTATCCCTCGACTTGGCCTATGTACTCTTCCCAATCTTCTGGGTGTCTGGGGTCGAATTCTCTTATTGAGCTGACTTGTGCCATTCTCGCTCGTCCGTTCGTGGGGTTGGTGCTGCTGACGGCTCTTTGAATTTCCTGCTCCGCACGCTGCCTGTTCTCGTGTCTTTTTTCTCTGCTGTTCCACTGATCCCACCTTCGTCGCCACTGTTGTGTCCGGCGCAGTGAGAGATCACGGAGAGGCAGGTTAGGGTTAATCTGTTTATTTCTGGTACACGTGGCCGAACTGGCCTTACCTGCCCGGTTGCCAATATATGTATGCCCGGAACGTCTGATGCTAGCCAACCCACTGGCTCTAATCTCCCGCGCTTGCCCTGGTCACCCAACCCGGTGTTCAGGAATTCCCGCTGGACGGGTTAGCCAATCAGGTGGCCAGACAGGTGTATACCTAACAGACTTGCTGTCAGTGAATAACAGTTACAACACAGAGATAGGTCAGGCATGCAAAAATACACCTTGTAACATTACGTGCAGCAGTTCTTTCAGTAGAAATCAGGATATTGGAGAACCGCAAAGCACAGCTTTTGTGGCTATTCAGCCCAATCAGCCTGCCCACAATTGTATCACAGGCCAAAAAGCTTTCCATTAGCAAAGCTTTTTCCCTAATTACCTAGCAACACTGTGGGTAGGATGTTGTGTGGTTTAAAATTCTTCACGAGCAATTTATGATAGAAGAAAAAAAAACCTCATGCAATAATATTGGAATATGCCATTTCATGTATTATTTTCCCTGTCATTTCAGAAAAAAAAGTATTTAGTTGTTGCTGTTTGAAAACAAAATGTACAATGTTCTTTGCAATTCTTATTAGCTTACTGGTGTTGAATGCTTTCATTTTAAAAAGTATGAGATGGAGAAAGAGCTTTGTGACAGGATAACAAGCCAAAATAAGCTTTCTTCTGTGAAAATAATATTGCCATTGTTGCATTAGTAGGTTATGCAAGGAAGTTGTACTAAAATCAGTCTGAGTATTCAGGTTTTTTTAAAAAAAAAATGCAAATAATTCTTTGGGAGCTTGTTTGTTTGTTTGTTTTTTGTAATTTATCAGGCAGAGCCTGTGTTTATAATGGAACTCATACATTTATGACAGTTGCTGTTTATTAAAAAAGCCCAACCAATAAAAATAAATGTACTATAGAAATAATATTAAAATGGTAAAATGTGAAGTTCCAGTTATAGTACTGATCCTGTCTGACTGGATTCAGCCAGTTCGCACCACTTCGGCAGAACCGGTAGCTAATTTTTTGTTGCCCAGGCCCAGAATGGACTTCTGGAAGCGGCATCCACATAGAGAACCGGTTGTTCACATATTTGAATCCCATTCAGTTCCATATGGTGAAATGCCTCATTAAGGTTTAGACAAGAATGAATCTTGATTCACAGTTGTGGTGCACTAGAAAATAAAAATGGTTTCAGAAAACTCTGAGTTGCAAAAGGGTCTAAGATGAAAAAACAAAACAAAACACATTTAGCACTGGTCGAATGGAGCTGCCCGAGTAGTTGGATTATTTATTGAATTAACTTTCAAGTCTGAGGAAGGAAGGAAGGAAGGAAGGAAGGAAGGAAGGAAGGAAGGAAGGAAGGAAGGAAGGAAGGAAGGATTGCAACTATCAGATAAATTTGCTACTATAACCTCACCCATTTATTGCATTATATGAATAACAAACAAGAAGTAATAGGCTGCAAAAACCTTCAAGCTATATCTCCTCTTTATGCCTTTAAGATGTAGATTTTTTTTTCCTTCCTGCATTTTTGCTATGGGTGAAACTGTCATTCCATTGTTTGTTGGAGGATATTTTGTTTCTTATGACTGTATTCCATGAACTCTACCTCCTCAGTCATTTCACTCAGCTTGGGGAAAAACCTGTGAACTCTGCTTTGCTGCTTCACTGTACTTACTTTGACACACTTTCCAAAATAATGCCATAGTGAACCAAAGTCTCTTTTTGTATTTATATAGCCCTGGAAATACTGTAAGAGGAGCACAGTCTCACTGATTGGTAAAACTGAAGCAAAGACAGACTGATCAACTGATTGTTTTCAGTGATTGGCCAGCTCAAACAGAGCAATGATTGCTGAAAGTTCTGTCTTCCAAAGTCCATGCTAAATTAATTTTGGATCTGAAGATCATGCAGACAAATAGGGTTTTCATGGATGGTTTTAAACAGCATTGAAAATAATTTGCAATTAGAGCAAGTAGTGGTGTGGCAGAGGTTTTAGATAGCCCTTTAATGAGTTAATAAATAATATAATGAAAATTACTTCTTTGGATGCATAATTATGCATATGCAATCTTTGGATCATGTAAATTCTTGTGTGTGTGTGTATATCTATATTGGATCTTGAGATGTGCCTATATTGGATCTTGAGATGTGCCTTGTATTAGATCCTGATTTAAATGATGTAGTTAAAGGCAGAACAACAGCGATCCCTGGGAAGGGTGAATCCACAATGTGCCAGGTGTTAGATCTTGAGATGGAGGCTCAGGTTCAACCAAAAAAGAGGGGGAGAGGCACGAAACAAGAGCGTCTAGATAACCAGCCCCCTGGCATTTGTACACATGCCAGGAGAGCGACTACAGGCAAGAAAACAACTCCTGATTCTGCAAGTATGCGAAGAGATGCGGGACAATTAGGAACGTTATGCCCATTTGAGGTGAATAGACTGGTGACCCGCTCAATGAGCAGGGTGCAAAAGCAACTGGCTATATAAGCAACTCCCAGAACTCCTATCTAATTCTGATGACATCGGCAGTTTGACCGACGAAAGCCAAGTGTTTTGTATATTAAACAGTTTGTTTATATTTCTATCCTGGTGTTTGATTTTTCTTTCTAACATGCATGCACCCAGGATTCGTATTTTTAGTCTTATCAAGGATAAGGCTACTGCTAAGTTTGTAAAGCCGCCCTGAGTCTTCAGAGAAGGGCGGGATATAAATGGAATTAAAATAAAAAAATAAAATAAATAAAACACACACAGAGAGAGTCTTGCTGTGACACCACCAAGTTTATCTCTGCTTGCTGCCTGGCCATACATAATCACATATAGTGAAGACAATTCCATAACACTTGCCTCTAAAAGTCTACAACCAAAAGGCCACTACTTTAAAAAGCACAGGTGTTGCCATGGAAATTTGTAGTATTCATCCCTGTATTGCTGTATATATAATTTGTGTCTAAACACCAAATGTCTAGACTGGCAATACTACTTTACATTCATTGTTGTTTTATTCACATTTTATTTATTACATTTAATAGTCCCAAATACAGTTCATATCCCATGGAGTACTTAAAGTATTTTGTGTCACTTGATGGAAACATGCTACCTGCTTTTGACTAGAAAAGAGTGAAGTAAATTTTACCCAGAGATTTTATGGCTTCTGAATAGCTTTTCCTCATCTCTGAACTCCCTGAATTAGTTTTCCCCTCTTCCACATGTTACCATATTTTCTAAATAATGGGTACAAAAGGCTTTTACACTGGATGCTTCAAAAGATGGATTGATTTATCCAGGCACCTTAACCTGGAAGTTCTATTTCCTCCTTCAGAAAATATCTTAAACAATTGACAGAAGAACTGCATTGATTTAGCTATCTACACTACTGCCTGAATTAAGGAAAACAGTGTGTCTTTAACCATTATTTACAGTGATATGAGTTTCCAGAAAGATGCCAAAGTCTATTTGTCTATGTCTACCACTTTGCTGATAAACCTACAAGGGGATTATTCAATGAAGAGACTGGCCAGAGAGGGCCTGAATAGATGTCACCATCCTTACAAGTTAAAATTTTGCACTTTGGCTAACTTCAGCTGATGATCTGTGATAGCCTTATATAAAATAAGTTTCTCTAAAAATGGTGACCACGATCTTAACACTTTGCATCTAGATCATGGGAATTTGCTCTATGTGGGATTGCCCTTAAAGACAAACTGTACAAACTGCAGCTGCCTCTGTGCTATTGGACAATTGGATTGATCTGTCAGGTAACATCACCGGTATAAGAGCTGAATTAGCTAATGGTCCCATTTCAGGGAATAAGTAAATCTCTCTCTTTCTTTCCAGAAAACTTTTGATAATTAATCTGCTAGAGGATGATCCTTGCCACTATTGCTGATTATTGTTTCTTAAATTGGTCGTATGTTTCACTTTGTACACTGCCTCGATCCTCTGCAGTTTATCTTATAGAGAAATAAATAAAGACATTCAAGTACAGGAATTATCTATATGGTACTTGCCTTTATTTGAATAATCACATAATTAATCTACAGTTTCTTTTCATTCCTCTGATAGCACCAGTAGATGATGATGATGATGATGATGATGATGATGATGATGATGATGATGATGATTATCCTTTAGGGCAACCTTAAGTTAGTAAAAACATCACAGATCACAGCCTTCATCATAAATCTCCCTTTGAGGCTAAACCAGTATTTCTCAACCCCTGACAATTTTAAAATGCGTAAATTTTGATTCTCAGAATTCCCCAGCCATCATGCTGCCAAGTTGCCAAAGTTGAGAAACACTGGCATGGACTATGACTATTGTTGTTGTTGTTGTTGCTTTGTATTTCCACAAGGATTGATCATCATCTAATTTCTAAATGGTCCAAAGTGGTCATGAGCATTCTTTATAAACTGACATTTTTGTTTCTTTTCATAAACATTCATCCTCACAGAATTCTTGCAATGTGTGATGCCTCTGGGCTCAAGCTTTTTTTACCTCTCTTCTTTAACTTCTGCAAGTGGCATTGAGAAAGATAATTTGCTACAATGCACTCTCCAAGAGACTGCCCTTGAAGACATCCAGAAATTACAACTGGCCCACAAAGGAGCAGGACAGCAATTTTTGACTCCCCATGGTTCATCCGTGTTACACGGTGCTGTATAAGCTGCACTGGCTTCCAGTTTTCTTCAAGATGCAATTCAAGTCTTGATTATCATTTGTAAAATCCGGAATGACATAGGGCCCGGTTACTTGCAGAACTTCTCCCTAAAATTATCTGCCTGTTTCACTAGGTTGGATAGGATGGGCATGCTCCAAATTTCTTTTCTTCAATGGTGCTATCTAGGGGGCCTATAAAATCCCCAGCGGCACCCTCTGCCCTTTGGAAGACTCATCCCTTCAGGACCTGTCAGGTCCTCACCCTTCTCTTCTTATGGAAGGCTTTGAAGAACTGGTTCTTCCTACAAGCATTGGGATAGGAGGAACACTATCTTCAGAATGTTATAGAACTTCTAATGTGATACTAAGCCTAAGTGAGTCAAAATAAAAAGACTAAAACTAACAAAACCTGTCTCCTGAAATGCAGCATACACACTCAAATTGTACATGCCATGTACAATACAACACATATTGTACTATGCCACTAAAATGTTCCATGGCATGGAGGAATTGGGTATGGCCAGTCTAGAGAAAAGAATAACTAGGGGTGACATGATAACAGTATTCCAGTATTTGATGGGCTGCCACAAAGAAGAGGGATATCTAATATTTAAAATTAGCAATCTAGACATTATTCTCACTGACTTTGATATATTGAACAACTCTGAAGAATTGATTTGTAAGGAGTAACTTCTTGTTTGGGGACCTGAAGATCATCAAATGCATCATAGAAAAACAGCTACTATTATTTCCTCTCCATCTGTTTTTCTTTTATATTTATTGTTTTCTTTTTCTTCCTAGCATTTTCCTGCAAGTGTAGGGTCTGCTTTTTTGTTGTTGTTAATATGATTACTTCTATCAATTTAATCATTTCTCCCATCTTCCCCCTCCCGCAAAAAAAAAAAAACAACAACTCAGGGAAATCACAGCCAAAGCTTTGTAGGCCTAAAGCTGATTGGATCATACTTGATTTTCTGTTATGTTGGGACAAGTTTATTTATTTATTTATTTTAATCCCATTTATATCCCGCCCTTCTCCGAAGACTCAGGGCGGCTTACAAGCTTGCCTCATGACTATGCAAAGTCACATAAAATCCTGATAGATAAGGAAAACTCATTGTCTGTAACAATATTGGTTAAACATCTCACACATATTTCTTGATTCTTCAGTGAACAATCTTTTTTTTCCTCTGCTAAAAGCTGGAGATGCCCAGTAGCATTTATTTGTTTTGAATTAATTAACATAGGCTACTTCATGGAATGACAGAAAGTGAAGAGGAACTAAAGAGCCTCTTGTTGCGAGTGAAGAAGGAGAGTGCAAAACTTGGGTTGAAACTAAACATTAAGAAAACCAAGATCATGGCATCCGGCCCTCTCAATTCCTGGCAAATAGATGGGGAAGAAATGGAGGTAGTGACAGATTTTATTTTCCTGGGGTCCAAGATCACTGCAGATGGGGACTGTAGCCAAGAAATTAAAAGACGCTTGCTCCTGGAGAGGAAAGCCATGGCAAATCTAGACAGCACACTAAAAAGCAGAGACATCACACTGTCAACAAAAGTGCGTATAGTCAAGGCTCTGGTCTTCCCAGTTGCAATGTATGGCAGTGAAAGCTGGACCATAAGAAAGGCTGAGCACCAAAGAATTGAAGCCTTTGAACTATGGTGCTGGAGAAGACTCCTGCGAGTCCCTTGGACTGCAAGGCGATCAAACCGGTCAGTCCTAGAGGAGATCAACCCTGACTACTCTTTAGAAGGCCAGATCCTGAAGCTAAAACTCAAATACTTTGGCCACTTAATGAGAAGGAAGGACTCACTGGAGAAGACCCTAATGCTGGGCAGTGGCGTAGCGTGGGGGGTGCAGGGGGGGCCGGCCGCACCGGGCGCAACATCTGGGGGGGCGCACTCGACGGCGCCGGGATCCGGCAGGGCGGAGGCACCGGAGCCCCAGCCGGGAAGGGCCTGACGCCCCACGGCGCGCCACACACACACACACACACACACACACACACACACACACACAAACACACAGCGTGACTCCTCCTTCGGGCCGCTCCGACCGGAAACTCCATAGGCCACAAGTCGGAGGCGCTCTTCTTTGCCCGGCCTAGAAGGCTCCGGGGAGCCAGGCCCGGCTGGAGCCTGAAGTCATCCAGTCCCCGGGGCGAGCCGAGTCCCGCCGAAGACAGCCTTCGCCAAGGCAGGGGCGATCAACTTACCGGAGCGGCTTTTTTTCCCCCCCGCCTGGGTTTACATTTCATGGCTGCAAGCCCAACTCTCTTCCTCTCCGCCTCCTCCTCCTCCTCCTCCTCCCCCCCCACGGTCCTCTCCCGCCCAATCGGAACCGGCTTTTTCTGCCCGGCGGAAGCCGCCGGTTGTCCAGAGAGCTCCTCTCCGAGCGCTAGCCCTGCGGAGAGGCCAGGAAGGTGAGGGGGGGCGGGGACGCGCTTCAGGACAACCTCGGAGCAGGACCGGGCTTGTCTCGGCTTGTCCCTCACCGTAAAAGGAGCTGGTCAGTTTCCTCCTGGCTTCCGGAGCGCGCTAGAGAAGGGAAGCGCGCCCCGTTGCCGCTCGCCGCGGGTTGGGAACTGCAGCGCGGAGAGAGCTATAATTATCTGGGCCTGGGAAGGGATGAGTCCTCCTCACAAAAGGAGATTCCCCTGGGTAACAGGGGTCGGCAACCTTGGCTCTTTTATGACTCGCGGACTTCAACTCCCAGAATTCCCGAGCCAGCTATGCTGGCTCGGGAATTCTGGGACTTGAAGTCCGCGAGTCATAAAAGAGCCAAGGTTGCCAACCCCTGCAGTGGCGTAGCGTGGGAGGTGCAAGGGGGGGTCGGCCGCACCGGCCGCAACATCTGGGGGAGCACACTCGCACTCGCAGCTCTCTGCCCTTGCCTGGCTCACTCTCTCTCACAGCAGTGCTGGCTGTGCGAATCCAATCCGAGCCGCCGGGTCACCGTCCACTGTGGAAGGGGGGGTGCCAGGCGTGCGGTGTGGTGCGGAGAGAGAGCGAGGGACTATCTGGGGGAGGGACAGTGCAGCGGCCGCCCAGCAGGTTAGGGGGCGCAAATTACTTGCCTTGCCCTGGGTGCTGACAACCCACGCTACGCCACTGATGCTGGGAAAGATTGAGGGCAATAGAAGAAGGGGACGACAGAGAATGAGGTGGCTGGATGGAGTCACTGAAGCAGTAGGCATGAGCTTAAATGGACTCCAGAAAATGGTAGAGGACAGGAAGGCCTGGAGGAACATTGTCCATAGGGTCACGATGGGTCAGACACAACTTCGCAACTAACAACAACAACTTCATGGAAGACCTGGATCACCTTCTGATGGAAAAGTATCTGACCTGTTGCCATATAAAATTTGTTTGTTTCACACTTAGTCATGATCACTTGGCAGATGCCTAATTGTTCTCAAGGTATATCTTCAGAAGATACAGAGAATGATTTATAGCATAAACTGCTGATACTCAAACAACAAAAGAACAGCTTCATATTGGCAAACATCTCAGGGACTATAAATGTCACCTAAAACACAACCAGTATTTATGCTAATATAAAACTGGAGAGAAATGCCCTCAAGGAAAAAAAATAATTTGTAAACTGACACATATTATCTGCTTCATGCTAAGATAACCCCCAAATCTCCAGAACTTCTTCATAGCATCACAATAAACAAGACAATGTCATTGTTAAGCTATTTGGAAATTAAAGCAATCACCATTGAAGTAGTTGACTGGAAAATAAAAAAGCTGGCAGTTAAAACTTATCTATTGTTGATTTTCTAGTCTGAATCAGCATAAAATAATTGCATTTCATTTTGAGCATGTGGGAAATTTAAATTTAAGAGCCTTGGTGGAGCAGTGGGCTAATGCCTCCTTAAGTAACACCAGCTGCCTGCAATTAGTGCAGGTTTGCATCCCACCAGGCTCAAGGTTGACTCAGCCTTCCATCCTTCCGAGGTAGGTAAAATGAGGACCCAGATTGTTGGGGGCAATTAAGCTGACTTTGTAATAATGCCGCTTGGGGGGGGTGTATGAAAGCCCTAATAAGCAGGCATATACATAGAATGAAGGCTACTGCTAAGCTTGTAAGCCGCCCTGAGTCTTTGGAGAAGGGCGGGATATAAATGGAATTAAAATAAAAAAATAAAAAATAAATAAATGATTGTTGGTGAGTTGTACATCTGTCCATTAGTATGTCTTCCATTTTTCTCATGCTATGTTACTACTCTGATGAAAGAAGATGCTTGGGGACATTTAGACAGATGATAGATGATAAATAGAGAGATAGACAAAGATAGACATATGGATAGATAGACAGACTGAGAGATAGATGAGAGGGAGGGAGGGAGGAAGGGGAGGGGAGGGAGAGAGAGGGGGGAGAGAGGGAGAGAGAGGGGGGGAGAGAGAGGGAGAGGGAGAGGGAGAGGGAGAGGGAGAGGGAGAGAGAGAGAGAGAGAGAGAGAGAGAGAGAGAGAGAGAGAGAGAGAGAGAGAGGCTAATCACCTTGCCTTAAATACGGTACATGCAAACACACATTGCTTTAAAGCATTCTCATCTATTCTGAAGGAAGGTTGTTGAGAAGGTGATTGGAATTAAATTGCAAGGGACTCTAGAGAAACATTTAGACTCAACCTTTCAAGTCAGGATTTAGTATGAAGCCAGGCTTTGTTGATAACCTGTGGTAAAACCAGGATGCAAGTAAGTCATTCTCAGCAGCTTTTCTTGTCAACCATGGTATCTTTCTAGACTAGCTCCAGGGTTTTGGAATTAGTGGACCTGCTTCACTGTAGTTCTCTTCTTTTCTTTGCACTTTCCAGTAAATGTAGGAGTGGATGAGGGACAGGTTGCTCTTTAGCTGCCTCCTTTGTGTGGTATCTCAGGAGGTGATGCTTTATCCCTTCCTGTTTATCATCTTTGGAATATGGTTGTATCTTTCAGTCCTGGATTGGCTCTTAAAGTCCTGTTGCAGTACGTAGAAACTGTGCAGACATAGAGGGAGAGAAACTGACTCCATCTCAATCCTGTCAAGATTGAATGGTCATGGATTAACACCACATTGATCTGGGGAATATCCATCTTAACATTTTGATGGAGTTGCACTTCCCCATTCAAGAGTAATGTGCAATCTAAGTGGTCTTCTTAGACTCACAACTCCTACATGAGGAACAAGTGACACTATGTATCAGCTCTGAGGGAATCAGCATTCAGGATCTCTGCAAGTTAAACCAAAATGGCCAAAGAGGAGATAGAAGGGAGCATGCTCACACCAGACCAAAGAAGTTAATAGTAGCTGCATAAATCCTACCCTTTGACTACATCATCATAATTTTCTCTGGAGGTACACAGAATACACAGAAAAAAATGGTATGTGGTTGCTATATTCTACATTGGGATGGTTAGTTGTTGAAGCCGTTTTTGTGTTCATAGTGAGTATTTCTGAGTGTGGACATCTAGCTTGAACAGGGATCAGTACATTAAAGCAGGTTTTATTACTATAACAGAAAGAATATTTATTTACAGGAAATACATACTTCTAGGAGGACTAACCAAAAGCAGATGCTCCATGCATGTTGTGTGTTCCTGAAAGGAAAGGCAGAAAGGAATGGCCTACAATGAGCAATCTCAGACAAAGAAAAAGCAGAGTGATAGATGAAGAGAAGACACAGAGTAAATCCTGACGTACCAGACATCTACATATGTCTATCCCCTTGTTGGCAGTAGGTTTTGAGGTTCTGAAGAGTCAGTACCATTAGATTTGCACTTCCACATTGCACCAAATACTGTGCTACTTCACTGCCAATGTCAATCTTTTTATCAAGAAAATGCATGAGTTAAAAATGAAAACACGGCCAGATATATATTGGGCATGCTAGAAAGATCCTGGACAATACAGTTGAATCATGGTGAAGTGCTACAATTCATAGTGAAGGGTGTTTTTTGTATTTTGTATTTCTGTTTTTCTCTTTGGCAATCAGACTGTGATGCTATCTAAAGAAATGTCAATTTTAACTGCTTCAATCTGCTTCAGTAACTGCAAACAACTGGCTTACTGACTTCTTGTCACTCTGTAGTCCTCCTAACTGATAATCTGACATATTTCATTTTTATAGTGCTAGTTTCCCAACTTCATGTACTAATGTTTACACATGCAAATTCATATCAATATATTTCTATTTGTGTATAAGTTTGCGTTTTACTTATTTTTCCAAATATTCTACTGAACTGTTTTCAGTTACTATCTCTTCTAATTTCTGTTTTCCACTTTTTAATATAATCACCTAAATAGGTGTTTTGAAAAATACTAGCTTTATTTTTCTCTCTTAGTAAAATGTATGCCTTTCTGCCCAATTATTCATTGGAAATAATAGCAGGCTCTGAGGACATCTATTATTGGGCAATAGTGTAATCACCACTTAAGCAGAAAGCAAGAATGGAACTGGACATTGCATTGGAGGTTTTTAATCATCATTTTCTATGATTAACTTGTACAAGGACTCCATGTTTATTCAATTTGTGTAGAAGGCAAGGAGACATATAAGAATTTGTAATCATGCACTAGAAAACAGTTTTCTGAGGCTTCATTAATAATATCAATCTTTCCGTTCCCCAATATGGTATTTGTATCTATTTCTTTCACTTGCTATTTTCCAAATATTTACAAAAAGCTTTGATTTAGCTTAAAGCATTTGCATTCTGGGATAGACTGTTCTCTCTGCTAGCCCTAAGTGCTCTTAAATCCTTCCCTTTTTAAAACTGGCATTATATTTTGCCTTCAGGATAACCATATTTTCTTAATACATCTATTAATACTAGAAAAATGCTGGGAAAAGCTCAGTGAAAAACAGGCTGCTTAGAAAAGTTGTCATATTTCCCAGAGTGATTGAAAACACCTCCTCTCTTTTCTTAGTCTCCAATAACTTATTTTGCTGCCGCGCTTGCAGCTTTGCATCAGGTCCACACTATTTGGAAAATGGCATTAATCAGACAGGCTATTTTGGGCTCTTATGCAACAGTTTACAAGCTGCAAACTTGTCTAAGGGATACAGATCCCCCAATGTTTCACCTCGTTTGTTTGCTGCTTTGAATTTAGTATATCTAATATTTGCTGAAATGTATTTCTATATACTGTAGGTGTAATGCAAATCTGTGATTAACAACAAAGCTGTTCAGAAGACAAGTTTGTAGGTACAAGAAAGACGAACAGTTCTTTTTCCTTCCAAGACATCTTGATGACTTCCATGAATCCCCCCATGAATACATCATGAAAGTCTGTTGAGGAGTGTCTTCAAAGGTCTTGTTGCTGGAATAAATTCCATTATAATCAGAGATGACAGGCTATTCACAAATGCATGGTATCTCTTAGAGAAAGGGTAACTTGTTAATTGCTGTTTGAATGTTTGGAGAACTGGTTAAAAAAAACGAAAGAAAGAAAAATGCTGGGAGGTAAAGGAAAGGAGAAAAGCAGACCCAAGTTCTGCTTTATGAATGCAGCAGCAGCAAACCAGCTCAAGAAGACAATTTGAAAGCTTTGTGGAGTAGAGTCACTTGATTTCTAGACTCTACCTTTTCCTCTCTCCAGCTGATCAATATTTTTTTATTATTATTATTGTTTTATTCATATAAATCTTAATACATGGAATATATTTTGATACAATGATGATTAAACAATATTAATTGAACATTATTGACATTGTATTATTTAGGTAAATTAGAGGGGTTGAAACAGAGAAAGAAGAAAAAGTATTCTATCAGTATTAAGTACAATTTATAATGATTGTTCAGTGTAGTTGATCAGTATTTTTTACAGAACAATCTGTATATTTGGGGAACAAAATCTCATGTGCCTTATCTTTATAAGGAAAGACCTCCAAATGAGGTCCTTTATTTGTAGAAGATTAAGGTACAGAAGGTCGGCAGTTTGGTGGGTCGAATCCTGAGTGCCGTGTAACAGAGTGAGCGCCTGTTACTCGTCCCAGCTTCTGCCAACCTAGCAGTTCGAAAGCACGTAAAAATGCAAGTAGAAAAATAGGGACCACTACGGTGGGAAGGTAACAGTGTTCCGTATGCCTTTGGCATCTAGTCATGCCGGCCACATGACCACGGAGACGTCCTCAGACAAGCGCTGGCTCTTCGGCTTTGAAATGGAGATGAGCACTGGCCCCTAGAGTTGGAAACGACTAGCATGCATGTGTGGGGGAACCTTTACCTTTTAAGGTACAGTTTGGACAGTGTTTATAGCAATGGAAAGATAAATTCTACTTTTTATATATTGTAAGTTCATTATTTAATTATGAATACTGAGAGAAACAAGATAGAGTGAGAAGATAAATTCTTTCTTTTGCTGACCAATGATAATACCTTTGTTAAATAGCAGGTTCTTTGGTACAGGAATGAAGACGCAAACAGAGTACAGGTAACTCATACTTTATTTTGTGCTGTGACTGTACCAAGGGAAATTGCTGCAACCAGCCGCAATATATAGTCTAGCCCTTAGGCAGCAGCCAATAGGTTTGAATCAATCATTGCCGCCTGGGGATAGCCAATTGCAGCACAGGAGACTGGTAGTCTGGGTTGCTGGAGAGCCATTAGCTGCTCCAGCAGCCCACGTGGTATTCCCTCAATAAGCCCAGTACATAACACCTTATTAAAATGTTTTCATTGTAAATAAGATTAATCAATCATATTCTTTTCATTTCTTTCAATTTTCCTGCTCTTTTTAAGCATATTATAAGGTACATCTGGGATTTCTTCACAGGGAAAATATATATAAATGTGTTTTTAAAAAGGTAAATAAAAACAACCTTTTTTCTCTGTTTTAGTCCAAAATGGCTAGCCATACAGGATATTGCACTAGAGTGTAATGTTCAATTCAAGCTTCCCTTAAGTATCATGGTTTTAAAAACAAGCAATATAACAAGCATAAGAGCATTCAAGTGATGGAAACGTTGATTATTAAGCTATTGGAAGATTGCTGATATTGTTGCCAGGCAATTTACCAAAACAGATAGGATAGTGTTTCATAAGTCAATATTATGATTTGTGCTCTTACTTGAAGATATCTCAGATATTTACTAAACTAATTAAATTTGCACTGCGTGCACTTCATAAGGTGGCCCCAAGGTGCCCAGTTTGATGATATTCTTCTTGGTCATATTATTAATTAAGAAAAGTAACAGCTCATCCATCACCATGTGGATTTGCCATATACACAAAAACAAAATCTGAGCATATAATATCTTCTAGAATAATTGGTATGTTAATCTCCTATCCCTAGGCTTCCATTTAATTACTTAAACAGTGTGTGTATTTTTGATCTGTTTATTAGGATGCTTGCTTAGACACGCTTGCTGTATTAATATTGACAGATGTCCCAGCAAGATAATGAGTGAAGTCATATCATGAGGTTTCAGCAGTATAATATTACCATGTAATACAACAAAATATACTTAGATATTTATTCTATTGCCATATACAACAAATAACCTGGATGATCTTTTTTTTAAAAAAATGACCTGTTTTATTGGTAAAGTGGATTAGAAGTTGGTGGGCAGTGGGGAATAACATATGAGTGCTTTCAAAAAGCCACATAACCTTAGAATTGACCCCTTTAGCAATACTATTCCTTTTTCTTCTTTCTGCTTAAGCTTGATTTAGATTTGTCTGCTACTGTGGCTAGGCATCAATGCATATCTATGCTGCAAAGGGATTGATGGGTAAGTGTAGATTACAGATGACTACAGATGGGTCAATGTGCACATCTCCCAAATCTCAGCTATCCATTGTCTGGAGATGTGCATCTTGCTTGCTGATTGGTTGATCCAACTTCCTGTTGGGATGTGGGTGGAAGACAGGACACATTCAAATGACATTAATATTCAAAGGAATATAAATGCAACAGCTGTGCTACTGTCTCTGAACAACAGACACATAAGTTTCCTGACATGCAGTGACACAGAAGTCTAACCCAAACTTTACAGGAGGAGGGAAGGTCAACTTGGCACCTCCTGTTGGAAATAGCTATGGCACAGTAGCTCTCCATCCAACTTTAAGAATCAATATGTGTAATGGTATATGGGAAAGACCTTGGGAGACAGGACTGCAAAGGAATGGTTAGATAAGAGACAATATAGTGTGCAACTGGATAGTGCAAGAAGCTCAGAGGGGAATTATGAGGTAAACTAGAAATCACAACCTAAACTAAGGCAATTTTCCTTTTTACAATTGATAGAATCTTGGAAGTCTGAAAGTACACCTTTTCCCCTTATCCTTTAGAAACTAGGGTATGTTCCTTCTGAGCTTCTTGCTCAGTCATGGTCCAGTCATGGTCGTGGTCCAGTCGTGGTCTCTTATCTGACCATCCCCTTGGTAGCATCTCTTGGCCAGACTTCCAAGGTCTTTCCCTCATACCATCAAGGAGGTGCTGATGGCCTAATTAATATATGTAGGACTCACTTCAGGATTAACATAATGCAGATTCAACAGTCAATAGTGGCTGCAATAGGAACAACACTGTTCTGAGAACAAAAGGAATAATTTCATCTTGAAAGAGTGTGTTTATAAATAGTTATTAAGCTTAACTAATACCCAGAAATCCAGTCTTAATGGATAACATTAAAAGGATCAATGGTTTTGTGGTGCAAATACACTTGAATTGCTTCATGGTATTTTCTACTCTATATTTCAGGCCATTCTTTGGAAAAAGCCTCAAGTTTTCTTAGCTGTGTAATAACGTTGCATGCTACCTACAGTCTTTGTGTACAATATTGTGCATCAATTAGATTTCCTTGCTGACAGATCTGTTGTATATAGTTTATTTCACATAAACAGCTATATTTTGAATTGTAATGTGAATTATGCAGTTTAGGTCTTGGCTATATACAGTAGTGTGTAGAGTTGGTATGATAGGAAGATATTTTATGGACTAGATCCAGAAGACAGACAATGAAATGATAGTGACGACAAAAAAAGAGGATGTTCTCCTTACAGAGGAGATACTCCATTGTATACACATAGACAGTTTGGCCCTGCCCATTGTCCCTGTTTCTGATTTATTAATGCTCAAGTGCTAGGAGTAAGAATTATCACTTTTATTCCCCCAAAGATTAGGTTCTGTTTAATAATTTTCCTTAATTTGATTTGTTTTTGTTCTTCTTGTCTCTTAAACCTGCTTGAGTTACAGGTGATAAACTGACATTTTAAGTCAGGTGTCGTCAAACAAAATGATGGTGGCCATTTCACTTTAGCTATAACCAGCAATATAATAAAAATTAAGATTCAACCCAAGGAGTAAAATGTTTTGAAATGTGAAAGAGAACCAGACAACTTTTAAGCTAGTGACAAACCAAGCATATTAAATGAGCAGAAAAGGTACTTTTCATTTTAAAGATGCGTTGTATTAGGCACAGCCAATTTCATTGAAGTATGTCTGTTCCAGGGCTTATGCTTGAAGCAGATTAATTTTTTTAAAAAATCAAGAATCTCAAGTCTAAGTTGCTGCACGCAGCATCTCCAGGATAACAAACAACAGGAAAATCACTGTGAGAGGCAGATTTTGCCAATAGCATTATTCACTTAGAGATTTGCCTGTTTTACCTCAGCATATTTTGGTTTGGTTGGAACAACTTCTTGGAGATATATGGATAACTGTGCATGTACAATGAAGTGAAATATTTCATGTGACACACACAAACTGAGGCACAGAAGTTATTTTCTTCTCAGTGATTTATATTCTGTCATCCTCCAATAATAGCTGCACTGATATAATTGTATGAACACCTCTGTGATATCTGTTAGGTGTCTTTAGTAAAATATAAGTGTCTAGTTAAGGTAAAGGGCTTACCTACAAACACGTGTGTGTGTGTGTGTGTGTGTGTGTGTTTGTGCACACGTGCACACACACACACACACACACACACACATACAGAGTCACAGAGAGATTTGGCATGGCAGTATCAGTGTAATATCTACAGAAAAGATTGAGAGACAACTTTGTTGGAGACAAAATTACATAAAAATCAGATGCATGATATTTTATTAAGATGTCAACAAGGATAGGCTGTGCCATTTTCTTGAGCTCAGTTTTAGAGTATTTCATTTGACATCCCCCCCAAAAAATAAGAGAAGAAAATCAGAATTCCAAATAGCAAATTTTCATGGCAGATGTGGTTAAAATGACCAGACGGACAAACACAACTTTTTATAGTGTTAATAAGTGCAAACAATAAAGGGACACGGTGGCTCAGTGGGTTAGGATGCTGAGCTTGTTGATCAGAAGGTTATAGATTTGATGGAAATTATAACTCAGTATGGTAAGGTTTCAGGGTTTAAGGTAAATAGTAATAAGACTAAGATATTGTCTAAGAATATGACTATGAGTGAAAGGGAAATGTTAATTAAATTAACAGGTTTTGAAATAGTAAAAAAGGTTAAGTATTTGGGAGTGTATATTGCAGCTTCTAATGCAAAATTATATAAGAATAACTATGAAACACTATGGTTGAAGATATAAAAGGATTTAGATAATTGGGAAAAAAATTACAATTATCTCTATTGGGAAGAATCGCAGCTGTTAAAATGAATGTTCTGCCGAAGTTTCTTTTTTTTGTTTCAAATGATACCTATATTGAAAAAGCATGCCAACCTTGATGAATGGCAGATGGGTATTAATAAATTTATCTGGGTGGGGAAGAAACCAAGAGTTAAATTTAAGATTCTGCAAGATGCTAGGGAAAGAGGGGGACTCAAGGCGCCTAACCTGAAATTGTATTATGATGCGGTGGTCATGACATGGGTTAGCAATTGTCTTAATTTAACTAATAAAAGAATACTTCACCTTGAGGGTTGGGATTTGGTATATGGATGGCATGCATATTTGCTTTATGATAAAAAGGTAGACAGGGCTTTTAAGTCTCATATTCTTAGAAGTGCCTTGCTGCGTGTCTGGAAAAAGTATTATTATAAGTTAAATTATAAAATCTTAAAGTATTGATTATATAGTCTTGTGTGGTTTGTGAATAGTGGAGCTAAACAGGTTTGAGAGTCATGTGAAGCGTGGAGGAGGAGGAGAGGAGGAGGAGGAGAAGGAGGAGGAAGAAGAGGAGGAGGAGGAATGCAGTAGTACAGAAAGAGTCAAGTAAAGATGTGACTATTAAGGGTTTCATTAACAATTTGCAACTTAAAGTGAGTTTAGTGGAAAGGAAGAGAGCAAAATGTTTGATATTCTTCAATTAATGCTTCAACATTTGCCTTACATTCAGACTTAGACCTCTGCATGTTTTATTTATAAGAGGTGAGGAGTATATTCAGATATCACATAACACTAGCATTGATGAGGAAGAGATAACACAAAAACAGCAAATTATGGCTCTTAAACATCATTTCAAGATGAAAACCATGCCACTTCCTAAAACTTCAGCAACAGCTGTACAACCTTGTCTGGACTTAGAAACTAAGTAGGGTTAGGCATGGTCATTACTTGAATGGGAGACTGTTAGTGAATGCCAGGGCAGTAGGCTCAACTGGAAACTTTTTCAAAAATCTCATGAAAAGGCAATGAACTGTGCACTTTCAAAGACAGTATGAAATTAAACTTTCAAGTGAGAAATACTTTTGGACAAAATGGTTCCTTTGAAATGGTCTCAGCTGTCAAACCTTGACAAATGCATTTTAAAAGATACGTAAATGGGAAAAATGTGGAAAGCAATTCTTTCTCCTTTTCTTTATCCAGCCCTACCTGTCACTTTAGCAGCATTTAAGCAAGCTTTTTTGGGAAAAAAATTGCTGTGGGTGAGCTACACTTTCAGAAACAGAAGTAGGACGGGAAATCATAATATTCCACACAGTAGGAACCTCTTAAAAACTGCAGTGGATGTACTGTTGAAATGTCATTTCTCTGTCAACCTAGGTGTTTAAAAAGGCTGCCATATTGTGCATAATATTAAAAGTAATTGCCATTGAACAGATGGTTATTTTTATTTAACAAGCCAGATGTTATAAGTAAACATATTGTTTAGGAACCTGCTGGAACTGGCTTGCTGTTATAGCATATTGGATTTTCAGTAAATTAATTTTCAACATTCTTATGTGTGAGTCTTATATGGTACAGTGATGGCTTAAATGTTCAAATTCCTCTTCAAAATGAAAAAGGCCATTAAAATTGAATTGTTAAAAGAAAACACATTAGCCTGCTGCTTATTAAAATACACACATTCACACAAAAACACATTTCCACTGGAATTTTGGATACCTTCAACCCTGCTGAAGTTAAGGACATCCAATAATATCTGACTATTTGAGTACAACTCTACAATGATTTGTGACCTGGCTGTTCCCTTTTGCTGTGACCCATATAGCAATAGCATTTAGCTATAGTATTTAAATACCACCCAACAATGCTTTGCAGCATTCTCTGGGTGGTTTACAATGTAGAAGCATTATTGCCCCCAACAATCTAGGTCCTTATTTTACCAATCTCAGTTGCATAGAAAGTCAAGTCAACCTTGAGCCTGGCAAGATTGAACTCCAGGCGGTGGGCAGAGTTTTGCCTACAATACTGCAGGCAAAATGTAATGTAGCTTTCTGCTTTTAGCATAAAAGGGGAAGTTGTATCTTATTATGTACATATCTTCTTATCACTTATTCTCACAGATGTTGGGTGGATAAGCAGCTCAGTGCAAATAATCATCAGAATGGCATCAATAAACAAATAAGCAAACAAACAAAATAGTTTAGTGAGACTGAGTGACTCCCACTCTCATATTCTCATCCAAAGTTGTACATCCTCTGCCTGTTCGGCAGAACATAGAGAACATAAATCCACCTCTCTTCTTACAAAATAGTCACATGCTGAAAAAATCCTTCTTTTCTAACTCCCCACTGCCTTGATGAAGCAGCTGTGAAGAGATTATGAAAAGGGTGGATAGCTAGTGGATCAGGTCACAAGCCAGCCTGTAAAGCCCTTCTGAACTGTTCCCAGAGATTTTTCTTACTGAAAATGGATACTATAGTTTCCTGCTATTTTGACAAGGGAAACATTTGTAAACTGAAAGGTAAGCCCTCAAATAGACTTAGTATGATTTAAGAAGAAGAGAGAAAGAACAATATGCATATACACACAGTGGGAAGGGAAGGAAAATCCCACCTACGTGAACAGTTTGAGTCCTCCTTTCTTCTATTGTTCTTTCCCCAGTCTTTATAAAAGCTGCCCAAGTCTCACTTTTGAAATACTAAGGAGGGAATAGGATGAAGAATGGTTAAGAATTCTGAAGTATCTCTTCCTATCTTGCAGGCAATAATTCATGTTTAGTGAAGATGTTGCATTAATTCTATGGCTTAAGTATTCCCCAAGTCAACCAACCCCCCCACCCCACCCCGATAAATCGACAGAAGATTTCTTTTTCTCTCTTTCCAAATTGCATGCAAATATACAGTTCACTTAGTGGCAAAAGTAAACGTATCTTTTAATACAAAACTAGAAACTCCTCACCACAAGTAAATAGCTTTTATTTAGCAATAGAATTTTCTAAATTAATTTTCTAAATTAATTTTGAGAAATGTCACTCATGCCATCTGGTACTCTGGCAAGGTGAAGTGGGAAAATATGCAATATAAGGCCTCTTAATATTTGGAAGAAAGATCTCAAATTTTTATTACCATGAAATGAACAGCATTTTGATTTCCAAGATTCTCTCCAAACCTTACAGGGGACCAAGCCATTATAAAAAATGGAGTTGGAACCTGGAATGTCTTTGAGAGACACACTAAAAACAGAATAAGACATTTTAGTTTGTAGGCTTTGACTTGTAGGCTTCACTTTCTGAAGTCCAGAAATAATTTCACACTGCAAAATTCAAAGTATATAATACCTGTGACTGTGAAGGCTGGTCCAGATATTCCATAGTTTCTTATTATCATCAGTTTAAAGCTCTCCTTTGTTGAGTCTGGTTTTTTTTAAAAAAAAAACACAAAAACAAAATGCAACTCACATATATTTGGGGTATTTAACCAGTTATTTATTTATTGCTCAGTAATATGGCAGTGAAGATTTTTGTTAGTGCTTACTCCACTCTGGAATATTAGATTATCTTTCAAGTTTTGCTTATATTTTTCTTCAATATTGCAATATTCCAAGATCATTGTCTTTCTGTGCACCAGTAAATTCTGAATTCAAATCAAGTCTTTTACAGAGAACCCAACACTGTTTGTGTACTTGTTATAACAAAATAAGTAGAAGTTGGAAGAACTCTGCTGGTTGTTAAGAATGAGGAAGTATGATTTATCATTTGAAAAATGCAAACAAATTATTAGGGAAAAAATAAAAAACAAACAAATCATCAAGTGGAAGCAATATACATATACTATCCCCTTGATATTTGTGTATTCCTTCTAGATTTCATTCTTCATGATGTACTCTATACTCTTCTGTGGCCTGCAGAAACCTTCCAAGTTTAATTCTCTACTTCATCATAACAAAACTTATTTCAAGGTACATTAGGCCTGTCCAGCCAGGATAAGCAGAATTGTAATATGATATGTTTGTATCAGAGACAGCTCACATTTCCTCAGCAGCCTCTGAGCTCTGGTTGAAAAGGCTTGAAACTAGTGCTAGGGCATATCTTCAGATGGATTCTGCTATGTCATTCAAGCGGGCATGGGACAAACAAAACTTTCCCAGAATAACAGGGATGAGGGGGAGGGGGAAAAATCAGACAATGGCAGAAGATAGTGGCAATTTTCAAGGTCCATGAATAGAGAGATAAAGAGACAGAGTGATACACTGACCATCCTTTGCATTATTGTAAAAGCCAATAGAATATTGTACCACAGAATATTTTTGGTGAAGATGGTGGAGATGGTGGCTCAGCATCAACTATGGGTTGTCCTAAAGCAGGGCTGTCAAACTGCCAGTCCGTGGGCTGGATGGATCATCCAGAAGCTGCGCCCACCCCATTGCTGGCAATGGCAAAACCGTCCCGATATGTTGCATGATGTCACGTGATGTTGTGAGTTTGACATGTCTGCCCTAAAGAAATCAGATTACCTAGATCAGGTTCAGACTTTGGTGTGAGGTAGATATGTCACTGATTGTTCTAGTTAATGATTTAAGAAAGGCCATGGATGGGGACTGTGCTTATTCTGGTCCTTTTAGACTTCTTGGCTGTTTCAGTACCAACAACCATGTATCAGGCTGGACTATTCTGGGGATTGAGGTACTGTTTTACAATTATTCCATTACTTCCTCAATGATCAGTTCTAATTAGTAGTGATCAAAGAGAGAGAGAGAATAATGTTTTGGCTGTTCCCTTGTAGATGCTACAGGAACCATTTCTCTGTCTCTGATGTTTAACATTTATATGAAGCTTCCGAGGTAGATGATCTGGTGGCTTGGAGTCTGGTATTACTAGTAGCCTGAAAATGCCCAACTGTGCATCACAATCCTGGCTCCCAGCAGAGATGCTTTCTGTTTTGTTTTCCCAGTACCTATAGTCCTAGGGAATAGGTTAGAGTCTGAATGGGACAGAATGGACTTAAATGTAACCCTACTCTTTGTACAGTGAGTTTCTTCCATGCACCCTGGTATCTCTTCAACCCTGAAAAAGTAGCTCTATGATTTAATTGCCCTCTTGGACTAATGGCTTTTGCTGGATCAGTTGGTGGAAGCCATATTTAGGAAGGCCTTTGCACAGGTGAGGCTGATGTGCCAGTTTGGTCCTCACCTGAGTTGGGAGGACCAGAGCAGAGTGGTTTACACCCTTATTATCACATGCATAGACCATTACAGTGTGGTCTACTATGTGATTGTCTTGAGAGACTATTTGGAAGCTTCAGTTGGAACAAGAAGCAGAGGACTAGATACTGCTTGGTTTTTGCTGGTTGACAGATACATATTTCTTTGGTGGCCTTGTATGGGCTTCATCTCAACTTTCAAATGCAATTTAAACTCTTGGTTTTAACATGTAAAAGCATTTATGATTTAATGAGGTACCTTCAGAACTGATTTCTCCACTGGAATCAATCTGACCTCTTTGATCATTCTGGAGAAGCAGCTACTTGTTCCCAATTTTGAGAACATCAAGAGAGCTAGGGCCTTCAAAAGTTTTTCTTTTATTGGACCAATTCTTTGGAATGGACCCCCATTTGGCCCCAATTTTTGTCATCTTTTGGAAGTTTGTCACAATGGAATTTTTCTGGAAGGCAATGAGGATTGATGTCAGATGTGATCTAAGATGTATGTTTGTATTTTTGACTGGAAGTTTGCATAGTTTAAAATACAATTGTTATTTTCCGGCGTATAAGATGACTGGGCGTATAAGACGACCCCCCTACATTTCCTGTTAAATTATAGGGTTTGGGCTATACTTGCCGTATAAGACTACCCCTCTTCCAACGCACACCAAATAAAAATTAAAAAACATCAGATTTGATTTTAATATGGTAATTTTAATTCAAATGCTTATGACATGCAGGTACTTAGTAGGAAAACTGTCACTTATAAACATAAGGCTGTTTGTCATCAAACATGTAAACATAAAACAGTGCAAGTGGATTAAACTTAATAATAATAATAATAATAATAATAATAATAATAATAATAATAATAATAATAATAATAAGAAGAAGAAGAAGAAGAAGAAGAAGAAGAAGAAGAAGAAGAAGAAGAAGAAGAAGAAGAAGAAGAAGAAGTAGTTGGTAGGGACCTTGGAGGTCATCTAGTCCAACCCCCTGCTAAGGCAGGAAACCCTATACCATTTCAGACAAATGGCTGTCCAGTCTCTTCTTAAAAACTTCCAGTGTTGGAGCATTCACCACTTCTGGAGGCAGGTTGTTCCACTGGTTAATTGTTCTAACTGTCAGGAGGTTTCTCCTTAGTTCTAGGTTGCTTCTCTCCTTGACTAGTTTCCATCCATTGCTTTTTGTCCTGCTTTCAGGTGCTTTGGAAAATAGCTTGGCTCCCTCTTCTTTGTGGCAGCCCCTGAGATATTGGATCACTGCTATCATGTCACCCCTCACCCTTCTCTTCGTTAAACTACACATACCCAATTCCAGCAACCCTTTTCCTATTTTCCTAATTCACTTTTTCACTTTTCCTAATTCACTCTAAAGCTTTCCCTGCGCAGAGCCTTAAGTAACCCCAGCTGCCTGCAATTAGTGCAAGGTTCTCATCCCACCAGGCTCAAGGTTGAGTCAGCCTTCCATCATTCCGAGGTAGGGGGGGTGAAAGCTCTAATAGGCAGGCATATACATAGAATGAAGGCTATTGCTAAGCACATTGATTTGTGCTTTAAATTGTAAGCCGCCCTGAGTCTTCGGAGAAGGGTGGGATATAAATGGGATTAAAAAAAAAGACCAAATGGGAGATCCGCTCCAGGTTTTCCAGCCAGCCCGCCCAGTTCCTGAGTCAAATGTGTCCTTAGAGCTAAGCTGCTGCTCTGCTACGCATTCCCCACCTGCCTTTCAAATTGCTCTTGCATTCCCCACCTGCCTACAGCTGCTCTTCAACTTTAGAAGGAAAAAAGCCCAGACCCCAGCCTGTAAAAAATCACAGACTGCAGCTTCTACTCCAATTGGTCCCACTTTCCCTGTGCAGACTAAATGGAAGATCCGCTCCAGGTTTTCCAGCCAGCCCTGTCCCTAAATTTTCAGCACATAAGACAACCCCTGACTTTTGAGAAGATTTTTATGGGTTAAAAAGTAGTCTTATACACCGGAATCTACGGTACTGTTTTTTCATCTCATAGACCAGGGGTGTCAAACTGGCAGTCTAAGGGCCGGATGCGTCATACTGAAACTGCACCCACTCTATTGCTGGCAATGGAAAAAAAAGTTGTGATACGTTGCGACACGTCAAATGATGTTGCGAGATTGACACTCCTGTCATAGATTGTAAAAAGTCTTCATACAATTGGGTTGGGATTGAAATGTGACATATAAATGATAAAATGGGTGCTTGAAGACTGTTTCTTGGGCACTTTTGCAAAATGAATGATATTTGAACTTAACAAATATCGAAGGCAATATTTTCAGACTAAAAATTATGTGTGTGTGTGTGTATAAATACATACACGCACATATTATATGTGTGTGTGTGTATCTGTGTGTGTATATATGTGTATGTATATGTGTATGTGTGTGTGTATATATATGTGTGTGTGTATATACACATGATATTGGAATGGCTGTGGAAATAAAATCTCTATTATAATACTCATGGGGCTAATGTTAGAAGATACTGTTTTCCCATTATAAGAAAAATAAAGCATTCATTAAAATTCCAAAGGAAAATATTTCCACAAAAAAATTCTAAAGCTGATTCAATAGTATATATAAATGAAATGAATTTTTTGTCCAAATTATTTTAGCACTTAGTAACTCTGAGTGAAAGAAAATTAATTCAGATTAGTGTATTTGACCTGGTGAAAAGATAGGTTCTATAATCCTTTATTCTATCCTTTTCTTTGAGAGATAATAATTCAGTATAAACTAGAATCTAATGTAATAACACTTTTGCAGCATTTCATGAGTCATAATAAAAATAATTAGATTTTATGATAATATTTGAAGCAAATCCTTACAAAAAACAGGCAAATGAAAAGAAGAGAGAGGGTGGGAAAGAATAGAAAATGATGAATTTGTCAGCATTATTGGAATCTAGCATGAAACACCTTCTTTAAAGAAATTAATGAGACTTTTACTGCTTAAAATATATAGAAACATTCTTAATTCCTAGATCTAATTTTTCCTTTCAGCTCCTTAATAACCTCAGAATTTTCCTTTACTTCACATTCCTATAATATTTTTTTTCTATTTGATTAAATGCAAACAAAAATAAGTTTATGTCATGGGAAGAATTTTAAAAACCTAACAGCCTCCTAAAGAGAAAAATGCCATGGAAATGAAATGTTAACTGATGATTACTTGATCTTTTTTGCTTCTATTAAATAAAATAACAGTTATGTATACTCTCAGATTTGATGCAGTTAACAGTATTATTTAATTTCTAGACACCACTCCTTAAACTTTCTTTCAGGACATATTAACTAACTGACTTTACCTGTTTTGAAATGTGGAAAGCACTCTATTTAACACAAATGCTGTTATTATTTGTCTATAAGTCTATTGTTCCTTTATTGTATTCTTCTCTCTTTTCTCCAAGATTATGGTGATTATTTGAGATGGATAATAAATATTTCTAAAGACAATTTACCTGGCATAATGCAGCTTCTTATGATTATTATTATTTTATTCATTTTTTATTGCTGTATGGTGCCAGATTCATTTTGTATATCAGAACACAAACCTTCTGGGTTTACTTATATGTGGTCCTGCTTATCCCTCCTAATGATAATTAATCAAATCAATTCAGGAGGGTAGCTTCAATTTTTAAGTTCAAACATCAGCTACTTCAACTTTGCACAGAGTGTACACTATCTAAAATGACAACTGATGGTGACCCTTGTGAACTATAACCTGACATGCAGTGCATGTAGCTGGCAGAACTAGGTAAGTGCTGTAGATCAATGATGTAGAAATAAGGGGAAAATAATGGAACTAGAATTTGATCCTGCCTCTGTGTCAGTACTGAATCTCACCTAAATCTCTGCTGGTTTCTTTTGGTCTGTACCAAGAAGTGCCACCTCAAGGCTCTTTGTGGTCTGAACAAAAGATATTCCCTTCCCTTGCTCTTGAAGTTGCACAATTCAAAGAATGTTTTAGGGAAAGAAAATCTGGGTCACAAACTAATTTTGTTAATAATTAATTATTAATTAATTAATTATTCTATTCATAAATAAGTAATATATGGACTCTGTACATGAGGTTTTATATTCAGATCTAAAATAGTTCTTTGGCTTAATTTAATCTGCTAACCCTGGGGTAAAGCTGCTCCAGGAGTTTACAAGGAGAGACCTAATTAACAATTATTGCTTTTTACTTGGGATGTATGGATCAGCATAAATCCAGTCTATTCCAAAATGTTGATATTAAACTATTACATTAATTATTTCCTGGAATAGTTTAAAAAAATGTCACAAACAAGGGTCTATGGATCTATTGTGTAGTGAGTTCTGGAACGCATGGAGGACATCAGGCAGAAGAATACATCATAGCAGCTCTTTATTTGGTGGTGGAAACTGTACTGGGAGGATAGGGTTACCTGTGCCCTCTTTATACTTGTCCAGGAACACTTTCCAGCCAATAGATTTAAACCTGGCTTTCCCACCATGAGTCCAGGTACATTTCCAGCCAATAGATTTATACCTGGCTTTCCCACCGAAACGCTGCTTCCTGCCGCAGCAGTTTTGGGCCCGCACCACCTGGTGTATCGATAGAGCCGATACTTGCAGTGTTATTAAACCCCATACATAACACCCCTCCCCCCTTAAGAACAAACAACACCATTCCACATATAATACATGCCACATTAACTATGTACAAAATACAGGTTATAAGTAGCCTTTCGGACACCCTCATGCCTGCACATAGTCTGTGAGATAGGCAGGTGGCCTATGAGACCAGGCTGACCGTCTCAGGGGTTCCCCCCTCTCTTGGGCAGCAAAGTCAGTGTGTAGGTTGGTTCTGGGCCTGCCTGATGGGCCCGCCCCAAAGTCTATTCCTGTGGCCGGGATGTCTGAATGATCCTGAGCCTGTTGTTGACTGGGCCAGACAGGTCTTTCTGACAACAGTACTGGGTCCATGCAGTCCTCCTCTGAGTCGGGTTGGTCGCGCAGATCTGTGGGTGCTGAAGGGTGCCCCACCTGTTGGTTGCTGTCCCGTGGTCTTTCAGGAGCTTGTCTCCTGACCTGATTGATGTGCCTTCTGATCTGTCGGCCCCCTCCACCCCTACGATATAGGACAAAGGCCCAGTTTTGTCAATCACCACCTGGTGCTACAGAGACACCAAACTGTAAACGGTTAACTCTGAAAGCTCCTTTGTGTGTTACTATGGTTTGAGTGTCTGCCGTCTCGCTGGTAACTGGGAGCTGCTGGTACCCCTGCGTGAGATCCAGCTTCACAAAGATGGTGTCGCCCTGGAGAGCAGCAGGAACGTGGCTGACCGTTGCAACCGGGTAAGCATGCGGATTAAGCGCCTGGTTCACCGAACACTTATAGTCGGTGCAAATTCGGTGGTGCAAATTCTAACCTCCCCATTAGCTTTAAGAGGGGTAACTATGCGAGTTTCCCACTGTCCCCCTTCTACTGGCTCTAAAACCCCTTGTTCAACTAACTTATCCAGTTCACTCTCAATCTTATGTTTGAGAGTGAAAGGAACTCTCTGGGGCTTGATTCTTACTGGTAGGATGTTGGGGTTTAGTTTAAAAGCGATGGGGGCCCCTATGTATTTGCCTAATTTGCCATTGAATACGTCTGCAAACGTTTTGCAGACGGATTCAATGCTGCTGGCCTGGGTGCTGTGGATACCTGAGATTCCTATGCCTAGGGCCTTAAACCAATCCAACCCCACTAAGCTAGTCCTCTGGCCCTCGTCCACTAGGACATCCAAGTGCCCCTGAAACCCCCTGAACTGCACAGACAAGGTGGCCTCCCCCTTGATTTTAACGGGGGCGTGTTGGAAGTTAGTTAATTTAATATCGGAAGGCCTCAATGTGGCCCACTGCTTGCATTCTGCCAGTCCATTGGTTGCCAGGTGGAAGGGTGCAGATGTGACGTGCCTAATCGTGCTCCTCGTGAAAGCCTGGAATTCAGTAGAAGTGAATTGAGGGCCATTATCCGAGACCAACACATCAGGAAGGCCGTGTGTGGCAAAGAGTCCCCAAAGAGCACTTGGATTTTCTTTGCCATGATCATGCTAGAGACTGGTACTACATCTAGCCATTTAGAATGGCTATCTACCACCACTAAGAATAGCTGCCCTTGGAATGGGCCCGCATAATCAATGTGTACCCGGGACCATGGAGTGTGTGTTGCCTCCCATTTGTGGACAGGCACGTGTGGCTGTTCTGGCCTGGACCTTTGGCAGGTGTAACACCCAGCTACCTGTTCTTCTATGGCCTTGTCTAACCCAGGCCACCACAGGTAGCTCCTAGCTAGTGCCTTCATCCTCACTATTCCCGGGTGCCCTTCGTGCAATGAATGGATGACCCTGTTCCGTAGTTTTTCTGGAATTATTACCTGGCTACCACACAATGGGCATCCCTTATGAGTGGATAACTCATGCCTGTATGTGAAATATGCCTGGAATTCCGGGCCTGGACTCTTCTCCTGCCACCCAGTTGATACCCATGTCTGGACCCTGCTCAGGATTTTGTCTGCTGTTGTTTCCACAGCAATATGGAGTGGGCATTCTGATATGTCTTGGATGGCCAGTATCTGAGCTGCAGGTGCCGGATCAGGTTCTGAGTGTGTTAGTGGTAGCCTACTTAGTCCGTCAGCATGAGAAGCAAAAAAGAACTGGATAAAAAAAGTTAAAAGAATTGGTAGCAAAAACAAGGGTACCTGGAAACAAATATTTGAAATTCTTTGGGACCTAATCAAAGGACTAGAAAACATTTCAGTATCAATGCTTGGTAAAACAAGCCAGATATTATGTTGTGCTAGTTATGTTATTACCAAAAAACAAAAACAACTAAAAAAGGTAAACAAAAATTTGTTTACACTTGAAGATGAAAAAGCTGCTAGCAGCTCTGAACATTTTTTTTAAAAAAAACCCTGTAACTAGGAAAAATAAACAACTGAAAGTGAACTTTAAAAAAATCTGATATAGTATTGGAAACAAAGCCATAGCTGAATTTCAAGAAGTAAAAAAGAGGATGGTGGCATTATCAGGGGAAAAAATAAATAAAATTATATGATATATATAGAAGCCAATAGAATCAAGGCTTACAGTTTAGAACAAATCAGTGTTATATATATTATTTTCAAGTATCATAAAAGTGAACATAAACACACAAGCACATGTTCTACAATTAAAGATTTTTGCACTTCTGGATGAAGCTTTGGGATAACCCCATATAATCTAGCAAGAGGACTCAAATGAATTTACACAGAGAAAATGAATTAAAAGGAGAGAAAAAAACCTATCAAATATTGAACAGGTGAAATGGTTTGGATGTATTCACAGAAAATTAAGATGAATTAATGTTGCTTATATTGTTGAACTCGAATTCCCAAAGAACCATTTCTTCATGGCTAAAGGTGAGGAAGACTTTAGACAGGTCAGGGTATTTCATAAAAATAAGACCCAGTCAGATTTCTTTGACATCCCTATTTTTTCTATCTATTCTTCTTTATGCCTTGGATAATTTAAATATGTTTGTGTGCAAGGGTGGGGAGAAGTCTAAATTAAACGTGGTATAAGTCCTTTACAATTTGTTCTCCTGCTCAACACATTTGGTGATACTCTCAGCAACCTTTTGATAACTCTTAAAGGACCAAGTTATCTCAGAATACATGGCTGTTTGTGAGCTATTATGCAGTCAATCCACTGCTAGCTTCCTTCTCTTTATAGATAGCACTAGCGGCCTCTACAAAGAGAATCAGGTTGGAAGGGTTGCGCTCCATTCCTCCTCTCCTTTTCCCAAAGCTCATCTACAGTGTGCACATGGTGGAAGGAGACAACATGAGTTTCCTACAGGCCACCCATATGCTGGGACTTTATTTCTGATTTCAACCACAAATTGATCTAAATGCATATTATTGTTTCTCAAAATGGAATGGAAGTTAAAGTGACATTGATATTTACTTGTAGTGCATGATTTTTAAGCAACACAATTTCCATTACATTATTTTAACAGCTACAATTTTAAAAGAAATTGTGAAATGTTTTTTTTTTTAAAGCAGACCATACCGAAACTTTAAGGACTGATATGGAGGTTTATTCCTACATTTCTTTGCATGCAAAATTCTTGGCAGAACATTTTGGGACTATTTACAGAAACTTTCCTGTTGCAAACTTTATGCTGGATTTCTTACCAAAATTTCATCAGAACTGAAATTAAATCTGAATTCTTCTCAGGATAATTGGTGGTCCAATTCCTTTTAAAAAATATTCAAGAAAGATCCTTTTTTTTCAACAGAAACAAACAGCAACAAAAGGAACACAAAACAAGACATTAAAAAGTGCATTAGTCTTATTAGACCTTTCGGCGGCTTTCGATACCATCGACCATGGTATCTTGCTGCGACGCCTCAGGGGACTGGGAGTGGGAGGCACGGTTCTACGTTGGTTCTCCTCCTTTCTCCAGGGTCGCTCGTAGTCGGTGCTGGCAGGGGGACAGAGGTCGACCCCGAGGCCTCTCGTTTGCGGAGTCCCTCAGGGGTCGGTCCTCTCGCCTCTCCTGTTCAACATCTACATGAAACCGCTGGGTGAGATCATTCGCAGCTTTGGAGTAGGGTACCATCAGTATGCTGATGACACCCAGCTTTTCATCTCAACTCCAAACAACATCAGTGATGCCCTCGACGTGATGTCCCGCTGCCTGAAAGCGGTCCGGGAATGGATGGGGAGGAACAGGCTTCAACTGAACCCGGACAAGACTGAATGGCTGTACGTACCGGCAAGCCAGGATACTCAGAGCATCCCATCCCTTAACATCGGGGACAAGTTACTACCCCCTGTTGATAGGGCCCGCAACCTGGGTGTCCTCCTAGACTCACAGCTCTCCCTGGAAGATCACATAGGAGCTGTGACCAAGGGGGCCTTCTCCCGGGTTCGACTGGTGCGCCAACTACGGCCTTATCTGGACCTGGATGCCTTACGTACAGTCACCCATGCCCTTGTGACCTCTCGCCTAGACTACTGTAACGCTCTCTACATGGGGCTGCCCTTGAGATCCACTCGGAAGCTTCAACTGGTGCAAAGTGCAGCGGCACGGACACTTTTGGGAGCCTCCCGATACTCCCATATCACACCTCTCCTCCGTGCGCTGCACTGGCTTCCGGTTGCCTTCCGTGTGAAGTTCAAGGTGCTAACAATGACATACAAAGCCCTACATGGCATGGGTCCGGACTACCTGCGGGAGCACCTTCTGCCAATGTCAACACCCCACCGCCCTGTGCGCTCCCACAGAGAGGGCCTCCTCAGGGTGCCACCGCTCAAGGAATGTCGGCTTGTGGCGCCCAGGGGGAGGGCATTCTCAGTGGGTGCGCCAGCCCTCTGGAACTGCTTACCAACTGAAATCCGGATGGCCCCCGACCTCCGCACCTTCCGGCGCGACTTAAAGACTTACCTATTCCAGCAGTCCGGCTTGGCCTGATAGCTCTGATAGCTCTAATTGGGGTCCCAGTTTGTTTTGTTTTGATTATTGTTTTCAATACTGTTTCATTTTGTTGCCTATCTTACTCTGTACACCGCCCCGAGTCCCTCGGGAGAAGGGCGGTTTATAAAAACAAACAAATAAATAATAAATAAAATTAAAAACACTAGCACATATACACATATTATGCCTTTAGTTGAATACTGATAAATATATTAAAATGATATTAGTTTTCTACTTCTTGTGAAACAGGCCCCCCAAATTTTTAAACTACTAATTCTATTTGCAGATTATTAACCTGTCATCTATTTACTGTATTAATGACAAAATAATTAATGTAGAAAAATAATAAAAAGATTGTAATTTCAAAACTCTCTGTTAATAAACTGTTATTGTAATCAACTCATAGAAAGTTTACCATGGTTTCTTATCTATCCCAAATCATCTCAACAATTACCTAGTGTATTTAATCTTACATACATCATTGTTATGTGTGTGTGTGTGTGTATGTGTATATATGTCTGTATCCACTACTGTAATTGTATTTTATAATTTCCTGCTATCAATGGAAAGACATTTTTTTAAAAAAATATCTTTATTATGCAATGCATTTAGATATTATCTCAAATAAACCTAATTAATAAATATGTACTAAAAGGAATAGCCAGATAATTTAATTAATAAATAAGAACTACATTTTCCAATATTACATTTAACTGTGATTTTTTTAAAAAAATCATAATGCTCATTACACTGACATCCTAAGCTGTAACTAATACTTACAGAATATCCACTTTTTCCCTTCTTTATATCCAATACTGTAATGTGTCTAAATAACAAAATGTTAAGAATGTAAGTATATCAATATTGTTGTCCTTAAATAAAACAAAAAGTAGCAACTTTGTCCAAGAGAAAGAAAAAAATGGTCATTTGGCATATAAAATATTTCATTTACATATGTTACAGAAAATCCTAATTTTGTGTGGACAAGATATACACAAATTAATAGGGGAGCCTTAAAAGCAAGGGATATGCCTAAGTGTACAGCCTTGAAACTTGCCTTAAATTAAGCATAATCAAACATAAGATGAATTCATTGCAGTGAACTACTGGAGTTGTCTCACAACCTAAAAGGATCTTCTCCAAGCTGCTGCTCTTGGAAATATTAGATTCCAGCACCTATGTTAGTTGAAAAATATCGATAGCTAATAGTTTTAAGAGTCTAAACTATAAATGTTAGTTAAAAGGTAGATACAAAATATGATTGAAACAAAATTTACTTGCTTGATGTCTTCTCCCCTGCCATTTTGCTAAACTGGTGGTTCTAAATATTGGCACATTTCAATTTCTTTAGGGAAAAAAAAGAAAATATTTTGGGAACTGCAATACTAAAAGACTCAGTCAAGATCAGCCTGTGAAGCAGTGAGTGAAGTTCAGGAACTATTTTTAAAATATCTTGTCCCTCTAGAGACCGTATAGAGAAGCAGTACCCATCAGAATGTTAATGTTATGTAATTATAAATATGTGTAAATAAACAATATAGGGCAAAACACTTTAAGTCTCCAGAGACTTCACTCCTAGGCAATTCATGATTTTCTGAGTGCTTAGCACTTGGAGGGTTTGAGTGCAAGAATGTAACAGTATATTTTATAATTTGAAACTATGCACTTAATTAGATTATGAATATTTCTCAGTAGTTCTTCAAATATGTACACTACAACTAGCAAGACCTGGGAGTAATTTCTGATTTGAAAAGGATATCTGTAAAAAATCTGGATCAGCACAATATGGATCCACATATTAAAAGCAGAAGGACAGGGAAGAAAACAGGATGGTATTGATTCATCAGGCTGTCATTGCTTTTCTTTTTTTATTTTCTTTTTTCTTTTTTTTTATTTATTGCCTTTGCCGTTTTTCATTGGCAGAAAGCTGAGTTAGCTTAAAGCCTACTCTGTTTGCCATGAGGAATATATTAACTTCTCTCTTGTTCACACTATCCTTTGACTTGTGTCATTCCTTTTATGTAAACTATTTAAAACTCATGAAAAATGGAGGAAGAGTTTGAATTATGAAGATAAGCTATTATAGCAAATACATTTTCAAGGTACTATTAATTTCTTTTCTTTCTGGCTTTGAAAGTATCTGCTATCACTAATTCCTTCCTTCCTTCCTTCCTTCCTTCCTTCCTTCCTTCCTTCCTTCCTTCCTTCCTTCCTTCCTTCCTTCCTTCCTTCCTTCCTTCCTTCTATTAATATGGAACATAAAGTTGGACATTTCAACCCAATCAGTGTTGATTTGCAGTGTGGTACACTAAGCAATTTTTCAGTATTGAAGTAGAAATTAACATGTTGTGTCAGTGCTGTGACCATTAAAGTCAGGTGAAAGTCAGGCTTATTTTTACTGTGGAACTGCTCTAAGGAGAACAGGAGTAGATGATTGCAACTTATGTCCTAATATTACTATATAAGAGCTCTGGTGGCGCAGTGGTTAGAATGCAGTATTGCAGGCTAATTCTGCTGACTACCAGCAGTTTGGAAGTTCGAGTCTCACTGGCTCAAGGTTGACTCAGCTTTCCATCCTTTCGAGGTTGGTAAAATGAGGACCCAGATTGTTGGGGTCAATAGGCTGACTCTGTAAACTGCTTAGAGAGGGCTGTAAAGCACTGTCAAGCTGTATATAAGTCTAGATGCTAAGTGCTATTACTATATAGGGTACAAATATTTTTGACTTTCTTCTAAATTCCTATAGAAATTTTGCTTAATGTTTTATCTATGATGAATTAGAACATCTTCCTGGGTTTCATCTATACAAAAATACTGAATTAAAGCCTCATGCAATTCCTGCTGGTTTAGGTAAATAAATATTTGAGTAAGGTTCACATGAAGCTTCTGCTTGAACCAGTTCCATCTGTTCTGTTGGTCAGACAGCCCTCCTCCTATTTTTCATATCTCTTATTTTCTGTTCACTGTAGCTGGATTGTATTCTTTATGTGAAATTAGTCCTGTAACACTGAGCAATTCCTTTTCCTCTAGACTATAGTAATTCCTATTTTGTGTTCCATTTAATATTGCTTGCATGGTCACTTGTTTAGTTTTAACAAGTTTAGTTGTTGAAATTATTTGTATATTATAATGAAATTTCCTATTTGTTTCTAAGCTCTTGTGACTTTTGCTTTAGTAATGTTTTTTTTTAATCTAAGGTATATATATGTGTGTGTGTGTATGTATGTATATATATATATATATATATATATATATATATATATATATATATATATATATATATATATATATATATATATATATATATATATATATATATAATTTTTTTTATTTTAATTCCATTTATATCCCGCCCTTCTCCGAAGACTCAGGGCAGCTTACAAGCTTAGCAGTAGCCTTCATTCTATGTATATGCCTGCTTATTAGGGCTTTCATACACACCCCAAGCGGCATTATTACAAAGTCAGCTTAATTGCCCCCAACAATCTGGGTCCTCATTTTACCTACCTTGGAAGGATGGAAGGCTGAGTCAACCTTGAGCCTGGTGTTATATGTTTTTGTAGATTGGAAGCAGCAGGAGGAAAACTCCGGCCTGATGATGACGGATGGGATTTCGTCGAAACGTCGCCACAACTTTCTGAAGATGAAAGGAACGCGGGAAGAAACCCGAGACTCGAGATCAACATATATATATATATATATATATGTGTAAATTACTTTTGTGTAATTTACACAAATATAGGAATCGTCCGGTGTGACTACTGCCTGTTCGATAGCCTTCAAGATAGGCTGAAAACAGGAAATAAAGATTTGCCCCATGTTTGGGGCCTAGCAAGGTAATCTAAAGAGTTAACATTTGAAATATATATATATATATATATATATATATATATATATATATATATATATATATATATATATATATATATATATATATATATATATTATTGCTAACAAAGAATTAAAGGGAGACTGTTAGCAATCCAAAAAATTTACACAAATGCTAGCTGTCACTGCTGTGACTACTGCCTGTGGATGGCCTTGGGTTAGGCTGAAACAGGAAATAAGATTTGTCCCGTGTCTGGGGCCTAGCAGGGTATTCTAAATACTTAACAAACACTTTATATATATATATATATATATATATATATATATATATATATATATATATATATATATATATATATATATATATATATATATATATGTGTGTGTGTGTGTGTGTGTGTGTGTGTGTGTGTGTGTGTGTGTGTGTGTAAAATTTTTTGGATTGCTAACAAAGAATTAAAGGGGGACTAATATGGCCATTTCAAACTCATTTGTTCTCATCAGTTAGATATTAGATATATATATATATATTTACATAGCTACATAACACACATACAGTGATTCTGGAAGGCTTACAACATTAAAATTCTGCAATATAAAACCTCTAAACCACAGTCAGCACCCCAGAGCAGTAACAAACACAATCAAACCAGTCCCTTGATTGGCTCTGTATAAAGATGAGTATCAAGATGGATCCACTGACAGAACCATATCTTTAGAAACTTCTGGAAAAGCATCAAGGTGGACTCATCTCTGGTGGATGATATTCCTCCACATATTATATGAAAGTAGTATTGGTGCAAACCAGTATGTAAATTATAACCTTTGACTATATTTCAAAAGTCATGAAACTGTAATGGAGTTCAAATTTTTGTACTTTAGGTAGCAAAACATTAATTTATTTTATTTCAGGCTGATGTTTCATATTTGCTTATGTTCCTTCAATGTGATATAAACAGAAAATAGTAAAGATGCTGTGTATCTATAATTAAATTATTATTTATTTATTTATTTTTATTTATTTTAATCCCATTTATATCCCACCCTTCTCTGAAGACTCAGGGCGGCTTACAATTTAAGCACAAACCAATGTGCTTAGCAGTAGCCTTCATTCTATGTATATGCCTGCTTATTAGGGCTTTCACCCCCTCCCCAAGCGGCATTATTACAAAATCAGCTTATTGCCCCCAACAATCTGGGTCCTCATTTTACCTACCTTGGAAGGATGGAAGGCTGAGTCAACCTTGAGCCTGGTGATTGTGCAGTTCCAGCCAAAAAATATTTTAATTATTCATGAGAATCACACTAATTCCAAAAGTCAAATATACAATGCATCTTTTAATTTTTCTTATTAAAATATATTATGCTATTGAGGGAATGTCCTTATTTCTTCTTTTTGGATTTTGAAAAAAAATACATAAGTCAATACTAAATTTAAGATTTCCATATAACTCCCATTGCCTAGCAGACCTCTGAAGTCAATAGCAATTTCTAATTAAATGTTAATGAATCTCACGATACCAAAGAGGTGTTATTTTCTTGCTAGATGGAATTTAAGAGGAATAAACCTAGTGCATAGTGTAATAAACCACAGTTCACTAAACTTTGTATTATATGTTCTTTTTTTATTTCCACTGGGGTATTCTTGATTCCATTCCAAGATGCTAAATATGAACCATGGTGGACTATATGTCTTGCTAAGTTTTCTTTAAGGAAGATCTAAGTTGCAAGAACGGTAAAAATACTCAACTGTTTCATTTGTTAAATATTACTTCTGCTTAATCAGTATCTGATTGTGGCCAAATTAAGTAAGACCTGCTACTTCCAAAGAGCCCTTGTTAATATGGTGAAAAACTAGAAATTTTGAAGTTACCTTTTAGTAATCAACAGCAAATTGATCTTGTCTGCCACCTACCTGGTAATACATACATGTTCTAGCTCTGAGGTTGAGATTTTTTCCTTGTGGTTTGAGGCAGCCTAGTATAAATGCTATGTTTTCTCTAAAGGAATCATCTGCACTGCCTACTTATCCTATGGCCAGAGAGGGACATCAATTCTTTCTTGATGACAGAAATGGATAACGTCAGATTTATTAACTGCCCTCCCATCATAAATTCAACTTCTTAGCAATTTTCCTAAAAGCAATATTTTTTTTCTTATGATGCTATGATTGCTCTTGTCTATTTCAGCTAGAACTCTTGCTTTCTAAGAGACTAACTCTAGCAATTCTTCTTTGAGGAGGAATGAATGCTCCTTCAACTGAACCAAATATTGTCTTTATATCTAAGACTTCTAAGATCTTTCCTAAAATCATCAGCAGTAAAATAAGAGTTATGGCTTAATATGAAAGAGACTGCTGGTTCAAAATCCACCAGATTTTGTTTTTAAACCATCATTTCCTTTTCCTTAACTCGCTAATGTTTTCCTAGCCAATAAGAATAAAAGAAACGGTAGTATCTGGCATTCTTATCCCTATGTATAAATAAATATGTGCACTGAGTCAGAAAGAGATTGACAAACTGCTTTCTGAAACAATAGAGCAGGAGAAAGTTAAGCTTAAGGTGACAGTTAAGTTTAAGCTGAAGCTTCTATGAACACAACATAGCAGCAATGTAAACAACAAGGGTGGATGTTTCTATATCTCGAAAGTAGAGTGATAAAAACTGTTGCCTTTCTTTAGTTCTTTTTGAAATGCTGCTAGGATGATATAATAACCACACCAAAATGGGTAATAAAACCAAAACTAGGAATCATTAAATTGAGCCTTGGTGGAGCAGTGGGCTAATGCCTCCTTAAGTAACACCAGCTGCAATTAGTGCAGGTTTGAGTCCCACCAGGCTCAAGGTTGACTCAGCCTTCCATCCTTCCGAGGTAGGTAAAATGAGGACCCAGATTGTTGGGGGCAATTAAGCTGACTTTGTAATAATGCCGCTTGGGGGTGTGTGAAAGCCCTAATAAGCAGGCATATACATAGAATGAAGGCTATTGCTAAGCACATTGATTTGTGCTTAAAATTGTAAGCCGCCCTGAGTCTTCAGAGAAGGGCGGGATATAAATGGGATTAAAATAAATAAATAAATAAATAAATAAATAAATAAATAAATAAATAAATAAATAAATAAATGTTCTTCACGTGGTCAGCCAGAGGTTCAGACAGGATTGACATTTTTATCCATCTATAGAATCCTTTCCAAGGACTTGAGATAGGTAGATGTGGATATCTGATGGTCTTAAAGGTATCATTGCAGGATGGAAGCTATTCCAAGCAAAGCTGCCTTTTGTAATTGACTGATGATTGCACCCAAGGTGCCTAATACTTTATTTATGTGTTTATTTGTTTGTTTTGTCCGGTAATATCCTACCATAGTTTCTTCTTTTGTTTCACTTAGGCTACTAAGTTGAGTGGGAGCAGAGTTGTTTGCAGCTAGACACAGACTTGGTATTTTCCCATTTCCAACTGTCAGTTCAAAAGGAAATGGCTGGAGTTTTATGTTTTGATTAGCAACTTGACCAAATTTGCAGCCGGGGGGGGGGGAGGAGATGGAGTAGGAAAAGGAAAAACAAACAAACAAAACCAATAGAAGCAATAGTAATCTACCTCCCATGGTGAGAAATTATATGCAGACTAAATGGAAAACATTTTAGAAGGGTATATATAGGAAATATTATTTGCATAATAAACACATTTAATGCAAGTAAAAGAAACAACTAAAAAAAATAAAAAGCTGAAATCATTTGCAAAACAAAAGAAACGGAATCTCAACCACTTTGGAAGGTATGAATAACATTTCCTGAATAACGCTATTGATCTATCATCATCTGTTATAGGAATTTCAAACATACCTTCATAAGCTTATTTAAGAAAAACAGTGGCAGTTGAAAAATCCTTAAACACGTTGAGATTCTTTGTACCATTCTGGTGCTCCAGGCATAATCCAGACAGGAAGCTAAAAAGCTATTTATGAACCACATAGCACACATGTTGATTGAGAGCTCAAAAGAAGGATGAGTGAAATTCCATCACCAATTTAGAGGAAGGGTTTAAGAGAGAATAGCAAAAAATTAAAGACAGAAACAGAGAGACTCTTCTGATGAGCAATGGCTTTTTGATTCAAATATATATCTGAAATTATAACTCTAGAAGGGTATGACACAATGCTGTCCCATATGAAAGTTTGGGAGCTGAAATCCCTTTTAGGAAAGCTCACAGCTCTTTCTGGAAATGCCAGGGATTGAACCTAAGATGAACCAGAGAGAGAGAGAGAGAGAGAGAGAGAGAGAGAGTAAGAGAGAGAGAGGGAGGCAGATTTGACTCAGGAATTAGAGTTAGGATAGTGGTTGTAGATGAGATGCTGTCTTTACAATTTTTCTTAAAGACAAACTAGTGAAAACAATCGGAAAATAATTTTAGAGTTTGCAAATGATTATATCATTATAATATTTGTATAAAGAGGATTTAATTAGATCTACTTTGGTCAAAAGATTTTGATTAAAGATATACTTCCACAGTTAATTTCACAGTCAAATTATAACAATAGCACTTATATACTACTTTATAGTGCTTTGCAGCCCTCTCTATGCAGTTTACAGTCGGCATATTGCCCCCAACAATCTGCTCCTCATTTTACCGACCTCAGAAGGATGGAAGGCTGAATCAACCTTGAGTCGGTGAGACTCGAACTGCCAAACTGCAGGCAGCTGGTGTCGGGCCTGGCACGCCCGACATTTGGACGGGCCGCGGGGTGGCTCACCAGACCGCCGGCTCCCACGGAGCACCCCGCCAGGCCCCGAAACCCACTGCCGTCGCCCACGGAGCAACCCGCCAGGCCCCGAAACCTGCCGCCGGTGCCCGTGGTCTCTCGGAGGGCCGGGACAGCGCACGGCCCCTCCCAGCACCCCAGCAACCGCCCACCTGCTACAGAGCGACCTACCGGCCTCCAGGGACGTTCGCCGGCTTCCTCGCCTCTCCAATGAGCTGCTGGGCTCCGGAAACGGCCGGCCGTGCCCACGCCATTCTGACAGTCCGGGGGAAGGAGCAGCTGAGGGAACAGCACAGCGGCGGCCCGCCTGTCAGCTGGGGAGGCCGCGGACCAGCCTGCCGGTCCCCGGAAGCTGCCGACAAGCCGGGAAGGAGTGTGGCCGCCGAGCGCGGCCACGGAGTGATCTGCTGGCCTCCAGGAACCAGAGAGAAGGGCGGGGACGCCGACACGGCCCAGCAGCCTCTGGGACCAACCAGGAGGCCGGGAAGGGGCCGTACGATGGGGCAGCCGGTGGCTGCCCAGCGCCCAAGCGGCAGAACAGGAATGGGCACCAGGGTGGTCCAGGGGGTGGCAGAGACTACCGGTGGGCCAGGGAGGGGTTCAGGGCACAACTCGCGGCGGTCTGGGGAGGCGAGGGGAAAGATGAGCATAGGCGGAGCTCTGGGGGAAGGGAGGGTGGTTTGGGCTGGGGGTAGCTTACCGGCTGCAATGGTGGTGGGACGGGAGCCAAAAGGAGGGAACCTTGGGAGGCGGTGATTAAGTAGGGTGGGGGCGTGGTGGAGCAATTAAGGGTGTGGTGGTGGGTGTCGGCTTTGCTGGTTACTTAACAGCGTTGATTGTGCTGTGAAATCAACGCTGACTTCGTCTGTCTTCGAGCAACTGTTTATGTGGCTAATAAACGTGGCTTAGGAGAACCAGCTCCCGTTCCGGTTTCATTCTTTTGGTGACTCGTCGGACGGGGCCTGAAAGTAAGTCAGCGTTCCTTTACCCTTTGTGGAGAGCTCTTTTCTCGGGAGTTTGCTATGGCAGAAGGTACGGAGGATTCTGCACCGCTGGCTGAGGAGTAGGAGGAAGCTGGAGCTGCGCCTGGGCTCTTGGAGTCGGTGGAGGTGGGGGAGGAGGCATTGCCCTCAGTGCGGCGGAAGGAAAGGCCTCCCCCACTCGACGGCCCTGGTCCGGGGCCTCAGGAGGCTGGAGTGCGGGGTCGCAGCAGTGATCGGTGGATGCACTCCAATGGGGATCATAGAGGGCTCGGCCAAGGCCTGATGACCCAGCCTAAAGGTGCGTCTACAGAGTGGAGGGAGCGGTGTTTCATGGAGGACAGCGGTGAAGAATGGAGCTACTCCACTGCTCCGGGCAGCCGTACTATGGAGGTTCTCAGAGAGCAGTTCGGGGAAGTGAGGGGTCGGGAGCCTGGGTTTTGGTCTGTTCCAGATGAGTCTGACCAGGGGCAGTGGTCCCTCCCAGGTGGGCCTGCTCAGCGGTCTAGCCCGCCCTGCTTCCGTATGGACAGCCCGAGGTACCAGGGACCGGTCCGCCAGCCTGAGGTTCATAGAGGTCCCGGGGTTCCGGCTCCCGCAATGGCAGTACCAAGCGGCACGGCCCCCTGGGAAAGTGTGGCCGGAAGACCAAGACAACAGCCGTCACGACCAGATGGGGGGGTTCCAGTCCAGGGGATGCCACTGGGTCCTTGGGGTCCAGGGCAGGTGTGGGGCCCTCCGCCCCTGACCGCGGTCTATGATGGTCATCCAGACCGCCTGGCAATGTTTCTGGGCCAGGTGATTAATCATATGGACCAGTACGGCCCGGCCTATACGTCCCAGTGGGCGATGGTAGTGGCCGTGACGGCATGTCTACAAGGAGAGGCCGCGGCCTGGGTGGCCGACCTATACGGCGATCATGCCCATGAGCTCGGGGACCTTGGTCTTTTCCTGGAGGCTCTACGGGCCCGTTTTGAAGATATCTCACGGGTGCTCCGTGCCGAGGCCGAAGTGTTGGATCTGCGCCAGCAAGGAAAACCGGCGGTGCGTTATGTTGGGGAGTTCCGGAAGGTGGCCGGGAGGCTACGGTCATGGCCTGAACGCCTTCTTGTGCATCACTTCAAGGCTGGACTAGACAGTGCCTTGCGGCGAGCTTGTGTGGTAAGAGGGGTGCCGGCCCGTCTGCAGGACTGGTTTCGGGTGGCTGTTGAGTTGGACATTGGCTTGCAGGATACTCGAGGAAGGTCTGAGGGGGCGACCGGAGCCCGGCGGCCGGCCGAAAGAGTGAAGGTGGAGGAGCGGCCTGGCTTGCCGGCGGCCAAAGCCAACCCTGTACAGCAACCACGTCCTGGTATTAGGTGTTTCCAGTGTGACCAGCCGTGTCATCGGGCGGCTGAATGCCCGCTCCCGCCAGCCCGAATGGTTCCCCCAGCAACCTCAACACAGGCTTTGCCTGCTAGGAAGACCTAGGAGCGGTCCCTAACTGCTTATCAGGCAGCTGACGACAACCGTCGGGTGACGACTCCTCCCTTGGTGACCGGACCTGTAACCACCCAGTCCATGCCGACGGAAGACCTTGAGGATCTGGGGTTGGAGGAGGATCCGATGGTAAGCGCCCCGGTGTGTCCCTTCGTGTTCCCGGTGGTATTGGTGAGCCCCGTGTCTGGGCGAAGGCGGGCGGTTAGGGCTTTGGTCGATTCAGGGAGCACCCGGTGTCTTATCAACCGGAAAACAGCGGCTACAGTGGGTATCCGGTTGCAACGCCTGGTAACCCCTCTTCGTTTCCAGCAAGTGGATGGGTCACTCCTTGGGGGGGCTCCTATCACCCATGTCACCGAACCAGTCCGGCTGGAATTGGGGGCCCACTGGGAGACTCTGCGTTTTGTTGTGGTGCCCTCTATGACTGAAGCTGTTATCCTGGGCCTTACGTGGCTTGACAAATGGGGCCCCACGATTTGGTGGGAGGGGGGTTGTCGTCATCTTTGGGTGGGTCTGGGCCCCAAGCCCCCTCTCCACCATTCCTTTCTGGGGCCGGGGGACACGGGGACGCGGGAGGTTTGCGGGGTCAAGGATGACTCGAAGGTGCATGTACCCCGGGTTTACTCCGACTTAATGGACGTCTTCGATGAACGGGAGTGTGATTCGTTACCACCCCACCGGCCGACGGATTGTGCCATTGAGTTCGAACCTGGTGCCAGATTGCCTAAGCCCCGTATGTACGCCATGTCCCCGAAGGAGATGCAGGAGTTACGGCGGTACATAGATAAGAACTTGAAGAGGGGGTTTATCCAACCAGCACGATCTCGGGTGGTGGCACCAGCACTTTTTCGTGAGAAGAAGGATGGGGGCTTGCACTTGTGTGTAGACTACCAGGGGGTTAATGCGGTGTGCGTGGAGCACCTCTATCCCCTTCCTTTGATGAAGGACATGCTGGCCCATTTGGCAACAGGCCGGGTATTCACCAAGTTGGACCTGAGGGAAGCCTATTACCGGGTGAGGGTCAAAGCCGGGGACGAGTGGAAGACTGCGTTTAATTGTCCCCTTGGTAGTTTCCAGTTCCGAGTGATGCCGTTTGGCCTACAGGGAGCTCCAGCTGTATTCATGCAATTGATCAATCAGGTCCTGCATGAGTTCCTGTATCGGGGTGTTTTGGTGTACTTAGACGACATCCTGATTTACTCGGACACATTGGAGGAGCATGTACTTCTTGTGCGCCAGGTGTTGTCAAGACTGCTGGAAGCACAGCTCTATGTTAAACTGTCCAAGTGTGAGTTCCACAAGGCCCAGCTGGACTACCTTGGGTATCGTATATCGGTGGCAGGAGTGGAGATGGATCCTAGAAAGGTACATGCCATTCAACAGTGGCAGGCTCCGCGGACTCGTCGACAGTTGCAAAGTTTCCTTGGCTTTGCCAACTTCTACAGACAGTTCATCCCATGTTTTGCGGCCATCGCCCTGCCGTAACAGATCTTCTGTGCACACGACAATTAAAGACACGCCCGCGTCCGGGGCTTAAATTGGAGTGGTCCACAGCGTGTCAGCGGGTGTTCGAGGAACTGAAGTCCCTCTTCGCTAAAGAGCCCGTTTTGCGACACCCCGACCCCGAGCTGGCTTATGTCGTACAGGCGGATGCGAGCGATGTTGCTCTTGGGGCCGTCCTCCTTCAGCGGAGCAGTGCCGGGGTCCTGCAGCCGTGTGCTTATGCCTCTAAGAAACTGACTCCCACTGAACGGGCCTGGGCGGTGTGGGAGAAGGAGGCTTCTGCGGTCCGTTGGGCTTTGGAGACCTGGCGGCATCTTTTGGAAGGGGCCTCCCATCCATTTGAACTATGGACGGACCATAAAAACCTGGAAGCCCTACAAACCCCTCGCCGCCTGTCGCCTAAGCATGTCCGGTGGGCCTTATACTTCCGTCGCTTCCGGTTTGTGCTGAAGTATGTGCCGGGGGGTCGGAACTTTCTGGCGGATGCCTTGTCCCGCATGCCACAGTTTGACAGCAAGAGGGAGGAGGTGGTGCAGGCACTCATCCCGACACTGGCGAAGGAGGGGGTTGGTTCAGAGAGTGCTGGACAGGTGTCAGAGGAGAATTTGAACCAGGCCATCCAAAGGACCTTGCAGGAGGACGCCTGGTTACGGAGTAATCCGGGACTATTAACTATGCAGGACGGTCTAGCGTGGCATGGAACACGATTGTATGTGCCTGAAACTGTGCGGCCACGCGTTCTGCATGGGTGTCACGACACCAAACAGGCGGGACATTTCGGGTTTGTGAAAACCTTACATCTGGCACGTCGTCAATTCTGGTGGCCCCGCATGAAGAGTGACATCGAGCAGTATGTACGGCGTTGCCATGTCTGTGCCACTATAAAACCCCAAGTTGGGAAGCCTTTGGGGCTGTTGCAGCAGGTAGCTGACCCGATTCGGCCATGGCAGGACATCGCCATGGACTTCGTTGTGGACCTCCCAGAGAGTAAGGGTCACACCGTTATCTGGACAGTGGTCGACCTGTTTTCCAAGCAGGCACACTTTGTTCCATGTAAGGGGTTACCATCAGCACGTCGACTAGCTTGGCTGTTTCTCACGCAAGTATACCGACTGCATGGAGTGCCGCGGCATGTGATTTCAGATAGAGGGGTGCAGTTCACGGCCCGGTTTTGGAGAGAGTTCCTGCGTCATATCGGCTCGTCTCAGGGACTGAGTACGGCCTATCACCCCAGCACCAACGGGGCCGCAGAACGAGCCAACGCTGCTGTTGAACGCTATCTACGGAGCTACGTTTCCTTTCGGCAGACGGACTGGGTAGACCTGTTAGCGCTTGCTGAAGTGGCGTACAATAATGCAGTTCATAGTAGTACTGGCTTCTCTCCATATCGGGTGGTCACCGGTCACGAGTTTGTTCCCTTCGCTGAATGTCTCCAGGAGGAGGGATCTCCATGCTCACCGCTTGACTGGATGTGTCAAATCACGGCTGCCTGGGGGGCGGCGAAGGAAGCATTGGATCAGTCCGCCGTGGTGACCAAAGCACAGGAAGACAAGAAACGAAAACCCTTTGTTACACCGCGGGTGGGGGACCTGGTTTACTTGTCCACCAAGTACTTACGGTTACAGGTCCCGTGCCGCAAGCTAGGACCCAAATACCTCGGGCCGTTCCGGGTGGTGCAGGTGGTAAACCCGGTGACTGTGCGACTGCGGTTGCCTAAGTTCTTGGGTAAGGTCCACCCGGTGTTCCATAGTAGCCTGCTGAAACCTGCTCCAGCGGCTACTGCAGCGGCAGGGGAGGGGGGGTCCCGGACCGGTTCACGCTGACCAGTATGAGGTGCAGGAGGTGTTGGACTCCAGGGTGCGGAGGGGCGCCATACAGTATCTCCTTCGGTGGAAGGGGTACCCGGTGGAGGAGGCAACGTGGGTGTCGCGGAAAGACGTCCATGCTCCACGTTTGGTCCGGGCATTCCACCGAGCCCACCCTAGCAGGCCGGGGGGTAGGGGACACGGAGGTGTATGCAAAGTGAATGATTCTATAACCTTGTTCTCTACGTCTGCAGGAGGACCGTTGGTAGGGGGGGCGGCATGTCGGGCCTGGCATGTCCATGCTCCACGTTTGGTCCGGGCATTCCACCGAGCCCACCCTAGCAGGCCGGGGGGTAGGGGACACGGAGGTGTATGCAAAGTGAATGATTCTATAACCTTGTTCTCTACGTCTGCAGGAGGACCCTTGGTAGGGGGGCGGCATGTCGGGCCTGGCACGCCCGACATTCGGACGGGCTGCGGGGCGACTCACCAGACCACCGGCTCCCGCGGAGCACCCCGCCAGGCCCCGAAACCCACCGCCGTCACCCACGGAGCAACCCGCCAGGCCCCGAAACCTGCCGCCGGCGCCCGTGGTCTCTCGGAGGGCCGGGACAGTGCATGGCCCCTCCCAGCACCCCAGCAACCGCCCGCCCGCTACAGAGCGACCTACCGGCCTCCAGGGACGTTCGCCGGCTTCCTCGCCTCTCCGATGAGCTGCTGGGCTCCGGAAACGGCCGGCCGTGCCCACGCCATTCTGACAGTCCGGGGGAAGGAGCAGCTGAGGGAACAGCGCAGCGGCGGCCCGCCTGTCAGCTGGGGAGGCCGCGGACCAGCCTGCCGGCCCCCGGAAGCTGCCGACAAGCCGGGAAGGAGTGCGGCCGCCGAGCGCGGCCACGGAGTGATCTGCTGGCCTCCAGGAACCGGAGAGAAGGGCGGGGACGCCAACACGGCCCAGCAGCCTCTGGGACCAACCAGGAGGCCGGGAAGGGGCCGTACGACGGGGCGGCCGGTGGCTGCCCAGCGCCCGAGCGGCAGAACAGGAACGGGCGCCAGGGTGGTCCAGGGGGTGGCAGAGACTACCGGTGGGCCGGGGAGGGGTTCAGGGCACAACTCGCGGTGGTCTGAGGAGGCGAGGGGAAAGATGAGCATAGGCGGAGCTCTGGGGGAAGGGAGGGTGGTTTGGGCTGGGGGGTAGCTTACCGGCTGCAATGGTGGTGGGACAGGAGCCAAAAGGAGGGAACCTTGGGAGGCGGTGATTAAGTAGGGTGGGGGCGTGGTGGAGCAATTAAGGGTGTGGTGGTGGGTGTCGGCTTTGCCGGTTACTTAACAGCGTTGATTGTGCTGTGAAATCAACGCTGACTTCGTCTGTCTTCGAGCAACTGTTTATGTGGCTAATAAACGTGGCTTAGGAGAACCAGCTCCCGTTCCGGTTTCATTCTTTTGGTGACTCGTCGGACGGGGCCTGAAAGCTGGCATTTAGCAGAAGTAGCCTGCAGTACTGCATTCTAACCACTGAAGCATCAAAGCTCATGTTAGTGTGTAAGAATATCTCTCAAAGACATTTCAGGTTCCAACTCCATCAAAAGGTTATAAGTTATACCTGAGCCGGTCAGGATCAATCTCCTGGTAGTCAGCAGAATTAGCCTGCAATACTGCATTTTAACCACTGTGCCATGATGGCTATATAAATTTTCTTTAATATCCAGTAGCTATTTAATTACTGAACCAGATTCAGATTCCTGAATCTAACTTTACTCAACACATTCGTATCCCACAGTTTTGCCAATGGGTTCTTTTTTGTTTCTTAAATAGTTTTATGAGAGTCAGTTGTATGGTGTTAAAGTGCTGGACTAGAAACTAGGAAGTACTTCTAGTCCTCCCTTTGGCAAAGAAGGTGGGTCATACACACTCTCTCAGCTCAACCCATCTCACAGTTTTGTTGTGAGAAAAACATAGGAAAGGATAGCATGATGTGTGTTGTGTTGTACAAAATAAAGATAGAATGTAAATCAGAATGTTAATGATATAATTTGAAATATTGTGATGGGAAGGAATTTGAATCTAGGATTCATCATCATCATCATCATCATCATCATCATCATCATCATCATCATTATTATTATTATTATTATTATTATTATTATTATTATTATTATTATTATTATTATTACATGTCTTCTCTGCCACTATTACTTTCAGTAAAGGTCTTGTCACAATCAACTGAGATTATTTTTAATATAAGACTTTGAAGTTATATATAGCTACATAGAAAATACACAATTTATATTTATTTTTTCTATGATTTAGACCATGTTTAACATTGCATCGGCCAATGTCCTCTATCTTTAAGTATCTCCTTTATTTGAATTACCTCTCTCTCTATGCAATCTATAAAAGCTACTTAGAATTTATATAATAATAATAATAATAATAATAATAATAATAATAATAATAACAACAACAACAACAACAGCAACAATAACAACAATAGAGTTGGAAGGGCCCTTGGAGGTCATCTAGTCCAACTCCCTGCTCAGGCAGGAAACCTTATAGCATTTCAGACAAATGGCTTTCCAGTCTCTTCTTCCAGTGTTGGAGCATTCACAACTTCTGGAGGCAGGTGGTTCCACTGATTAATTGTTCTAACTGTCAAGAAAATTCTTCTTAGTTCTAGGTTGCTTCTCTCCTTGATTAGTTTCCATTCATTGCTTCTTGTCCTGCCATCAGGTACTTTGGAGAATTGCTTGACTCCGTCTTCTTTAGGTGCTACCAAATTTAGAAACCAAAGAGCAACCAAGGCACAATTCAGTCCGCTAGAAAAATCAACCATGAACTCATCACAGAGAAAAGCTCATTATAAACCAATCAAATGGCAGAACAAATGGGAAGAGAGTTCACTGACAGAGAACTTTAACCATCAAATCTCATACTTCGTTATAGAAAGAGAAAACTAAGATTGGAGGAGGCTTGTGAAAACTGGGAAAAATATATATCACACAAAGATAATGATCTAATGTTCACACACCAATTTTTACTCCCTGTCATTCATTCAGAATTCATGGGTCAAACAAGCTTTTCAGAATTTTGAAGCATTGCACATTGTGAAAATCAGGTTTCCCTGTTTTTACTATTTACATTTATGGTGATGCTTCTGCTATATTTCCTACATTCTACACTTTTCCTTCCTGAGTTATAATACTATTATCATTATCTGGATATAGCTGCTTATTCTCATATCAAATTGATGTATATTTGGATCAAAATATTTACCCTGAACATTTTTCTTTGGTGAGTAGAGAGTGCTGCTCATAAAATAAATATTAATGTTTGTATTAATCTTTGTATTGCTAGTAGTAATCTTTGAGGGAGGGTGAAAAACTCTTATGTTGTTCCACATATGCTACAATTTTATATAATAATTTATTACATATGCAATAATATTACTACATACATTTGTTAGTGTTGGTAGTCGGGGTTTACTGTCACATACTGTAGGTAACAAATAACATATTCCCAAAGGAGATTGACTTTGCAGTAAGCCATGACAATATGCATACCAATTCAGGAAAGCAAATGGTCAAAGACTCATCTCTAATAAGAAACTATTTTAGAATTTGTGTAGGTTACTTGCTGGATAGTTCTGGGAGCTGCTGTGCTACTAAATAGCTCTGGGTCCATTTTGAAGATTCTATCTTCTTTTTTAAAAAAACACAAAAAAATTATTTACATTACAGGCCGCAGTTTCTAAGTTCAGTACTGGACCTCTCCATTTAAGGTAAAGAAAGAACACAAACCTCAAAGACAATAAGTGACAAGACAAGGAAGAAGAGGGCAATTTACAATACAAATCAGAATAACTGATGGGGAAGTTGGATAATGAGATTTGCAGCCTAACAAGAAAGGCCCATTTTGCCAATTGGTGACACACACTCTATTTTCATGTGGTCCTCAGATAATCAATAGATTATCTCTCTTTTCCATAGGACAAAGAGGGAGAAGGGAAAAGATTGAGAGTTTCCAAAGGAGAGGAAAAAATCCCTTTAAAAAAATGAACTCACACTTAGCTTTGGTCACATCCAGTGCTTGTTTCGATCACCAATTGTCATTGAGTCAGCCATAGATTATCTGTTGAAGGGTATAATCCACTCAGAAATATTTGGAGTATGTGGGTCTCTGAAATGAATGAATGAATGAATGAATGAATGAATGAATGAATGAATGAATGAATGAATGCTTCAACAATGACAATAGATTTCACATCAGAGGTTTAAGTAGAATCATGCACAAAGGATGAGAAATGTGAGCATCATAGAACTTTTCCTTCCAGTTTGATATCTGTACTCTCTGTACTTTTGTCTGTAAAATAATTTGCTTGACATCCCAGAGAAAATGCATTGTGGAAGAAGGATTTATTCCACTGGTAGATGTCTTTCAATCACAGGAACAATCCCGTGTAGATATGTGTAAACATAAATAACTTAAGAACTTAGAAATGGAACAGCTAAATAAAGTTTTGATAAAATTATCATGGTTTTCCCTGAACAGTTAAAAAAATAAAAACTGGTAAAGCTACCTTGATTTTCTTTGAACAAACATTCCATACTATTACAGTATTCTTAAGGCTGTGCATTTCAAAATGGCATCATATCTATGACTGGCTAATCCTCTGTGAATGCATCTATAAATACTCGGCTGCTTTCTTCCCCATAAAAGCCAGTCTGTGGTATTTATCCAACCACAGACATGGTTTTGAGTCACAGATTTGTTTTTCTTATTACCTTTTGTCCAAAACCCTGTGGGGAATGATGTGCCATTCTTCCACTTTATTTAATGCTGACTAAAAAGGGAAAGTCTTCTCCTCATAGCTAAATAGCTACTGTATGTTGTTTAAATCTCTATTACTGTTACAGCTTAAGGTGAGGGGAAAAAAGCTTTTATCTTCTGAAATATTAGCAGAGTTTGCCAGATCTTATTTTAGATAAATCCCTGTTATCACTGGCATGTTTGGTTGTTTCAGCTTGGTCTTATTTAAGATGCTTTCTGGAAATATTGTCTTTTGTCCTACGGATAAACTAATCTGTCAGAACCGCTCCAATGATTATACGCTGTGGTGCACTAAGCACCTTTAAAGACTGATGGACAGTGGAATCATTTTGCAAAGCTCTTGCTTTGAGCTTTCCCCCTTTCATTTAGCTATTTTGCTTTGCATCTCCTGGCAGGAAAAAAAAAGGATGCAGTTAAGTATGATTCCTGTCTTCCAGAAGCAAGGCTGGGATTCATAAGGCATTTTTCCGGTTGCTGCTGCATGAAGTAACTACCACAAAAATGATCATGCTTTGGCACTGGAAACTGAACAGTGTGCAACAAAGCATGGTTTCAGCCTGAAGCTACTGATGAATAGGAGGATCTGCCATTTTTTTCCCTTTAAAGTCCATTCAAGTGAAGAGCATAAGAGATCACGGCTAGTGAAAAAATCTGCAGGTCTACACATACTGTTACTACACAGCAGTCTCAGTACAGTTTGGATTGCATTTCAGCTAGTACTAACAGTCTAACCATATAATGTTGTTGTTGTTAGTTGCGAAGTCATGTCCAACCCATCGTGACCCTATGGACAACGTTCCTCCAGGCCTTCCTGTCCTCTACCATCTTCTGGAGTCCATTTAAACTCAAACCTACAGCTTCAGTGACTCCATCCAGCCACCTCATTCTCTGTCGTCCCCTTCTTCTCTTGGCCTCAATCTTTCCCAGCATTAGGCTCTTCTCCAGTGAGTCCTTCCTTCTCATTAGGTGGCCAAAGTATTTGAGTTTTAGCTTCAGGATCTGGCCTTCTAAAGAGCAGTCATGGTTGATCTCCTCTAGGACTGACCGGTTTGATCGCCTTGCAGTCCAAAGGACTCGCAGGAGTGTTCTCCAGCACCAGAGTTCAAAGGCCTCAATTCTTTGGCACTCAGCCTTTTTTATGGTCCAACTTTCACTGCCATACATTGCAACTGGGAAGACCATAGCCTTGACTATATGCACTTTTGTTGGCAGGGTGTTGTCTCTGCTTTTTAGTGTGCTGTCTAGATTTGCCATGGCTTTCCTCCCGAGGAGCAAGCGTCTTTTAATTTCTTGGCTACAGTCCCCAACTGCAGTGATCTTGAAGCCCAGGAAAATAAAATCTGTCACGTCAAGTTTTCAGGTCCCGGCGAAATGAGCGAAGGTCAGGGGCAGTCCTAAGTTCTGTGGGTAGTTGGTTCCATAGGGCAGGCGCACCCACAGAGAACGCCCTTCCCCTTGGAATAACCCACCAGCATTCATTAACCGGCGGTACCCTGAGAAGGCCCTCCCTGTGGGGGCGCACAGGACGATGGGAAGATGATGCAGGCAGCAGGTGTTCCCTTCGATAGTCCGGACCCAAGCCATTTAGGGCTTTATAGGTCATTACCAGCACCTTGAATCTCACCTGGAGGGCAACCGGAAGCCAATGCAGCTCACGGAGAAGAGGTGTTACATGGGAGTATCGGGAAGCTCCCATCAAAATTCGCGCAGCTGAATTCTGCACCAGTTGAAGCCTTCAAGGGCAGCCCCATGTAGAGGGCATTGCAGTAGTCTAACCGGGAGGTCACGAGCACATGAGTGACTGTACGTAGAACATCTCAGTCCAGATAGGGATGCAACTGGTGCACCAGGCGAATCTGGGCAAAAGCCCCCCTGGTCACGGCTCCTATATGAACTTCCAAACTGAGGCGTGAATCCAGGAGGACTCCCAAGTTGTGAGCCCTATCAACGGGGGGTAATACCTCATCCCCTATTGTTAATGATGGAGAAGGCTGGTTAGCCTGAGATGCCGGTATGAACAGCCACTCAGTCTTGTCAGGATTGAGACAAAGCCTGTTTCTCCCCATCCAAACCCGGACCGCCTCCAGGCAACGGGACATCACAGTGAGGGCATCACTGGGTTGGGTCGGGGTGGAAAGAAAAAGTTGGGTATCATCAGCGTACTGGTGATACCCCACCCCGAAACCACGAATGAGCTCACCCAGCGGCTTCATGTAGATGTTGAACAGGAGGGGAGAGAGGACCAACCCCTGAGGGACTCCACAAATGAGAGATCTCGGGGTGGACCTCTGTCCTCCCATCAACACCGACTGCGAGGGGCCCAGGAGGTAGGAGGAGAACCACTGTAAAACGGTGCCTCCCACTCCCAGCCCCCTGAGACGCCGCAGTAGGATACCATGGTCGATGGTATCAAAAGCTGCTGAGAGGTCTAATAGGACTAGGATAGAGGAACAACCCCTGTCCCGAGCCCACCAGAGATCATTCACCAGTGCGACCAATGCTGTCTCTGTGCTATGCCCAGGTCTGAAACCCGATTGGTACGGGTAGAGATAATCAGTTTCCTCCAGGAACAGAGGAAGCTGATGTGCTACCACACTCTCAACAACCTTCGCCAAAAAGCGAAGGTTGGAGACAGGATGATAGTTATTCAAAATCGCCGAGTCCAGGGTGGGCTTCTTGAGGAGTAGCCTCACCACTGCCTCTTTCAAGGCAGAAGGGAAAACACCCTTGCTCAAAGAAGCAGTTATTACTGCCTGGAACCAGCCTCGTGTCTTCTCCCGGGCTACATAAACCAGCCAGGAGGGGCACGGGTCCAATAAACAGGTGGTAGAGCTCAGCCTCCTCATGATCCTGCCCACCTCATTGGGGGTCATAGGATCAAACTCAGTCCATATAACACTATCAAGACCACTCGAATCCTCCCTGTCAGATTCTGTCCAGTCAGAGTCCAAGCCGGCCCGAATCTGAGCAATTTTATCCGCAAGATGACGACTGAACTCCTCGGCCTGTCCCTGCAAGGGATCCTCCCTCTCCTCCCGATGAAGGAGGGAGCGAGTAACCCGAAACAGGGTGGCTGGGCGATTATCTGCGGACGCGATAAGGGTAGTGAAGTAATTAGACTTCGCCGTCCTCATTGCAGCGAGATAAGACCTTGTAAAGGCTCTTAGTCACAATCGGTCAGGCTCAGATTGGCTGGATCTCCAACAGCACTCTAGACCCCATCTCTGACGTTTCATCTCCCGGAGCAACGAAAAGTGGAAAGACGGATATCTGAAATACTATTTTCTCATCTTTCTATTTTGAATATATCTAAGGAAGCCCTTTCTGTTAATCTATACATCCTTTGCTAAACTCATATCATTCTGAGTTTTTCTTTTCCAAACCACAGAGCTACTGTTCTGACTGCTTGTCAAACTTTTCAATTGTGTTCTGACTATCTTTTTATTTCCTATATGTATTCTTTCCCCCAGAAATTACTTTTTTAATTATGTGATAAACTTTGTTTGTAGCCACTGATTGCTTCAGTTGTGTTTTTTGTTTTGTTTGTTAGTTTGTTTTTTCTCCTTCCTTGGCTTTCTTTGAAATTTTGCTTATAGCAATGGTTGTGTTTTTTTTTCAAACTTGATTTGGAATTTTGGGAGTTGAAGTTAATGTTGCCAAGTCTGAAAAACAACAACACTGGCTTATAGTATTTCCATTAGGAATTCCCATCCATCCTGAATACATATTCCTTTCTTTCTCCTTGCATAAGATCCTACTTATTATTGGCCTGATTTTATTAAATGTTGTGCTGGTGATGCTCGTTTGGGAGGAGGGAATTCATGGCATGTGTCATTATATGAGACATAAGCATCCACACTCTCAATAAACTGCTTAACAGAGAATATATTGCCATGATTGTCTTGTTCAAAATCTATAAATCTGTATTTGGCAGAGTTTTTGGCAGTGTGCTTTTCTCTGTTCCCCCTCTTGAACAATGTGGGAGGTTAAATCTTACTGAGAAATTCATTAAGTGACAGAAGTTCAGAAGAGGTTGAACTTGCTACTCAGCCATGCAAATCTGCCTGCTGACCAACAGAATCTAATGGTTCCAGAGTGCAAAAGTGCCTCGCTACAAAGGATGGTGTCAGTCATCAATCTCCTTCTCAGGGGAAGCAAAGCAAACAAACGAGAAAGGCTTATCTGTTTCAATGTTAATCTTGGTGTTTTGCTGGAACCAATGACTGGAAGTTCTTTAGGAGAGCCTGACTACTCTGTAAGCTGAGTGATCATAAGGTGCAAAATGGCATCATCAGACAAAAACAAAGCCATAGACATTATTTAACATCATTAAAAGACTGGCCCAGAAAACAAATGAAAAGATAAGAATTTATTTTTAAGAATTGCAGACACTTACTTTAAAGTTGGTGCAAGATTCCTTCCGAATTGGTTCAGTACAACTATTCTATAAACATTTTGTTCCCTAATTCTGAAGGCCACTGCTCTTCCTTTCCATGTGTTATCTTCCAATCTTTCTTTAAAAAGATGCAGGGGGAAAATAAAATAGTAAAATAAAAAAATAAAAAAATAAATTGAATTAAATTAAATTAAATTAAATTAAATTAAATATTTTAGTATCTTGCTGAAGTAGGCCAGATTAATGTCTTCTAATCAAGGTATTTTTTTTCCTTTCAATTCTACCAACAAAACAAAACATCTGTAAATGTTGCGGTGTTTCCACATTACAGCTAATGAACTAATGCTATTTTCAAATCAGATCTTGAATCTTGAAGGGGCTCAAAATAAATAATTTGGCTTCCAGACCTTGAACTACAAAATTGAATCATGCTATCTCCTAGTCTTTAGTTTTCCAAATATGTTTTTCTCAGGCTATTTTTCTTTCAAATCACTATTTTTCTTACTCACAAATGCTATGTCTTATTATACAGGTTGATTCACAGTGCAATTCTGTTTAAATGCTCAAAAATGCAATAGCTTCACAAAGAAACAGAAGTTCTAGAAATACTTTAAATGCCTGTATTATATCAGCTTCAATAAAGGCTTCTTAAATAATAGAGTTTATAATTTTTTCTATAATTTTAACCTCAAAACAATGTGTTGAGGTGGGGTACAGAATCCACTATAGCATAATTCCAACTGAGAGATAGTGAATTCTTTTTAGGCTATTGTGATTATTTCTTTTTACCAAAAATGCTTTGTGGGTTTGATTTTATTGTTGAAGTAAAAATAGAGGGTTGCTTTCTTTCTTTTTCTTTCTTTTCTTTTATTTACTTTGTTGACCACCTGCTGGTTTCCTTTAGATATTTGGTTTCAGGCAAAGAAAAGAAAGATAGAGTGGAAAAATAATGATACTTTTCAGATTTGTAACTCAATGTGAACTTTTATTTCATGCAGTAACTTATTAAATCCATAAGTTATACATACATGAAACATGTTTCATGGAAAGAGTACTATGGCTTTCGCTATTGTTGTATAAGAAGTATTATCCAATCCCAAAACGATTAGGATATCCACATATTTCAAATGTAGACTTGCTTCATACTACTTGGTGGAATATAAACACAATAAATGAACCAAATAGGTACATAGTACTACTCTTTCTGGAAAGGCACACTTAGAGATGTATTCCAGAAAATAGTGACTGACACTTATGAATAAAATGGCCCATCGATGTTATGATTTGTGCAAAGGAATCACATTTGGATTTTTTTATTACAGCAAAGCATTATAATAAAATTAGTGCAAAACTTTGTTGGGTGTAAACATGAAAGTGTGGCTGTATGTCAGAAAGTCAGGACAACATTTTCATTTCCTGCTTGCAGTTAAAGGACCCAGATTGTTGGGGGCAATTAAGCTGACTTTGTAATAATGCCGCTTGGGGTGTGTGTGAAAGCCCTAACAAGCAGGCATATACATAGAATGAAGGCTACTGCTAAGCTTGTAAGCTGCCCTGAGTCTTCGGAGAAGGGCGGGATATAAATGTAATTTAAAAAAAAAGGTACTTGTATAGGGCTATACTGCATCCAAATTTTGGGGAGATTTACAAAGCTCTGGATTCTTACATTATTTTTTATGAAACAAGTTTTATTGGTTTTTCAGTTAAAATCTACATATTTAGAAAGCATCATGATGACTGGGTAATCAGAGATTCAGTAACAGAGTTTTCAGTACATAATTCAGGTTACATTATCAAAATATCCTTCTCAATTTCCCTTAACATTTCATACAACCAGTTTAAACTAATAAATTTCTAGAAATAGCATGGTCAGTTAAAAAATTTGTCAATTCAATTTCATTGAAATATATCTATGTCCTGTTATTAAAGTTTATCTAATTTTAATTTTAATTATATTATTCAAGTTTAGCCTTTAAAATCCCAAATAATATTCACAACCCAAATTTCCCTTATTTCATTACAACAAAAAGTATAGCATCTAACATGTACACAGTGGCTGAATAGCTATGTTCTACCTAATACACATTGTCTGTTTCACAACCTAATACATCACACACTACTGACAGGACCACAGCCTATGTTTATCAATCTACAACTTTTTATACACAACCAGATTCTGTTTTAAATTTTAGCTAATTCTTAATTCTTTAATAGAATAATCAAACTTCTTTTAACATCAAATGTGGGATCTATAAACCAAATTTCCATTATGTCAGGGCACAAATTATAATGTCTAAAATAAGCTTAATAGATACATAAACACATTCTAGTTCTATCTCATAAACATTTTCTATTTTAGATCCTGATAGATCACTGATTACTAAAAGGATAACCTTTAATGGTTCTCTAAGAACTCACTTTTAAATCTAAATCTGGCTTTCTTTTTTTGCCAATCAGGTTTCCAAACCAAGGCCTTTGAATTGCCAGATAGGTCTCCCTTCACTCCAATACATATTACTTGAATCGAAGGAGACCATCTAGACATCAGTGATCCACAAAAACCAAACCATTTGTAATCATTATGTTGTTGCCCTGTTAGTTCTAGTCTCTGTATTTGCTCTAAAAACTTTATCTTCAGTTCAGTCTGGATTCCACTTCTCTCTGGGTTCATCTGCTTTAAGTAAAGAGTCTTATCCAATTTTGCAATTAATACTTGGATATCCAGGCTTTCAGGAAACTGTCTTTATTGATCTTCCACATCCTCTATGTTAACATCACTATCTTGCACATTAAGTTTCCCCATAGTATGTTGTTGGTCCTTAAGGTTATTTGCTATAGTGATAGTTCCTTGAACTTTTAAAGTTTTCGGTTCTTTGGATAATTGTTGCTTATATTCCTCTGTCTCAATAGTAATATCTTCCATTTTTGTTATATTCTGAAGTATAAATTCTTTAGTTGCAGTCTGGGTTTCAATTTGTGACTTAAGATTGGCATGTAAATTATTAAATCTGGAGATAGACATCTCAGTGACTCTGTGGATTGTTTCAAGTATGAGGTTATAGTCAAGTGAGGTTTGTGACTGATCCTTCTCCATTTTGTAATAATTATAAATAGCCCTTGGTGGAGGCTATTTTTCAAACAAAAATCAGTAAGTGTCTACCTCCACAAGTCTAGCCAAATTCATCTCCAGCTGTTTCAGGTTTTTATCTTAATGCCTAGGTCAGTCCAAAATGTAAACAAGCTAGTTTGCCAATAGTATTCACTAGATGTCTCCAGAATACTTCAACCTTTTCAGACAGTATCTTTTTATTTATTTCTTTTGTTGTCCCCCTTTTTAGACTAATAGGTAGAATAGTCCATTTCTGTAAATATAGGAACTTTGGGCCAAAAGTAGAAAGGCAGTAAGTCCAATAAATCAGTATAAAAGGCTGTTTCTTTTCTCTCCCAATGTAGACAAAGGCCGCTCTTAAGGAGGGTGGGGGAAAAAATCCCTTCCTTTCTCCTCGCAGGGGGAAGCAAATTCAAGAAGCTTTTGACAGGGAAAGTACACAATTAGGAAAACAAGAAGGCAAGTCTCACCCAGTTTTCAAGTGCTTTCAAGTGCTTTGTTGTGCTTTTGGCTTCAGCAGGAAATGGCTAAATGATGGGCCATGGGAGTGGCTGATCCTTTCTTCTTCCGTTTGGAGAGTAGCTGATGGGAGGGCTGCCGCCCTTCTACCACCAACTGGAGAGACCTCTCCCCTGCTCATTGCCCCTCCAGGGCCCCCCAATGAAGAAATCCAGGCAACACGAGGAGCGATTCCCTCGTGCATCTGGCTGCACCAAAAATCTGGAACCGGAAGCCGATTCTTACATTATTGATATGAAGATATAGCCTCAATTTTCTCCAAAATGTTGCTAAGATTCATATTTCCCCCCTTCATTTTACTTTCTTTCTTCCTCATAGAACACTCTTCTCCCAATTTTCTTTACCCAGTCACCCTGGGAGCTAGGTTATACTGCTCCATATAAACAACAGAATAATAAAACAATAGAACTATGAAACAAAAAAATGTGAAGTTAATTATTACGAAGAAAATATAATACCATTAATAAGTTATATTCCTAGAACCACCTCAAAAGTCTGTCGAAATAATAATATGCTTACTGCTTTTTAAAGATAATGATCTCTCTCTCTCTCTCTCTCTCTCTCTCTCTCTCTCTCTCTCTCTCTCTCTCTCTCTCTCTCTCTCAATTTATGAGTTGGATGCTACTTTCACATTTTTTTTTCAAAGTAACTTCATTGTTTCTTATCTCATCCCATTCATACATTCTTGTTGAAATTCTGAAATCATCCAGAGGTCACTTACTATCTATGAAACACATCCAAAATCTATGCTTCTTTAAATATGCTGAATTTTTCCACCTATCACTTCTATCTTAGCTTTCCAAAATTCCATGCAGAGCGGTGTGTCTCTTTCTCTCACTTTAATTAACCTTTTTTATTACTATTATTTCAAATAATGTATTTCACAACAAAACATCTGATTACCAATTTCTCAACAGCAGTTCCTAGCTCTTTGTCTGCAGCTGTGGCCTAATATATATCACATCCTGTTGTTCCCACCTGCAGATAGTTGTTCTGTCTTCTGTTGTTATTGTTGTTTCATCCATATTCATGACATTGTTCTTTTATGGAGATTCTTGATATGTATGGTGGAACACAAGCATAGCCAAGACATTCAGGCTTTTCACAACAATAAAATTAAGGCTATATTCTCATTCTGTTCTGGGCAAATACTGAATAGTTAATACATTTTTAAGAATTTCAGAATTAGGGAGAATGAAGCTTTTTTTTTTCCACGGAAGCAAACAAACATTGCAACAAATAGTTAGCATAATGATTCTCATTCAAATGAGGAACATATCCATATATAAGAAAACCAAAACCAAAAGATGTTCCTGAATGGGAAAATAAAGACAAAAATATTGCAGAATGAGAAAACTATTTTATTCTTATCTCCCATCTCTGTTTAAAGCAACCATATTATTGTATAAGATTATGAATAACAGAACTTTTTTCTTACATATTAAATATAGTTCTTATTAATAATCAAGCAAACTAAAAATACTCATCAGCAGATGTAAATGCAAAGAAATACAGAATACAGCAGATTTTTGTTTTCAATTTTTGGTTTGTTTTAACTGAAATATACATACACACAGTCCCACACAGACCCATAGACCCACAGACCCACAGACACAGACCCACTGACACAGACCCAGACACACAGAGACACAGAGACACAGAGACACACACACACGTGTGTGTGTGTGTGTGTGTGTGTGTGTGTGTGTGTGTGTTTGTTAAGTATTTTAGAATACCTTGCTAGGCTCCAAACACGGGACAAATCTTATTGCCTGTTTCAGCCTAACCCAAGGCCATCCACAGGCTGTAGTCACAACAGTGACAGCTCATATTCTTTGTTAGCAATCCAAAAAAAATTACACACACACACACACACACACACACATATATAATCATATATTTTTTTCTTAAAATATATTGTACATTAGCTAGTATAATACATCCATTACAAACAAGAAAGTTGATTATGGCTGATTCAGACATAAAAACAAATAATAGTTTGGATCTACATGAATTAGTCTTCAGCTTCCATGCATCCTGACTTTCTTTTCTTTGTATATTCTAATTCCAGATCCAGATCAGATTTCAAAGAAAATACTGTTCTGCCCACCAAAAGAGAAGATAGCTAAAGAGAATGGCAGGGATTACAGGTCAGAAGGAGAACATCCTGTTATTTTCCTTTCACTACCCAGTATCCAGTGGAAGTTCACTTTGAGATAATAGGACCAGATCATTGATTTAATTGAACCAAAGTTTGGGAGAAACTTCCTTTTCCCATTCTCCCTTCCTCCTTACACTAGTAACTGAGACAAAGTTGGATGTCTTTGGGCAGTTTTGAATTCACTCTATTCAATTTATGAGAATCAATGGAGTTCCAGTCATTAACTATTTTCCTAGTGCTTTGGGGTACTTCAGGTAGTGACTTCATTTCAAGACACTCATATCAGGGCAGTTCATTTCAATAGTAATTCCCATTCAGGGTGTCAAACTACCGGCCTGCAGACTGGTTGCATCATGTGGAGGCCACACCCACCCCAGCTCCGGCAATGCAAAAAAAGTTGCATGACGCAGTGAGTTTGACACCCATGTTTTAGACCCTTTATAACCATATACAAAGCTGTATATGGTTAACATTTAAGCTTGGGTAAGAATCCAGTTTCTTCCAAATGTGAAACATTTATTCCTTTTACACTCTTTCGCAATTATCTAGAAGAGAATAGTCTGTCCTTCCTTCCTTCCTTCCTTCCTTCCTTCCTTCCTTCCTTCCTTCCTTCCTTCCTTCCTTCCTTCCTTCCTTCCTTCTCCTTTAAACTCTGAAGTATTAAATCCACAGTATGTGCCAAAGTCTGCACATAAGGTGAAATCTGTACAATGTTAGGTGATGATATAGAAGTACTGCAAATTAAAAGGTAGCAGAACAGGAGAAATACTAAAGTTTGCACAGCTGGAAAACTTTTACTTTGATGAAATATCTCCACATGCTTAAATGCAACCAGGAAACATAGCTTGATTTGAAGCAAACATCCTAAATATATAAAGCTCCAATCTCAGTTTTTGGGTTTTTTTTTGAACTTAAGGAAGAAAGTAACATCGAAGTAAAAGATTGTCCTGAAGGGATGCTTCTATTCAAAGAATTTTTTTTAAAAAAAAGTATTATACAGTTGCTCAATATTCATATTAATCACAGTTGGACCCACCATGTCTTTTTTATAATTTAAATTGGTTTTTAGATTTTGCTGCTAAGGTTTTCAAAATATAGGGTGTTATTTGCACTCTTGCTATATTTAAAATAATTATGTTGTAGATCATGTCTTAAAACTGGCACAGTCTTTTAGTCACCTTTATTTTTAATTAATTCCTTTGGAAATGAATGGAACTTGATTGCACTCTTTGCTGAATTCTTGGTTCAGCAGTGATTCTTCACTAAAATGAATGATCAAAGTTAAACTGTATCTGACTTCCGGTGGCGACGCAACGTCGAAAGACAGCCGTTTTCGGGCTGCCCGCTCCGCAGCTGTGTTTTTCCATTGTAAACAGCGTCTATCAGCTGTTTAGATGGATTTGAAGCCCCCTCCTCGGGAGAAGAGGAGGGGGTGAGGCCCCAGGTAGGGGTTGAGCTCTCTGGGGCCGCCTGAGCTGAGAGCTTGGGCGGCTGAAGGATGAGCCCCCCCAAAGCCTGGGTTGCTCCGAGCTGCGCAGCGCCTCTGCTCTGGGATTCTTGGAGCAGAGCCAGGCGTTAGCAACCACCCCTGCCAAAAGGAAATACTTTTGATTATCAAGATGCAGGCAGAGCGGTACAGGAGGTCAAGGTGAAGTGGACTCTTTATTTTTACTCTCTAGCTCAATGGATTTTATAGCTTTAAAGTGAAAGTGCGTAATAAGTGAAAGTGGGGGAAGATGGCGGCTAAAACTTCTAAAGCTCTTCGGAATGCGGGGTCTTCCCTGGTGCAAGAGACCTCACTGCAAGCTTTGCTTCCTCCTGCATCTCCTCCGGTATTGACGCTTAAGGATTTACAAGACGCTCTTGGAAAGCACGCACAACTGATGTCTGATATGATGGATGAAAAGTTGAAAAAGCTGGAGGAGAAATTGGAGGAGAAAATGGAGGAGAAAATGGAGAAATTGAAGAAGAAGAGGGAAGAGAAGCTGAGAGCAATGAGGGTGGACATCTTGTCTAAGGTTGTATCCGTAGCTGAATGTGTGCAACAGCTGGATGTAAACGTGGAGGATCTCAGTCAAAAGAACTCTATATTAGAAGCAAAGGTATTAGAAAATGAAAATAGAAGGGATAAAATGGATGAAGAATTGAGCCGTGTTCAGTATAATCAGATGCAGAATGCTATTAGAATTAGGGGTTTAAAGGAGAATGGTAAAGAAGATTTAAAGCAGCTGATTTCTGAGGCTCTGGAAGGGGTACTGGGCCAGTCAGCATCTGAAATTGAGGGAAATATGGACAAAGTTTTTCGTGTAAATTCATGGATTGCAAGACAGAGGAAGTTACCCAGAGATGTGGTGGTCTATTTTACAAAGAGAGTAATTAGAGATGAAGTCATTCAAGCTGCTTATGATACTAATTTGGTAGTGGCTGAACAAGAAGTTTTGGTTTTAAAAGAGATTCCTCCGAAGATCCTAAGGAGAAGGAAAGATTTCGCATTTCTAGTACAGGAACTTAAGAAACGTGATATTAAGTTCAGATGGGAGATTCCAGTTGGGTTGGTGACAACGCACGAAGGTAAAAGACATCGTTTGGTTACTGTGGCTCAGGCACGTGATTTTTATAGTAATGTGTTAAAAGCAACCCCCCTATCATTTTTGGAAGCTGCAAAAGGACACGGTGTGGGAAAGTTTCAAGATGTTGCAGACAGACAGACAGAGGACAATGGTGGTGGAGGGGATCAAGCTACAGTCTCATCGGTTGTTGCAGGAGGCCAGAAGATGACGCGTGCCGCCCTAAGAAGAGCGAGACGAGAGCAAGAGCAAGACCAGCGGAAAGTTATGGAATCTTCAAAGTGTGCTTACAATGAAGATGTAGGAGGAGAGCGGTCTAAAGAAGTTTTGGGGGTCATGACAGAGGTGCTCCAAAAGTTTTGGGGCGTTAAGATTGCTGGTTAAATTTTTAGATTAGAATGTCAATGGAGTAAAATTATTATAGAGGAGAAAGAAAGTTTTTTTTTCTTTTTTTTAATATTTTATATAATTTAAGATTTATGTTATTTGCTTGCTAGAAAAGTATATTAGGGTTACGGACTTAAAGTATGTGTTGAACTAAGAGTGGGTATGTAAGCACCTAATTAATAACAAGTTGTCTTAGAGATTGCTTAAAAATTTTTTATATATATATACTCTTTTTATTTGAACTTTTATTTGAACTTAAGGATGATTTGGAACTGTGAGACATTTGGCGTGATACACGCAAGAACTATTTTAGATTATAGTTTAGTTTGGTTGGAGATTATTAAGATTAACAGAGATAAGCGCTTTTGGTGCGTAACTGAGAATTTGTTTGGAAATTAGAGAAAGGTGGGAGAATGCAAATAGCAGGTGAAAGTTTTTTTTTTCTTTTCCCTTTTTTTTTGAAATTAATATGAATAAGGACTGGGATTAAGAAAATTTATTTTGAGTAAAGATCTTTTTTTGTTTTCCTCTTTTTCTTCTCTACTTTATTTGTAATATTAATATTGTTTGTATTCATTTTATATGAGCTAGAGAGAGATAGAATTTATACTTTATTGTTGATAATATAGGGGTGTTTATGTTTGTTTTTTGATTTTATGCCCTGTATTTAGCTCTGGGAAGTGGGGGGGGAGGAGGGAGTGGGGGAGAGGGATAGGGGTGGGGGAGGGGGGATTAAAGTCAAAATGTATTGTAAAACTTTTTAAATAAAAAAAAAGTTAAACTGTATCTGTTTAATCTTAGAAGAAGCTCTGGTTGAAACTGTTCATATGCTGGCAAATTAAACTTTGAGAATCTAGTAATTGTCTCTAGCTGTGGGAAAACTTGAGTTTGGTCTATAACCTACAAAGCATTTGAGTACCATAGAGAAACTTGCTGTGGGACTGAGCAGATGTGAGCACTTTCATTTCCAGCTAATGCTTTTTTTTAAAAAAAAAATCTGACTAGAAAAGCTCTTTTTTGTGTACTGCATTCTCTCCAGAGGGCAGGGAACGGCTGATAGCCATTGTTTGCTTTAGTAAGGCTGTCTCATACATTTCCAATGCTCTGATGCAGCTCACACCATCTATTTCTTTTTCTCTCCCTGTCAACTGAAACAATGCTGTTGTTTTGGGGCTGTCAGATTTGCGTAAATGAGAATTTGTGAGTAAATCTGCCCTGACATAAGAAATGGCAAACAATTTAATTTCATTTATCCTGATCAATAAACGGTGTTCTTTGTTTCTTTAATGTGTCTTTCTTCCTGTATTTTTGGATAGCTTTTTTAAATAAATAAATAAACATCAGATATCTGTGCTGTAACCAACTCTGTTTTGTCACTGGCAGATGGTGCTTTGATCTAGTGGAAGCTCCTCTAGATACAAAAGAAGGAAAGGTGTTTTTTCTCATTGTTTCCCATTTTCTGCAGCCTTCACATCTTCAACCTTTGGAAAGTGCCCAAGGTGGAAAGGGGAAAAAATATCAATATTAGTTTTTCCCCTCTTTACAGCATCCAGTGTGTCAACTGAATCAAACACCTTCTGTGAACTGAAAGGAAAGTGACTAAATTGATAATTAGTAGTTTATAAATATACAGGTATGTAATAAGAAGAAATCAATGCTACTTTTATTTCAGCAAGTTTTGCTCTTTACTCCAGATGGTTAGACTCAACTGCAGTGAAACTGCCTAAATTGTATTCAATTGCTCTGGGATAATGGGGTATGTTCACAACTTCCCTGAATGGATATATAAAGAGAGTTGTGGGGCCACATTTTCTATGTAGCTGTGTTCTCTAACCACATACAAGATTCTTCCTCAAAAATGCTTTAGATTATTTATCAGTTTGCACTTAAAAAAAATTGACACCAGTTTAGGTTTTTGAATATTTGTCAGCTGGAACTTGGGAATGGGAGCAAACAAACTAGATTATTTTGTGAATTCCATGAGGCATTTTTTTCAGTGAATGGTGAATTTCTCATACTTAATCTGTTAAAGTTATGTAGCTAGAATGAAAAGAAATATAGATTTGTCCTGGGCTATATCCAACCCACCTATACAAAAAACAAACAAACAAACAAAAACCAGAAAAAAATCACATGGCCCTTGGAATTCTTATTTATTGAATTATTTATCTCATCCTGCCAAGCTGGGATACCTTTTCCACCTCAGCATGATCCATCTCTATATGTCCCATTTAAGATATTAAATCAGTTGATAGTATACTTTCCCAAATAAACAGATTTAAACTAAGAGTTTTTTTTTCCAGTTTTAAGCAATCTCCACTGCCAATAGACCCAGCAGATTTCCAGGCAATTTTCAAAAGAGTTCAGGCAGATTTATTTTATAAGAATTCTTCATTGAAGTTAAAACAGAAAAAAAAACCAGTTATACAAAGTAACTACTCACAGTCCACTTCCCTGCAAAATATTAAGACTTTAGCAAAAAAAAGAAGTGGAAAAACACATTTTATAAACCAATTAATAATCCTATCAACATGGGTGAAAAAACTATATGTGCTTTAGGGAGAAAAAATACAACTAGGTTTTATTCTCCTGAGATATAAGCATTTTAACTAAACCTGTGTTAGCAACAGATGTGTATGTTTTGTGCAACAATTGAAAAGAGTAGATAGCATAATGCACTTAGCAAGAACGTTTTCTGAAAAGAAGGTCTCCTTAAGTTTTGGTTCTCTTGCTTTTAGAAGATGAAGATGTTGAAATAACACTGTGCTAATTCCAAAATATCTGCACCATCATTTGAACACCACCAGCACTGACAAAATCACTATCAATCAATTGCAAAAGGCAGGTTTACTCAGAACAGTTTACATTTTGCAACAATACCTTTAATAATCATTGAACAGGAAAATCTGCCTATCCCAGGTCCTTGGGAAGGACTCAAATAAAAATGGCAAATCCTATCTGAACATCTGGCTGACTTCATGAGCAACCATAATGGTTAAAGGCCCAATTAAGGATATTTTACCAAGAATCAGTTAGGTTCCTTCTTGACAAAGAACCAAAAGTAGGATGTCTAATTCTTTATATATTCATTTTCCTTTGCTCCTAGTTCAGTCAGGGCTCCTCCGCACCTACATTTTGTATGTATTTGTATAAAAAAATAGAATTGCTACTTCTTTCAATAATTTTTTTGACAAACCCATACAAACTTTATCAAAAAATGCCTGACCACTCAACCCACTACAGCACAACCAAAACAAGCTATGAAAATGATAACACTGTCATACATCAACAACATTTCAGAAACAACCAACAGATTATTATAGCTACATGTAATCATGTAGCACACAACCCAACAAAACCTTTCAAAATATTTAAGAAAATCAAAAGGCTCAGTGGCCCAAGGGGAAAAAATAGGAATCATATATAATATACATTGTAAGTACTGTAATAGTCACTATGCAAGGTAGACAGGCAGAAGATTAGTGAAACATATCCATGAATAGCAACTAGCAGTCAGAAGACACAATGAAAACTCCTTAATTTCACAACACATGGACAGACACAAACATAGTTTTATCTGGGAAATTGTGAGCCTGGAAGTTTGGCATTCAGACAAGTCAGCCATTGATAGGCACACAGAGAAAAAATATATTTACACACTATTCAAAAGATACAATAAAAAAGTTAGGAAAGAAACAAAAAGACCAGAACACATTTTCTCCAGCAACCAACATCCAGTTAAGCAGGGATCAACACCAGACAAACAATAAAGTAGAAAACAATATCCTCATTAGCAAGGCAAGCTACTGGGAGCAAACCACATACTTATTGTCACTAATGATGTTATCTAGTAGGGTAATGAAAAATCTGCAAACAAACAGCTAAACTCAGAGAGCACCAAGGACTCCAGAGTTAAACCCTGAGCTACATATATTCTTTTCTTGATTGATAAAAGATAGGCCCTCTATAGGAGGGGAGTTATATGAAAATTGCTTTAGATGCTTAAACTGTGCTCTAGTTATAGTAATTATCTATAACCTGTTTCTTTAAATAATAAACAATTTAAACAGTACCAGAGCAATGCTTATTTAGGACAAAACATTATCAATGGATCCTCACAGAGTGAAACTTTTGACTGGATGTGAATGGCTCAGTAATTGACTCTTAAATCAAATGTAGTTCACTTCCATTTCAAAGTATACAAATGGTTCACATGGTAATAGTTCCTAAGACTTTAAAAATTGGATTGGGATAATCAGTTAAAACAAAGTTTCCATTTCTCTCTCTTAGAAGTTCATTTGACTTATGAGATAAGCTGTGGAGTGCAAGAGATTTGTTTGTGTATGACAGAAGTAAAGTGGGCTCTGTCCAAAAAGCAAGTGGTTCCTCCACAGATTTGAGGCAGCCTTTTATCTTCTCTGTAAAAATCTTGCTAGATGGCCTTGGGGAATTCAAAGTCAGTAAGAATGGAGTGGAGATAAAGTTCAGCCAGATATTTGTGGGAACAAAGCTCTGAGTGGCTGTCACATAGTTTATTACAATAAGGCTCTAGAGTAAACTATGACCAAGTTAATTGCATATTTATTATGTTTATGTTAGAAACTAATTATGAAGGCATTCTCTTTTAATGTGATTGCCATCAGGCATGTTAACAGGAAATCTTTGGGAAACTGAGGTTGGATAATTTTTGGATTCATAATATCCGTACTGTTGCTGCTATGATAAAAGTATGTAATCATGACTTAGGCTTTAGGATGTCATCAGTTTTAAGGAAAACTTAGACCAGCACATTCTCAGCTAAATTTAGCAAATTCAGGTCAGCAAATTTTGCTATTAGATTTTTTTTTCCACTGAAACATATTATTGGAAGAGACCTCATTCAGATTATAGGTGTATGTAACTTTATTTTATTTTTTTATTTTAATTCCATTTATATCCCGCCCTTCTCCGAAGACTCAGGGCGGCTTACAAGCTTAGCAGTAGCTTTCATTCTATGTACATGCCTGCTTATTAGGGCTTTCACACACACCCCAAGCGGCATTATTACAAAGTCAGCTTAACTTGAACCAGAATATAAATTACACCATGTGGGGTATCCGAAAAGTGCAATTTGCCAGCATCTTTTCGTTATTTCTTATGGTTTATTTGCTATGTGAAAAATACTAACCCTTACACGAAATGGTATGGGATTCAGCTTTTCAATATATCCCTCAGATATATTTAACATAAAAAGCTGTTCTTGATAAGTGAATAGGGACCTTTTGTATTAATATTTCTTTGTTTATTAAAGGAATTAGATCTTACATCCTCCTGATATAAATGTATTAAATCAGATTCAGATTTAGCCATGCTCAGATAAGACTCATTTGATGTGAAAACTATTAGATGCATCACTGATGATGTTACCTGGGTTGGTAATGAAATATCTGCAAGAAAACTACCCAGAGCAGAGAGCACCAAGGACCCCATGGATACATAATTGTCGATTTTAAGATAAACATCCACAAGCATCCTTTGCTTAAAAAGTTAACACAGAGATTTAAGCGATATGTTAATTTCTTGACCATCCAGCCTCTACAGAAAGTTACTTTTTCTACATTTATTACCTGAGGATATAATAAAGTGACAGAAAACCCCTTCAAAATTTATCTCTGCACAACTCTACAGATGAGAATTTCTTAGTCTCTTGCTCATGGACAATGTATGAACTGGTGAGGAGATGTTCTCTGATAAAGAAGGAGTGTTCAGATGATTAGAATATAAATCTCTCTGGTCCTAAGTATACTATTATACTATATAAAAAAGAAACATAATGCTTACATTAAATTTGTCCAGTGGAGGAGAAATCTGGTAGTGTGGATGTAGGACATACGGTATAATAAGTCCATTCCTGGGTATTACATTTTAAAGATATTAATACTTTTAGAATGTGTGGAAAAGGGAGACCAGTGAGATGTTGGTATAATTATGTGATTTCTCCAGGGGGAAAAAAGAAAGAATTTCTTCCACAATGCCTCAAGATTCACTGCTAAGCGCCCTACTCCACCTTTTTTGCTATCCCAGTTATAGTTGCTATTGCTGACATCCTTTATGATCTGATTTGTTTTTCTTTCTTGGAATATAACTGAAGCATAGGAAGCTACAAAGGTTGGAGATCTCTCTGGGGATATTATTAACGTATGCATATCTCTTAGCCAATTTATAATGAAACAGTGCTATATATATATATATATATATATATATATATATATATATATATATATATATATATATATATATATATATATATATGTGGGAATTTCTTCGCCTTTGAAACAATTTTTAAACCAAACTTACTTTCATTTAAATAAATGAGAACAGTAAATATATCTGTGCAACAATAGATAAATGTGTGGATACTTTATTTTTGATGTGTAGGTGTGGGTGTCTATGCATTTATGTATTGTTCCACTGAAAGAATGTTGGCTTTGTAACTGGCTGAATTGCCACCACCAGCACCTCCTCCTTCCATGCACTTTGCTTTAACAACTCACAACAACAGAGTAATATTAATAATCCATTATCTAAAATTTAATGAGGAGCAGTCATTTATCTTACTGGTTTATGTTAACCAACACTAAAGGATTTTGTTACTTATTATCTCTGTGCACAGTTGGAATAAGAACTCAAATTGAATTGATTATGTAATCAAGCTCTTGCTTAAACAACTATAGTATTGGTTATATGATTTTAACTGTATCTTCTGATGTCACCTTTAAGAATGGAATGTTTATTGTAGTGCCTGTTAATGAATAACTGATTATAAGTTTTACACCTTCAGCGGAAGGCAGTAAATTCAAGGATGAGCACTGCTGAGCTCTCTTATCTCTCTCCTTCCTTCTGTAGTGAGTCATAGGGTTAGTTTGTTTGAATAACAAGTAGACCCTTGACACTTGTCATATATCAAAGCCTCTATGTAGCATTTCTAAGAATATGTCTGCAATGTTTTTACACTAAGAAGGGTGTCCCTATTGTCTGTTTTCTTATCAGTTATAAAGCTGTAAAACATTTTTTCCTCTATTGGGGTCTTCTATGAATGAATTTGTATGCCAAAATTGCCTTTGATCAAACATTATAAGATTTATGTAGTCTGATGGGTCTTGCTCTTGACTGGCCTGGGTGCAAGAAGCCAGTGATTCAGTGTAATCTGTTAGCGTTAGAAAATAAAATGCTTTGATCCTCTCCAGTTATTGGCATTACTGAGTAAGCTTTCTACCATACTTCTTTATTCAACAAAGAAAAATTGGTTATACCAAACCTGAGAACAAGTTCATTTAACTAGATAAATAATATTGCTCCATTTTCCCTATTGTCTGAAATGTAGTGTACCTGGACAGATTTTTTTTTCTTTTCTTACCCTGACTTCTATTGTTTGCCCTTTCACAAATGGTCAGCCATGTTTTTGAAGACTTGTGAATGAATAATGTACATAGTGAGGCAATGAGACAGAGTTGTAATGCTTAAAGATATCGCTGGAGAAAGCTAGCATACTCTTGCTCTTAAGACCTTATGTTTTATCCTATCTGAGAATTTCATAAGCAGAAGTAGTTGTGAAAAGAGCTCCGAGGGAGAAATGTATTTGTAAGGATAGATAAAAAGAATTAAATATGTATGACTCGATTAAACAGTAAATGGTAATGAATCGTAATGGCCTACATCTATTTCAAACAATTAACAATTAGAAAGAGTAAATTATTTATTTTGTAAAAAAAAAAGAATTTAATTTCAGACATGTGGGTAAAATAAAAAAATCTAGACATACATATAACGTATAATTAACATGGACACTTATATTTGGTTCAGTGAAATAGAATCTGAGAGATGTATAGATTCAAAAAATCATTTAATTTATATTTCAGTGGCCTATGTGACATAGAGATTTTTTTTAAGTATTTTATTTTTTAATCAGTCCTCCTTGCAAGCCAGACAGGAAACATGACTAGATGCATGAATTCTGCTTTATTGTAAGACTATCTTAACACAATCTTACAAATCTCAAAGTACAAACTTCCAATCACCACTTATAACTGCTTGATCTACTAAGGTGAGACCTTCCTAATTTTATGTCTCTGACTTTAACCACTGGGGCTTCCTGCCTTGCTTGTTTGGTTGTTTCCTAGACAGCATCTTCTTTCCCTAAAGTCATTCACCCAGTCCATTACATATTTATGGTTTCATATAATTTTAACCATGTTATAATTTAGTGGTCCCTGCAGACATCATGTAGCATATTAGTTTGAGCAAACTCCCCTTCATTTCATACATTTAGATGAAACATCAAAATAACTGACTTGTGCCAAACCTGTTATCTGAACTTTAGATCTTTTGCTTTTCAATTTCATGGGGAAATTTTTTTGGTCCCCCCCCCAAGTGCCTTTTTAATGAATTTAATCTCAAGGTTATCAAATGGCCAAGGAACATGTATGATTGCATACCATGTATAACCCTCTTTCCTAGAGTTTTCACTGTACTTGGTTTCCTTCAATACTAAGAAAGTCTATCAAGACCATTCAGGAAGGATTGACAGCACTTAAATTGGAGAATGATAGAAAAGTGTGTAAACAGAAGAAAGAAAATTAATTCTTCAGAATCCTCCACTGTCAGAAGGAGGACCTATACCTTCTCAGACATGTGATTGTCTATCTCTTCTTAAAAATCTCCAGTGATGGAGCGCCCATGATTTCCGGAGTCAAGCTGTTCCAGTGGTTGATTATCCTCACTATCAGGAAGTTTCTCCTTAATTCAAGTTACTTCTCTCTTTGATCAGTTTCCAACCATTGTTTCTTGTCCTTCCCTCTGTGGAGGGGGGTGAACAACATGACCCCCTCTTCCTTGTGGCAGCCCCTCAAATACTGGAATACTGCTATAATGTCTCCCCTATTTCTTCTTTTCTTTAGACTAGCAAAATCCAAGTCCCGCAGCCGTTTGTATGTTTTAGTTTCCAGGCCTTTGATCATCTTAGTTGCTCTTCTCCAAAAATTTTTTCCAAACTCTCAATATCTTTTTGTGATATGATGACCAAAATTGGCTACAGTATTCCAGGTGTGGCCTTATTAGGGTTTTCTAAAGCAGTACTAATACTTTGTGTGATCTTTATGCCTCTGTTTAAACAACCCAGGATTGCATTAGCTTTTTTGGCTGCTTCTGCACACTGCTGGCTCATAGTCAAGTGATAGTCCATTAGGACTACAAGGTTCCTCTCACAGTTAGTTTTTGAGCCAGGTCTTGTCTAATTTGTATTTGTACCTTTGATTTTTTTCTTACCTATATGTAAAACTTTGCTTTTCTCCACATTAAAACTCATTTTGTTGGATAGCGGCCATTGTTCAAGAATTGCAAGATCTTTTTGGATCCTGAGCTTGTCTTCTAGAGTGTTGGCTACTCCTCTCAGTTTGGTGTCATCTGCAAATTTGATGAGTTCCCCTTCAATTCCCTCATCTAAGTCATTGGTGAAGATATTGAAGAGTACTGGGCCTAAGATGGAACCTTGTGGTATCATGCTGCTTACTTCTCTCCATGTGGATATAGTGCCATTGAGGACTACTCATTGAGCAGTTTGCCAGCCAGCTACAGATCCATCTGGTGGTGATGTTCTTTTTTCTCTCAATGGGTGTTAGCCTTTCATTGGGAGTATGATGAGAACACTACTTGTGCTCCTAGCTTCTTTATTGCCTAGTTGTTTGTAATCTCTCACTATTGTACTCAGGTTGTTTGTTGTGTCATTTGTCCCAATTTGGAGGAGGAGGAAGGGCTAGTAATTTGTAGGCCTAATTATTTTGATTAGGTTCTCAGCCACATCTTTGATTTTTGATCCAGAGAGACAACATACCTCCCTGGATTGTATGTCTGGTCTGCAGATGGATGATTCTGTTCCTTTGAGGATAGAATCTTATATTAGCCTTTCTTTCTGGGGGGCTGCAGTCTGAGGTGCTTTTCTGTTTATCTCAGGTGTGTTTGTGATATTGCTTTTTAAGGGATATTTGAAGTGACTTTTTTCAGGATATTTGAAGTTGTTACTTTGCTAGGTATCTGCATGTCTTCTTTGAGGAGGAGGTTGTGGGTCTGCATATTTCCATCTAAGGGGAGAAAATGATTCTTCAGTTTTAATGGAGCTACTTCTGGTTAGGCTGGATTGGGCAGAAGGAGTTTGTTTTGTTGTATGCTATTTCTTTCTTTGAGCATTGTGTTTCCTTCTGTGTGTGACATGCCTCCATTTGTCTTCCTCCAAGGGTTTATCAGTCAGGTCTAATCCTCTGGGAGTTATTTGTTCATTATTTGATTCAGTTTGGGTGAAGTTTGGGGTTGGGCTAGAGTTGCCTCTAAGTTCCTAACTTTTTCCTGTAGTAGTTCACATAATTTGCATCTGATGCATGTATAGTTTGGGTGTTCTTTGGACATGAGTGCATACATGGAACATGTATTGCATACCACAATAGTATCAGTCACCTGTTCCATGAGTTTGTGGTTTGAAAATCCCTCTTTTTGGTTGGTAGATGTGCTTTGCTGTTAGCCTTATTTCTAGCTTCTCTGTTCTGGGTAATTATGCCTATTTTTCTATCCTTTTTTCTGCCTGTTTGTGCTTGTATTTGTGCCTTGTTATTTTGGTGTAGATGAAGTATGTGGTAGCATGCCCTTTGGTTTTAAGAGAAGAAAAATAGCAGTTTATATTGAGGTTAAGGGTTAATGTTAGGATAGGACTATTCAGTGCTTTTTTTGTAAAAGAAAAAGGTGCCGGAACTCACACATGTCACACAACCCGCCTTGCCTACCCTACAAGGTTCCATCCAAAAAAGGTGCCGGAACTCCGTTCTGAGCATTCTATGACAAAAAAGCCCTGGGGCTATTTAACGAAGGGAAGGGATGCTTTCACTTCAACAAGGAATTTACTTTTAGCTTTCTGCTCTCTGCCTAGAAATTCATCCCTGTCCTTCCTTTTCTTGATTTGCTCCTTATTTATCTCTCTGCCTTGCTTTTTTTTTCACTGCCTCTGCTCAGTCAGTCTTTCTAGTTGCCCTCAGTTACCTTTAGCCATTGCTCCATATCTGACATTCAGAAAATGCAGACATACAACTAAAGGAACTCTAAAGTCCCTGAAAATGTAATAAGAAATCAAAGCAACTTTCAAAGAAAAAAACTTCAACCAATCTGGAATATTATTCTGCTTAGAAGGAATCCCTGTTGAATCCAGTGGGTTCTATCTAGTATTTACATTAAACTAATAGAACATTCCTTCACTTAACAAAAGGGAGAAACAAGTCCTCTACACATTCTTGTACTGCTGGTGCACTAAGTACAACCCAGTGACAGATTCTTATAGTTTGATATTCATACAATTGCAGCCTTTACTAAGCTATTATACATATGTAATTGGTATTAGTCTTTGTTCTGTCCCAGCCTACGACCGTCCTTGTTGCATCACAAGAACAACCCCTTTTTTATCAGTATGCTGGAAAAACCAACCCTTTTAATTTCATATACAGTCCTGAAAATTATTTCCTCAAAACAAAAATGACAGAATACATTTCCAACAAATAATTGGTTCAAAAAGCAAAAGACAGCAGGAGTTAAACAAGAATTTCACCAGTAAAACAAACAGACCATGATTCTATTGAAGTTCTTTACAAACGGTTGCCTTCAGCAACCAGCACCGCCCATACCTTCCCTTTTTATCAAGCAGCCCCAAGGTGAGGCTTCTCAATGCCTTCTCCTCCTCCCTTGGAATTGCTGTATTGTCTCCCTCTGACCTGCTCTAGTTAACTGCCTTCTTTTACAAGTGTCTATAATGACGTCCAGCTGTGAGTCCTCAGAGTCTGACTCATCTTCCCACACAGCTGAGTCTCGTCCTGAACATGATTGGAGGGACCAGGCTCTTCCTCTAATTGTGAGTCTTACAACTCATCAGAGCCTCCCTGGACTCTGATGGCTCTCCAAACCCTTCCTCCTCCTCCTCTGATTCCCTGGACTCAGCTGCCGGGTCCACAGGCTGGCACGGACTAACAACAGTCTTATAGGTAGCAGTACCAATAGAATATTTTTTTATTCTTTATTATTCCTTTTTCAGGTTAACCAAGTATACTTTGATGATTTAGCAGGAAAATTTGTTGCTGAAGTTTCTCTTAAATATTTCCTCCAACTCTGCTGCCAACTTCTACTATTGCTCCCCATTTGCTTCTTCTGTCAGTTAACTCCCTGGAAACTTGTTGAATTATATTGCTTCAATAGCTTCTGCAATGTACTCTGTTTACTCAGCAGAGAAGTATCACTCAATCATCCACAGTGGGCAATCAGCAACTTTTAGAATGGATTATTTGTACTCAGTAACTATGACCTTTTACACACACACACACACACACACACACACACACGAGAGAGAGAGAGAGAGAGAGAGAGAGAGAGAGAGAGAGAGAGAGAGAGAGAGAGAGAGAGAGAGAGAGAGAGAGAGAGAGAGAGAGAGAGAGTCTGTTCCATCTGGTCACTCTTAACTTATTAGCTTTCCTCTTATTGAATTCCATTGTCACCTCTTGAATTTAGTTAATTTATAATAATTTAATTTAGGGAGAAAAGGGTAGAGTAAATGCTAATATTTAGAGCATTCTCAGGGACTATGAGAACTACCAAAGAAGTTCCAGAGCAAATACTGATTAACAAAATTAACAATGACATTGCATAAATATTTGGGTACAATTTGATTTTAGGATCAATGGACAGCCGTAAAAAAGACACAGAAACTTGAATAATAGACTGAATTTTGATAATTGATTCAACTTCCTTTATTTCTTCATTTGATTTTTATCACATCCTTATTACTTTATAAGTAATTCAAGGCAGTGAACATACAGTACATAACATTCCTTCCTCCTCCTATTTTTCCCCACAACAACCCTGTGAGGTCAATTGGTCTGAGAGAGATGACTGGTCCACAGTCATCTAGCTGGCTGTAATGGCTAAGGCAGGACTAAGATGGGACTTTACTCTCTTAGTATAGAGATATGGGCATTTACTTTTATCAGTGTATCCATCTTTCATCATTTCATTCTTGAAAAAAATATAAACAATTTTCTGATAATACTTAATACTTGTTTTGTTTTCGAATTTTCCTTCTTCAACCAGTCTGTTCCTCTTATATTAATTCTTTTCTAAGTCTCTGTATTTCACTATATGATTTAAGTGACCAGCATAGTACATGAATATAAAACAACCAATTGTCCATTTCTTTTTATGTATCCAATTTCTGCTGGTAAGATCAGTTTTAGTATAAATTGGACAGGTTTGGTTTGGAAAACTAGTGTGCCTTTTTCCTCCCTCTCTACATGTTTCAGACTGTCATGACCATGCTGCTGAATCATAGAAATGCTAATCAAAACTTAAATACCTTACTGAAAAAAATGAATCTATCAACCTGGCGTATAAATATTCCGTTAGTCTAACATTTGAAATCTTGGTTTAGCACATATTTTGAGCTGTCATTTATCATCTATATATTAGGCATTATGCTAGGCTCGAGTATATATGTGTTATAGCTAATATTAACTCCTGAGGTATGGCGATACAGCCAGCAATAGTCAATGAGCTGGAAACTATTAATAGTGTCTGTCACTAAGGAGTGGGAGGGAGTTTATCTATCAAAGCTTACAGAACATTATTCTGGCATGCTTTGAATGACAAGCAGATATCAAGGCATGCTGATCATATATGTACACATAACACAGACAGATTGTATATGTACAAATACACAGACAGTATATGTACACATGTGAGTGCATGCACACATACAAACAGATACACAGACAAATTGCTAGCATCAACCTCCCTGCGCCCTGTGCGTTCCCACAGAGAGGGACTCCTCAGGGTGCCACCGATCAGAGAATGTCGATTGGTGGCCCCCAGGGGGAGATCCTTCTCTGTGGGCACTCCAGAACTATGGAATCAGTTACCGGTAGAGCTCCGGATGGCGCCCGATCTTCGCTCCTTTCGCCGCGATCTAAAAACATTTTTATTCGAACAAGCCGGCCTGGCCTGATGGGGGATTGGTGGGGTTTTTATTGTTGTATTTTTGGGGTTTTTATAATGTATTGTATTAATTTTTTTTTAATGGGCAACTATTTAATCTTCCCCTTCATGGATTACTGCCTTGTCGGGGCGAAGGGGCTTGCGTAATTCAATGAAGCTATGAGCTATGCCGTGCAGGGCCACCCAAGACGGACAGGTCATAGCAGAGAGTTCTGACAAAACGTGATCCACTGGAGAAGGAAATGGCAACCCACTCCAGTATCTTTGCCATGAAAACCCTATGGACAGTACCAAAAGGCAAAACGATATGACGCTGGAAGATGAGCCCCTCAGGTCGGAAGGCGTCCAATATGCTACTGGGGAAGAGCAGAGGGCTAGTACTAGTAGCGCCAGAAAGAATGAAGCGACTGGGCCAAAGCCGAAAGGACGCTCAGCTGTGGATATGTCTGGTGGTGAAAGGAAAGTCCGATGCTGTAAAGATTTTTTCTCCATAGGAACCTGGAATGTAAGATCCATGAATCAAGGCAAGCTGGACGTGGTCAAACAAGAGATGACAAGACTGAACATCGACATCTTAGGTATCAGCGAACTAAAATGGACAGGAATGGGTGAATTTAATTCAGATGACCATCAGGTATACTACTGCGGGCAAGAATCCCTCAGAAGAAATGGAGTAGCCTTCATAGTCAATAAAAGAGTAGGAAAAGCAATACTGGGATACAATCCTCAAAACGACAGAATGATCTCAGTTCGAATCCAAGGCAAACCATTCAATATCACAGTAGTCCAAGTCTATGCCCCAACCACCAGTGCTGAAGAGGATGAAATTGACCGGTTCTATGAAGCACTACAGCACCTTATAGAACTAACACCAAAAAATGATGTTCTTATCATCATGGGGGATTGGAATGCTAAAGTAGGAAGCCAAAAGATAACTGGAATAACAGGCAAGTTTGGCCTTGGAGTACAAAATGAAGCAGGGCACAGGCTGATAGAATTTTGTCAAGAGAATACGATGGTCATAGCAAACACTCTTTTCCAACAACCCAAGAGACGGCTCTACACATGGACATCACCAGACGGTCAACACAGAAATCAGATTGACTATATGCTCTGCAGCCAAAGATGGAGAAGCTCTATACAGTCAGTAAAAACAAGACCAGGAGCTGACTGTGGCTCAGACCATGAGCTTCTCCTTGCAAAGTTTAGGCTTAAACTGAAGAAAGTAGGGAAAAGCACCAGGCCAGTCAGGTATGAATTAAATCATATCCCCATGGAATATACAGTAGAGGTGACAAATAGATTTAAGGAATTAGATCTGATAGACAGGGTGCCTGAAGAACTATGGACAGAGGTTCGCAACATTGTACAAGAGGTAGCAACCAAAACCATCCCAAAGAAAAAGAAATGCAAGAAAGCAAAATGGCTGTCTGAGGAAGCTTTGCAAATAGCTGAGGAAAGGAGGGAAGCGAAAGGCAAGGGAGAAAAAGAAAGATACGCCCAATTGAATGCAGAATTCCAGAGAATAGCTAGAAGAGATAAGAATGCCTTCTTAAATGAACAGTGCAAAGAAATAGAAGAAAACAATAGAATAGGGAGGACCAGAGATCTTTTCAAGAAAATTGGAGAGATGAAGGGAACGTTCAATGCAAAAATGGGCATGATAAAGGACCAAAATGGCAGGGACCTAACAGAGGCAGAAGAGATTAAGAAGAGATGGCAAAATTACACAGAAGAACTATACAGGAATGAGCTTAATGTCCCTGATAATCACACTGAGGTGGTCACTGACCTAGAGCCAGACATCCTAGAATGTGAAGTGAAGTGGGCCTTAGAAAAGCTGAGCAACAACAAAGCTAGTGGAGGTGACGGTATTCCAGCTGAGCTATTCAAAATCTTAAAAGACGATGCAGTAAAAGTGCTACACTCAATTTGCCAGCAAATTTGGAAAACTCAACAGTGGCCACAGGATTGGAAAAGATCAGTTTACATTCCAATTCCAAAGAAAGGCAGTGCCAAAGAATGTTCAAACTATCGCACCATTGCACTCATTTCTCATGCTAGTAAAGTTATGCTTAAAATCCTACAAGCTAGACTCCAGCAGTATGTGGATCGAGAACTACCAGAAGTACAGGCAGGATTTCGAAGAGGCAGAGGAACCAGAGATCAAATAGCCAACATACGCTGGATCATGGAGAAAGCTAGGGAGTTCCAGAAAAACATCTACTTCTGCTTCATTGACTATGCTAAAGCCTTTGATTGTGTGGATCATAACAAACTGTGGCAAGTTCTTAAAGAGATGGGAGTACCAGAACATCTTATTTGTCTCTTGAGAAACCTATATGCGGGCCAAGAAGCAACAGTGAGAACTGGACACGGAACCACTGATTGGTTCCAAATTGGGAAAGGTGTCCGGCAAGGCTGTATACTGTCGCCTTGCCTATTTAACTTATATGCAGAGCATATCATGAGAAAGGCAGGGCTAGAGGAGTCAAAAGTTGGAATTAAGATTGCTGGAAGAAATATCAACAACCTAAGATATGCAGATGATACCACTCTAATGGCAGAAAGTGAAGAGGAACTGAAGAGTCTCTTGTTGCGAGTGAAGAAGGAGAGTGCAAAAGTTGGGTTGAAACTAAACATTAAGAAAACCAAGATCATGGCATCCGGCCCTCTCAATTCCTGGCAAATAGATGGGGAAGAAGTGGAGGTAGTGACAGACTTTATCTTCCTGGGCTCCAAGATCACTGCAGATGGGGACTGTAGTCAAGAAATTAAAAGACGCTTGCTCCTCGGGAGGAAAGCCATGGCAAATCTAGACAGCACACTAAAAAGCAGAGACATCACCCTGTCAACAAAAGTGCGTATAGTCAAGGCTATGGTCTTCCCAGTTGCAATGTATGGCAGTGAAAGTTGGACCATAAGAAAGGCTGAGCGCAAAAGAATTGAGGCCTTTGAACTCTGGTGCTGGAGAAGACTCCTGCGAGTCCCTTGGACTGCAAGGCGATCAAACCGGTCAGTCCTAGAGGAGATCAACCCTGACTGCTCTTTAGAAGGCCAGATCCTGAAGCTAAAACTCAAATACTTTGGCCACCTAATGAGGAGGAAGGACTCACTGGAGAAGAGCCTAATGCTGGGAAAGATTGAGGGCAATAGAAGAAGGGGACGACAGAGAATGAGGTGGCTGGATGGAGTCACTGAAGCAGTAGGCGTGAGCTTAAATGGACTCCAGAAGATGGTAGAGGACAGGAAAGCTTGGAGGAACATTGTCCATAGGGTCGCGATGGGTCGGACACGACTTCGCAACTAACAACAACAATTTAATCTTCTTTTAATATTTGTAACTTTGCATTTTATTCTTGCCCTGTTCACCGCCCTGAGTCCTTCGGGAGAAGGGCGGTATAGAAATATTAATAAACAAACAAACAAACAAACAAATTAGTTCAGTGTAGCACTGATCTACTGGTAGCAGTTTTACAAGTTCTAGAAGCACAGGTTCTACCCCCATACATTCTGCATATAAAGTAAGCACTCTATCACTGAGCTACTCCTACATATCAGTATATCAGTAATATTAGCCACGCCTTGATTAAAGAACTTTCAATTAACTGTTTTAATAGTAATAAAGAAAATTCCAACTTTCTTTTTTTACTTTTGAATAAAGACATGATTTTAGTAGTAGTATAGTTACTACTATATTATTGACCGAGATTATGGTAACAAAAATATACACACCAGTATAAATCCAATTATTACTTACATTTGATATATGTCCTTTCTACTAAATAGATTGCATTAAAACACCAGATAATTTTCCTTATACATAACTGATAAAAAGGTACTGATTTATCCAAACATTTTAACTGATTTGCACACATCAGCCCTGATTCCATTGGCCAAGAGATTTGATAATATAAAAAAAAACATGTTCTGATTTGAGTTTGTGATTTCATCCAATTTCATCTGACCCACCACTATAAAGAAGGTGTAGCTTAGCAGTTCTGAACATTAAATTGTAAGGGGGGGGAGAGAAAGGCAGGCATAACCAGTAGAGAAATTTAGCTATTCTTCATTGCTGATATGGCTTGATATCAGGACTGTGACTTTCTAAAATACTAATAATTATGAATATTGATTAGTCTTGGGAAAATTAACGCACAACATAGCATTAACTAACAAAAAACTAGGCACAGATATATTACCTACAGCATAAAATACATTAAGATAAGTGGATCTCCTCTGCATATTACACAATTTGTTCTATTTTAAGGATTCCTCTGAGTTAAAAAGGTTGATAAAGGCTGGTCAAAAGACTTTTAAGGCTCTTAGTGTTCCAGAATATAAAAGTTTGATTCAAATGTTCATATCAGTTTGACACAAGAGGATATACCAATCATGAGCTGTTAGTCAATTTTCAGAGTACTGAAATCTTTGTTCTGCTCCTAGGTGTGCTGATTATAATGTCAGTACAGAAAGGATATTCTAGTAGCAGGAGAAAGGAAACATGTAACTGGGGGAGGAAAGAAAATGAATGACCTGAAAGTGCTTGGAAACCACTAGATGGATTTCATGCTCTGAAGCAACCCTTCATTTCAGTTTCCAATTCTGCTTCAATATGAACACTCAATAGAAGCTTCATCAAACTGATTTGTAATGAAACTGTTGATTATAGTCTCTTATTTATTTACTGATCAGCTCAATTCCTAAGACTACCTACTCACCAAGTGACTCTGGGCAGCCAACAGATGGTTATAAACCACAGATAATGAAATAAATATGAGAACAGTAAAACCCATTATGTTTGTGACAAAGACAAATTGAAGATTTACAACATTTAGTGGGTTCACTTATTATCCTGGCCTAGCATCTGTGGAAAGAGTCAGATCTTCAAGCCTGTCCTCCATCCCAATGGATCATACAGATCCATAATGCTACTCCAACTTGAAGTGTACATTTTTTCCTCACATATTATTTTTCTACAAAGTTTTAAAAAGAACATAAAAACTAACACAAACTAATACAAAAGAAAAAAAGAAAGAAAATAAAGGACAAAAGTGCAGAAAGCAAAGAAATTCTGATTTCGTTTGCAATGAATATATAAGTATGATTATAAATTATTTTTATTACAAAAAGCTCACTTTTTTCTATTTTATATATATTAAAATTAGGATACACACACACTATATGTATACACAAACATGCATACAGTACACAGTATACACACACACACACACACATACCTATACATCCTAATCATTAAAACCACAAGTTATAAGTGCATTCTTTTCTGCTTTATGCAAAAAGATTTAAGGGCTTTCCATTCATTTTGCCTAACCAAGAAAGTCAATTTAAACATTTTTGCAAATTCCATCTTCTTCACCAATCATTCCTCTTTTATGGCTTTCCACCTATAAGGGTGGAGTTGCTTCCCATCTCCTTCCAGACACCTGCCAAAGCCATGCATGGTAAGGTTGCCATGCCCCCTCCACCCAGATGCCCTCGCCTCCCCCAAGCATTTTTTTTACTAACCTGCCTTTCAGCTGCATTGTGTTTCTCTGACTGAATTTTTTTTTTTAGTCCCACAAACACACTGCTTTTCTCAGGTCTCTGGCAGGTGGAGGGAAGCAACTCCACCCACCCCTCTGCCACCTGCCTCACCTCCTCACCTCATGGCAGCAATGGCAGGAGCCACCCAGGTGGAAGCGATCTGGCAGGAGCAGCTGGCAGAGACCAAAATCGCCCAGCCAGCATGAAAGCTGCAGCATCCGCCCTTAGCCCAGCGCTTGCAGCACCTGGCACTCAGCAACCCAAAGGCGGAAGCATGTGTAGCACAGTTCCACCGGCAGCCACTGGTGAAGGGCCCTGGCAGGCAGGCAGTGGAGCAGCACTCCAGATCTGGGCCTACCACCAGGACCACACCGATACTTTACCTGGTCTTTCACCATGCTCTTGCCACTGCATTACTTCTCCACCCCATGTACAGGCCCTACCCCACCCCCATCGCCTACTGGTACTGGCACCTGGAAAACGTAAGCCGTCCCCAGAAGTAAAACCTAGTGCTTACTTCAGATCTCAAAAGAAAGTAAGGCAGGCAAGTTCCATGCCTTTTTTGTTCTAGCTGTTTATCCATGAATCCCAAAAGAAAGGTCTTTGATTGTGCATTTGTGTTTAAAATCTGCTGAATTAGTGCATTTATTTGCATCATTTTTTGTTTGTTTTTGTATACATCCACCATACATGATAAATTATCCCTTCATGCTGTTCACATTTTTAGCATAAATTCAAACTACCTTTATACATTCTGGACAATTTCTCTGATGACAAATAGCAACAATATATCATTTTATAAATAATCCCTTTAAGGCCAGAGCGTAATATAAATTTCAATTCTTTGAAACACATTTTTTTTCTATTTGTATATTGTAGTTTTGTCCTTTTCCTCAAAATACACTGTTTTGTATGGAAGTTCCCAAAATGGCTGCTATTAGTATCTCCTCTTATCTCTACTATGATATTTTAGCAAATTGTAGTGCCTTTATTATGAATCTATGATTCATATTTTGTATTGCTATTTGACTAATGTTAGAGGGAAAAATAACTGAGCAGGGAAGTATGTAGTAGTAGGATTTAGATCTTTTCTTAAATGCACTAAAATTTCTTGGTAAAACAAGCCAAATGTTAGAGTTTTGGAATATGAGTATAGAAAGATTCCCCAACTCACCACTCCAGTGTGTATCATTAGAAAGGAAAAAAAAAGATATGCAAGTATTTTAATTCATTCCTTTGGGATATTGAATCACTATAATATTCTGCTATATTTTAATTATTTTTTGTCTCTTTTATAATTTGTAATTGAGTCACTTTATAGGGAAAATGGCTAGCATACACATTTTAAAAAAAAATCATGGGAGGCCAAGAACTGGTTCCTATAAATGGAACCTGACCATACCTGTATATGCTCAAAAAAGTACTAAATCCATTAAATACATATTTGATTGTATATAGGATTGTATCTAAAGAACTTCAGTGATTGCTGGTGAATAAGCAGTAGTTGCCATTAGGTCAAGAAAGTAAAACTTAAAGTCCAGATTTGTAAATTAGCTTAAAATATAGCAAATGCCAAAAAACAAGTTAAATACTTTTAAAGATCTGTCTCAGCCATTATTTCAAAGAATTTTAACTTTTTCTTTTTTGCAAAATACTGGACGATGTTACACTATTAATGAATGCTTTCTAAATGGAAGCAATCTGCTGAAAAGATCTCAGAATAAGAAAACATTCTTTAAGAAATTGCTTGCAACCAATTGTTTTTCAGGAGATATATAGATATGAGCACTCAGTAAAATTGCACTAATATGAATTGTTTCATTAGTTACAGATATTGTACCAAAGTGCTAGCTACTATTTAATGTAATGGAAATAATGTTAAAAGTGTTAAGGAATTTGTTGTGCAGAGGTCTCCTTGTGCTACCAAGGAGTTGCACAGACAAGGAAGGGTACTGAGAGTAGTAAAAGTCACACAAGAGTACACTGAGTTGTAAAAGCAAAAAGTAGTTTACTTGAAGGTGGTGTAAAAACAAAAATGCACAGTCAAAAATAAATAGTCCAAGTAGCAATCCAAACTACAAAGTCTTCTTACCGGTCCAGAGGTCAATACACAGTTCAGGTAACAGAGCAAAAACAGTAATAGTAGAGAGCAGTGAATTCAGAGAGAACACTGAATTACAATCTCCAACAGCTCTGATCTGACTATTTCAACCTTCAGGATAAGGCTTTTCTTGTGAGAGAACATCGTTATTTATAGAATCTACATTAGCCCTACTTACACACAGTCTCTAAACTATAACACAACAACTGAAGAGGGGAAAATAATTGCAAGAACAAAAAAACACAATGAATTGCCAGAAATAATTTAACAGGACATAAGTTGCTTTCAACTCTGCCTCTTTTTCACGTACCCTATTAAAAGGTGCACATTATCTAATGTACTATCAAAAATCTAAGAGTTTCTCATTGGGTGTGTACAACAAATAAATCCAAATGCAAAACCTAAAAGAGTTGATATTACATTTTCTTTAATTTAGGAAATTACTGCAAATAAAAAAGCTCCATAATTTGTTCTTCCTTTCAAGATTTTTGAATATGGATCTTGATAACTGAGGTTGTTTAGTTGTAAGAGTAAATATGCTACTGAAATAAATCAGTTCACACACATGCACATTAAGAATATTTGTAGGTCAGGGTTGAACTTTGAGTGCTTTATGAGTTTTGTTGTTCTAGCTAACTATTGATATTACCTAGTTGTCAATGAAACATCTGCAAGAAAACAACCAAGCATACAGAACACCAAACACCCCACAAAAACAAAAGTGCTAGAAAAGCATCACTGTCCTACTCAACATTGGATAAAATGATTTTTACAAATGGATATTCCGTTTTTAACATTAATTCTTACAGATCCATTTTCCATTATGAGAACATATTTTCCAAGTTAACACTTTGTTGTGGAAGTCTTGTAATAAAGACTAGTAGATGCTAGCAAACTGCCTTCATCCTTCCCTTACGTATAATGTCATGACTGAGCCATCTCAGTGAACTACAATTTATTCCCATTAACATCAGAAAATATTTTATTTTATAACTCTAAATTTTATATGTGTGAAAATTAATTGTCAAGTATGCAATCTAATTGTATCTAATCCCTATACTGTTTACACTATGTCCATCCATACCCATGCTTGAAAAATAGATGGTATCTCTTCAGCAGAAAACATAAGGTGAGGTTGGCTTGCACTAGAAATTCAGTTATTTTTTTCAGTTTGTTCCATTATGTCACAATGTCAGAAAGCACAAAATGGGAATCAGATTTTACACTACGATGTAAAAGCGAATATTTGTCTTACAGTGACAGCAGGCATCTTTTAAGATTTCTATTACAAGGAAAGACAAATAAAAATGTTGACATCAGTCAGACTGATGCTGTTGCACCACATCCTACCAATGGATCTTATCTTGCTTCCTCTAAATTACTTTTGATAACATTCATAAAGATAACCCATATCTAGGGAAAAATAGAAATACATAACTCTGGCTGTGGTTTTTTCTCTCCCCCTAATGGATTTCTCAATTATAAAGATCTATTCACTGAGCTTTCACATGGTACGTATCAAATAAATAATTTAACCAAGTAAACACTGCTAATACATTCTATAGTGCCCAGGAGGCTCAGGTGAGACCTCCATTTTTTTTCCTTCAAACAATCTCTTAAAGATTGAGAAAATATTTGTCATTATTGTTAAACAAGTTGAAAAAAAGAGAGAGAGAAATGAAGTCTGTAGTATGTATCTTACATTTGCTCCTGATAGGATTTCACTCATAATAGATTGAATGACAGTAAAACATTTCCATCAGTATAAAATTTGCTGCCTTTCTCTAAAAATACAGCTGCTCAGAAGACTGGGTATAAGACAGAACAAACCCTCTTCCTCCCCAAATAATAAAGTTGCAGATACTGTATTTTTTTAAAAAGTGTGCTTCCCCTCTTGTTTTTCCCAATTAAATCAACAATAAATCACTGCCAATACATTTAGGGGATGGTGTAACCAAAACCCAAAGTCAAGCTGTTACACCTATGTGAGTAATCAGTCCAAGGTTAATTCACATTTAAACAAAGCAAGCAATCAAGCAACAGATCAAAGCTAAGGGATCATTAAAGGTTAGGTCACTTTGAAGGCAGTCCCAGAATTGTAACTCAACACAGTTCACAAGTCAAATTAGGAGTTCCGAAACCAAGGCATCATTTCCAACACATATGGTTCAGAACAAGAGTCTATGAAGATAAAGAATTTGAGAATTCATTTCCATGCAATGGTTGGTGATCCAGAAAATATATTGTTTGCCAAAAGGGTTGTAATCCTAAATAATTCTTTAGATGCATTTTGTATTGTGTTGTTTGGTTTACAGCTGGAAATGCATTTCTTCAAACTTAGTGATTTTTGCTTTTGCTTTTTGATAGTTTAATTTAAGCAAAACCTGATCCAGAGGTTTGTTTGAAATCTCCTCATTTCTGTTTCTAATACAAGCAAAGCTCTCAGTAATGAGTAGTACTCATTTTTGTCTGACAAGTAATTATTAAAATAAGATATGAAATAATGGGTGCTTTTGATCTCTCTCTCTCTCTCTCTCTCTCTCTCTCTCTCTCTCTCTCTCTCTCTCTCTCTCTCTCTCTCTCTTTGTGTGTGTGTATGTGTGTGGTGTTTGTGGTGTGTGTGTTAAAATTTGTTTAACTTGAGGGGAAGGATATTGAACTACCTATCCTGAGCTCTGCTATTTGGCAATGGATGCCATTTCACCCATTGTTCAATCTATTGTTATTTTCATCTAATACAACATATATATTTTTTATCTTGTTAGTATCAAAATTATCCTGCTTAGTGGAGGAGCTCTTCTTCCTACCTGCTTTAGATTAGGAAGACTTGGGTTTTAAAAGCTTTGTTATATATTTAGCTTAAGAAGCCAGTAGCTATTCTGCACAGTAAGCTTTGGTAAAACCTTGGTGTGATCTTCATTTACTTACTAAGCTCCCTTATAGTTTATTTGCTAAACTTAGCAACTGAAAAAGAATTCAGGAAGAAAGGTATGGCACACAATATTGTTGCCAAAAACAATGATGGATGCCCCAAGAACTGAATTTGACTTGTGGGAGTATTTATGTTTTTAGAAGTGTTTGAAATAGCCCAGAAATCTCTCCCTGAGAGCAATTCTACAACATAAGGAATGTTAAGGTACTTAGTAACCTCATATGTGCAGAATATCTGAATGGCCTTTTATAAATTTTAAGGTCATAGCTTCACAATAGTCTTTATTATACACTTAGTGTACCCAAACTAGAATTTATAATGCATTCACACCGACAAAGTTATCATTTATTAGCATGCTCAAACGTACAATGATCATTGGGCTCCTACAAAGTTATAAATTATATACCCTACAATTTATCACAACGTTTAAATAAATTAGTATATTTAGATCAGAAATGTTGCATCAAGGTGAGTGATATGATTTACTATAGACACCGCTCTGACTCTTTTAAATTTTTCATCTTCATAAATGGCTGTTTCCTGGTTTTCCCATTCTGATACTATTATTAACTAACCTAAATGTTTGTTATTTATTATGCTTATTGGGTGAGTCTTTTGATAATTAAAAACAGCAACCTACTTTACATTTTCAACCCCCTTTCTACTCATTCCCACAGTTTCATTTTTTTATTTGAAAGACATTTTTATTAGCTATTTTCATAAAAAGACAATAAAATAAAAATATTATGGTTCATCAACAATAAAAGATATAGCAAATGAAAATGAAAATTGTACAAATAGTAATAGATGCCTTGGGTGCAATCTGAAAACAACTGGAACACCACTTGAACACCATTGGCATTGACAAAAACACCATCAGTCAGTTGCAAAGGACAGCTTTACTGGGAACAGCTTATATTCTGTGACGATATTTCAGCACCATCAAACATTCACATTTGCCTATCCTAGGTCTCTTTTATCCTATCCGTTTATGCCTATCCCTTTTATCCACCTATTATCCAATAGGTGGATAAAAATGCCAAATCCAGCAAGAACATCTTGTGGACTGTTATTATTATTATTAGCATATACAAAGGTAAATCTCCCCTATTGTTTTAGGAAATCTCAGACATCAAAAACTTTTTGCCAGTGACTTACTATGATATTTTGAACTGCAATATTTAAGAATTTGAATACCTTTTTCAGGGTTGAACTATTACCTTTCCCAGTGCTTTTTTGTAAAAGAAAAAGGTGCTGGAACTCACACACGTCATACAACCTGCCTTGCCTACCCTACAAGGTTCCATCCAAAAAAGCTGCCAGAACTCCGTTCTGAGCGTTCTATGAGAAAAAAAGCCCTGACCTTTCCTATCCGCAATAGTCTGTCAGCAGTGCTCATACAGTATTCTATTATGTTTGACTTTGATATTATAGTACAGGGGTGTCAAACTCACAATGTCACATGACATGTCACGGCATATCACAACATTTTTTCCCATTGCCAGCAATGGGGGGGCGCAGTTTCACTATGATGCATCCATCCCGTGGGTTGGCAGTTTGACACCCCTGTTATAATAGAATAGTAAGGAAAACACACAGAAAGAGAGAAACATCTGATATTTACTCTCCGTACTGCAGCTGATCTTTCAGTTATCTAGTTCTTCAGAAAATTATTCTTCTCAAAGAAGCCACAGAAAGTCTCTCTGAAAATTCCTCCCAACCAATTATTTAATCCTAAAGTTCAATAATTCTACCAACTATACACAGTGTAAGTGAAATGAAAACAAGATGGGTAACAATATCTTTAAGGCCATCTTCTTCCTTTCAGATAAATGGGTTTACCTAGCCAAGCTAAATCAGCATTAAATCATAGTTGACTAAATAAGTGATCTAATTTACTCATATTGCTACATAATACATTAGTAAAACAAAATTGATGAGATACAGGTAATTCTTGCTTACTGACTGGCTCATTTAATGACTATCCAAAATTAATGACAGTTTAAAAAACTTTTGCAATCAATCCTTGCATTTATATTCATCACAACATCCTGTACTCAAGTCATCTCTATTTGGGCACTTTGCAACCTGCTTGTATTTATGGCCATCACAGCATCCTATGATCATGTTCACATTTTTGCAATTGGCTTCCCACAAGCAAAATTAATGGAGAATACAAAAGTGAAATCTCAAGTCACAAAAATGTGATGTCTTGCTTAACAACAATGCTAATATACTTAACAATAGAAGCAGAAGTAGAGTCTTAAACCTAGTGCAGTCTTATGATTTCTTTTTTTTTTTTTTTGCTTGGTGACAGAGTTGCCAGTCCAAATTATGGTCAATAAAACAGGACTATCTGTACATACCGGCTTAGTGTTTTGTATGAGCAAGTGCCATTTCATTGGCATATTATAAAGAAATATCTCTAAAATTTTTATCAAGGAAAGTTATTTCGTACCAGAGGTTCTGCTGGAAGGTAATTTGATCCTTTGCTAGAAAGTGATATAAGAATTAATCAATCAAAGCTTACTTTAGAAATAATGTGGAAATTTAAGAAATGTTCCATACAATCTAACTGTTTTTGATAGCAGAAAATGACTGGTAACCTCACAGTGTATGTTAGCTGAAACTGATGCTTCATGAGCCTTTAAATATTTGGAGAACAACCCCTTTTTAAGATTCTAAAAAATAAATTTAAGGGTATGCATATGAATATTTTTGACTGATGCATTACTTAATTAATTAAAACTCACATTTATAGATTACTCATCTTATAATGACTCTGGGCAATGTACAAACAAAAACATATCCATTTAAAAAACAAAAGTGAAAACCCGGGTCTAATACATCCATCACAATAAAATTCTTGTAAAATCAGGTCTCTAAGGCCCATTTAAAAGCAGGATCAGCACAATATAGATGTCCAGAGAGATACTGTGCAGAGACAGCATGCCATCTAGATAATCAGAAGGCATTATTTTAGGGGCATTTGGAATGTGTTCTGGAACATGTTCATTCAGTAAGATCTTACCACGTGGGCAGAAATGATGGGAGAAAAGCTGGCCTCAAACAGTCAGACCCTGCATCATGAAGGACTTTATAGGTGGTAATAATATGCACTTTCAATTGCTTCTGGAAAGTTACTGGTTAACCACTGCAGTTTGTGTAGTTTTTATATGGGCATCCAAGTGTACCCATAATTGCCTTGGGGCACCACATTTAAGTCACAGAAAGATTCCTTCTTTGAATGTAACTATTCTCTAGTAAAATAAGATGCCCAACAAAAGGAAGACCTGTCCTCCTTTTTTCCTTGTGTCCTCTGTCAGGCAGGCATAGCCATAAAATTTGGATTTTTTACATATATATATATATTTAACCTCACCTTTATTATTTTTATAAGTAACTCAAGGTGGTATATCTAGTAATAGTCTTTCCTCTTCCTATTTTCTCCACAACAACAACAACAACAACAACAACAACAACAACCCTATATGTTGGGCTGAAAGAGAGTAATTGACCCATAAATCATGCAACTGGTTTTCATGCCTAAGGTAGGACTAGAACACATAGTCTTCTGGTTTCTAGCCTAGTGCCTTGAACAATTAAATATTGTCTGACTATTTGAGTGTCTTCTTTTTTTAAAAAAAAATATTCACAACAACAGTAATTCAAATTTTCAGTGTCTGCTTCTTTTTCCCCTTTCATCAAGATATTCAACCACCTAGATTTACATTATTTATTTCCTGATTTCAGCAATTGTCCTCAATCCAGTCCCTTCAAATCTATAACCATTGTGATATGCAGAATCAATCATCATAGGTTTTTATGGTGAAATTGGAAAAGTGCATCACTACTATGTTATTGCTAGCATATGTACTTGAATTTTTTTGTTTTGGAAAAACATTGTTATTTCTGATGCTAGAAAAACTAATTTCATATACATGTAGAACTATGCACATTTTTTGTAGTTTTTCACTGTAGATCATATAGAAATCTATTACTGCATCTACTTACTTTTAGAATATAAAGGCATTTCAAAAATTGGTTAAAAAAACCTCTTAAATCCAATATTTAACATCAGAAGTGTACGGTTCTTTCCATAATCTCTTTTTTAAACTCTAGCCTTAATAAAAGTAGAGTTCTTCATAAAATGTCAAATTATGACTCTTACTAGTAATTTAATAGTGTCGATGATCACTTGTTTGGAAAGCAGACTTGACTTTGGGCCAATCTTTTACCCTAATGTAGTTTAATGGATGCCTATGAAAAGAAAATTGGAGGGAAGGAATCTGCATGCTAGTTTGAGCTTATTTATAAATGCTGGGGGAGCTGTGCTGCTAATTATTACTTCTTAATCCATTGTTCCCCTCATAAATTGAGAGTTGTTGGTTGGGGCTTCTGCCACTTCTCTGCTGTAACCATAAAAATGAGTTGTGTTTCAGGTCTATCTGTGTGCCTCTCATTTTTTGCAATGAAGGGGTAATATTCTGGGAGCTGCAAATCAGCAGGAATTGTGGATCTACTTTTGATTTGACTGATAAGCAGTCAGAAATCTTCTCCAAAATAATCTCCAAACTGAAACTTGAGTAGTTTCTGTGTTAAAATGGACACAATAAGATTTCACCATTTAATAAAACTTTGTCCTGGGATTCATACACAGAGAAACTTTGTTTTATTTAGTGAAAATCTGTGGTGGTGCAAGTGGTTAGAATGCAGTATTGCAGGCTAATTCTGCCAACTGCCAGCAGTTTGATTCTCGCCAGCTCAAGGTTGACTCAGTCTTCCATCCTTTTGAGGTCAGTAAAATGAGAATCCCAGATTGTTGGGGTCAATACAGTATGCCAATTCTGTAAACCACTTAGAGATGGCTGTAAAGCACTGTGAAGCAGTGTATAGGTCTAAGTGCTAAGCGGCAGTGCTAAGCGGCAGTGCTATTTTTATTTTGAAACAGACAACTGTCCCTGAACAAAATGAAACTGTCCCTTTAACTGCATCCAGGGCCCAAATGTTTGCTATAATAATATAATACACTACTCCTCTTACAGCAAAGTCAAAAATATTTGATGAATTTGTGAAATGACATGAAGAGAATCATTTCTCTCCAACACCATCAATTATTATACAGGGATTTCACAAATAAGTTGAAGCTCCTGGAGAAGGAATTACTGCTTAAACCACAGAGCTGCATAATCTCTCTCAGTACTTCAGATTTGGGGATTTAGAAGAGATACTGAGGGATTGTCTTGCATGTGAGGTTTATGATGATGAATTCCAATGAATGTTCATTTCTGAGAGGTTTGTCATTTGAAATAGCTCAAAACCCCCTCATCACTACGAGTCACAGGAATCAGGGAGGTAGCAGCTAATGTAAACGCTATCTATACCAGACTAAAAATTCTGCACAATAAGCAGAAGATAGGAAATGCACCATCCACAAATTCTTCAGAGAGGCAAAAATATATCTATCACTGTGGTGGGTATCAACAGTGCTCTGTGTGCACATTTAAAGGTATGGAAAACAGATTTTTTTTTAAAAAAAAAAGAAAGAAAAAAGAAAAGAAAATGGGCCAATTAAATAAGTGAACAACCAAGGAACTGAACCAAGGAATCACATCACTTAACTTTAAAAATAAATTGACTTTTCACGGGATTATGAAAACAAGCTCATTTCAAAACTGTGACAAGAAATCTCAAAATGATGCAGTGTTAGCAATAGTATTTTTTTATGACAATTCTGGCTTACCCATGATCAGTAAGAATACTTTTTATTGCATTTTTTCCCATTGGAACTTTCTCCCCAATTTGGAGTCCATTGTGTTTTCCCCAGAACTATTAACAAAAAGAAGTTGATTTTGCTGGAGGTTAAAATGATGATTGCAGCTTCTCCCAAGGAACACTTCTAATCATCACTACAGAAAGGAAAAGCAAAATCACATTACTGGGAGAAAAAAGCTGGTTTTCATAACTAGGAATTAGTATCCAAAGAATTCAGGCCATTATGTTTAGTAAAGACTTCAGACTGACTTTGCTTGACTCATTAAACAGATAGTTGTGGTAGATTTATATTAAATGAGTTTGAAGGGAACATATTAGGTTATGCTAGCATAATCTATTGCTCAACAAGAGGTGACTTCACATTTTATGATGTGAAAGCCGAAAGTTGACTTGACTGTCTCCATTAGAGTTTATTAGGGATTTTCAGGACAAAGAAGACTTTTGGGGACAGCATGAAACTATGAATCTGGACCCAGGATTCCCTCTTTTTTATCGTTACAATCACTGGATCTTTACAACTCCAATTTACAGATAGGCCACCATGGAATCACCACATTTATCAATTAAAAAGATGTTCTTCTCAATCGAAACTAGTTTTGCCCTGAATTTGATTTTTCCAAACTACAGAGGTCAGTTTGCAAACCTCCACACAAAACTTGCAAATGTGTAAATACTCATGCTTTTATGAAAGTCCGTTTGCTTGCTAAAAAGTCTCCCTACCCTCCCTTCAAAAAATAAAAAAGAGCTTTTCCCCCACAGAGTAATAACATATGAAGGAAAAATGAAAGCTATAGGAGTACAATACATACAGCGCTGGATAAAATGAACCCCATTGCATTGTCTTTGTAAGTAATGATTCAATTAGAACAGCATTTTTCTTCTGCCATGGAATTCTATGTTCTGTACAAATGGAATGGAGACCTTAAAAATAGCAATGGGTCCAATTATATTTGAAGGCTGACAGATAACTGCAACTTTTCAGGGATGAAACAATTAGCGGAGCAGCACTTCGCACAAATGTACTGGGGTGACTTTCAAAAAAAAAATCTAAAACATTCCTGAATATTCTTTAAAAAGGTAATTAATAGGTCTTCTTCTCTTTCTCTCTCTCTCTCTATTTTGAAGAAAGCATTTGTTTCAACTTTGACCAACAAAGAAAGTGAAATAATACTGAAATAATACATTTTAATTGTCAGAGCATAACATAACAAGTTAATCAGTGGTGGGATGCAGCCAGTTCACACCAGTTCGGCAGAACAGATATCTAATTTTTTTGCTATCTGGACTTCTGGAAGTGGCATCCACACAGAGAACCAGTTGTTCACATATTTGAATCCCACCACTGAAGTTAATTAGATTGATTTGGAAAATCTTTGGCAAAGGGGCAAACTAAGACTTACCTTTGTTTCATTTTTTTTTACCTGCAGCAACAACTACTCATAGTGATCCTCAAAGTAATATCATAAATTGAAACAGTTATGGAAAAATAACATATAATGATACTAAATGCAATGAAGTATACGAAGCCAAATTCTTCAGGTAATGTGCATTAAAATCTTCTTCTAGTCATGTCTGGTTGAGAAGCTAGTCATGTTTGCTTTGAATGGATCTACATTGCTAAATATTCCATTTACTGCAAATACAATACAAGTTGGGATAATCCTCTCCATGAACCTTTGAGAAGCCGACTCCATTTGATTCCTTCTCTTCCTAATTGTTTCCATCAGACTGACTATTAAAATAACCTTATAATGCTTTATAAAGTTAATAATTCTGCTTGTTCTCATTTTTATTTCCCATCCATTTTTATTTTTTCATAAAGTTTATTAGATTGTAAAATGAATCAAAGATTATCTTGTTTCTTCTTTTATAAGTACACAAAAGTTGGAGGGGAGAGGAGGTTGATGAAAAGGATAAAAAGCATAAAGTCAATGTGACCTGTAACAATTTCCTGTGACTTAGGATGTATTTCAGATTTACTTCTTGATTGCTCATGTGCTCCAAACAAGGTCAAATGTATATTGTGATGGAGTAAGTCGAAACAGCAGGGATTAGTCTGAAAAAGCTGCTAAAATATAGTCAAAACAGAGAGTGGTGCATAAATTGAATGCTTAGTTCTGCTTAAAAACACTGTATCTAATCTAGACTTATATCAAAGACATTTCTATCAGATATGCAACAAGACTATGTAACAATTTCAAGACAAAAGCATTTAGAAGGCTGCAGGAACTGTTGCATACTGTACCATTAGTCCCTAGTTCCTTAAAGCAGGTGTATTTTTTTCACTGATTTAGATGGCTGCCCTCTACATGCCACTACATTCTCCCAGGAAATGTGACACTTGTTTGCAGTAGTTGGTAATACAGTTGTATTCATTATCTGATATTCCAAAGCAGGTGTGTCAAATTGGCGGCCCACAGGCCAGATGCAGGCCATGCCCACTCCAGCTCTGCAAAGGCAAAAAATTGTTGTGATATGTTATGATATGTCACGTGACGTGATCGAGTTTGACACCTGTGCTCCAAAGTATCTGAGATGCTAGAGATACCAATTAACATGTCTAGTGAAATTGTCCTTTAAGTGAGACCAGGAATCTATTCTGAATTGAATTAACAAAAATGCAAAGACCTCTCCCTTACAGAACTGAAAGGGCCCTAAGTCACATTAAAGGCTAACACATTACTGCTTTTATGGAATGCAATCACTTTTTTTTAAAATCAAACACTTGAAGTAAAGGAAAGCACATATCCATCCATAGTTGTGAAGAAAGTAAATAATACAAGAGAGAAGCTGCATGGTAACAACATGTTTGAAGTAAATTATTGGAGAGTAAATTATCTGTAGAAAGTAGCCATTTACAAAGTTGTTCAGGGTAACAGAACCACTTTATATACTGAACAGTTTGTTATTGTACTTTTATACTGTTGCACTGAAAAACCCCCAGTCCTGGCAATAATAATAATAATAATAATAATAATAATAATAATAATAATAATAATAATAATAATAATAATAATAATAATAATAATACATCAAAACACTATTGAAAATAATGTAAAATTAAAATGCAAAACACACCTAGTACAAATAAGAATAATTCAGTCTTCAAGTGTTTCCAGAAGGCCAGGAGTGAGGATGCTACGTAGCTTAACTTTAGGAAGGAGAACCCTTACAGGACTGGACACTCATTATAAACTTTCCCAAGCCATATACACTGGATAGACTGGACAAAGCACTTCTACACAGAGGTAGTTGTCCTATACATACCTAATTATCAATATATATTGGCCTATCTAAGTCCAAGCCAGCCATTTGACTTGCTTGTGAAAACCTTTTGCTAACCAAAGCAAAGTCCATAGACCAGATGCTATATAACTATGGCAATTATGATTCATAAATACATGCTAATTATTTATGATGTTATTTAATTTAATGATTTAGTTTTGGATAATGTTTTGATAATAATCTAGTATTTACATATCACAGTAATCTATAGGGGCTCACAATATGGGGTGTAAATCTATCGAGATTGTGCCATTGAGTCACTTTCAGACTCCGATGCTGATTTACCTTAAAAAGAGGGATAGCATTACACTGAACATTAAGTTATCTGTAACTCTTGCCCTGAATAACCATTGATTTTCTTTACTGATTTGAGTAGATGTTGCATTTGGATAACAAGGCAGATGGTTTTAACCTTGTAACGCAAAATAATCCAGCAATTTAATGGCCTGCTGGACCCTAAAATATTTCCATCCTGATGACAACCCACCTTCTGTTATTAAAAAATGACAAACGGTAATATTAATAAGCAAATCATTGACAAACTGACTCAGAAAATAAATGCACTTACTTTCATGCATTGGGGCAAGGAGTCAAAACATAATAATGTTAAATATGAGTGAAATCATAAATCAGATATATCCCATTCAAAAGTTCAGCTTGTTAATTTGTTTCATAAAATATAATGAATTAGTTTTCCAGTTTGGGTAGAACACATACTGGCTTAGTTGCTGCCCTTGCAGTAATGAGAAGTTTTGCAATATTCAATAGAAGCACGCAGAGTTCTACTTTCCCTTTCTTGCTCTTCTGTTTTAAACTTCATTTTCACTTTTCCAATTAGAAGGAATATTCTGCCTAAGTGTTTGTTCACAATTAAGCTGTTTGATTTAATCTGAGTATGTTCTCTAACCAGATTAGCTGTGAGAGAAAATGCAAGTGGTTTCCCACCACCCCACATATCCATTCAATCATGTCCAACTCTCTCCAATTCTATGGACCAGCACTCCTCAATCTGCTCTGGTTAGAGTAGATTTTGATGCTATCTAGCCAGAGAGGGTTTTTTTGGCAACTTGGTTTGCTTTTACCATTGCCCATTCAAAACATAATTGCCTCTTCCAGTGAGTTTGAGTATATGAGATGGCCACAGTAAGTAAGGTAGAATTTTGTACTTTTGCCTTCCAGCAATCTGTCTGGTTTTATGTGCTCCAATTTTTGCTTGTTTGTCACCTTTGTTGTTCTCCAACATCACAGCTCATATTAGTTGATTTTCGTCCTGTTTAGTTTTTAATGGTCCAACCTTCACAACTATAGGTAGCTATGGGAAACATAATAGTGTAGATTAATCTGCATGTAGTTGCCAAGCTGATGTCCTTGTTTTTCCATACTTAATACATGTTCATCGTGGCTGTGCAAACCAGTGTGATTCAATGCTTTATTTCTTGACTGCATTTACTGCTTTGATCAATCTGAGATTCTAGACAAATGAATTCTTGCACTCATTTGATCTCTTCACTGTCAACTGTTTTTTTTTTTTTTGACATTTCCATTCCTCACAGTGGTCATGAGCTTGTTTTTTTTTTTTTGATGTTTAGGAAGAGGCCAAATTTCTGGCTTTTTTCTTTAATCCTTTTGATCAGATGTTTCAGACCTTATTTGGTTTCTGAGAAGAGATTTGTGTTGACAGCATATCAAAGATTGTTGATGTGCCTTCTTTCAATCCAAATTTTGATTCTTAAAGTTCCAGCTTCTTCTTGATCATTCCAGCATAAGAAAGATGAAAGAATGCAACATTTTCACACATTGTCGCATTAGGAATGAGGGCAATTGTGCTGTATTAGGAGCAAGGCCAGGAGTAGCCCTTTTTTGACAATGGAACGAATACTAATTGTTCCAATCCTTTAGCCATTTGTTTATTCTGGCACAAGGCTGTGAAGGTTAAGGAGGTATAGATCTCAGCAATGGGGCCTTGTTTGGCAATTGGTTCATTGCCCTGAAAGGTTCTGGAAAAAAGGAAAATTGTTTAGTCTAACTGTTGCTTTCTTGCTTTTTGTAATTGGCTTATGCACCAGGGAAATCTCACGCAAGTGTGGGAAACATGTACATGGATGGGATGTACTGAAGGAGGAAATAAGGGAGTGTGCAGGAATGATTGATGTCTTTCTTATGAAGTAATGGCTCTGTTGTCTGATTTTCATTGGCTAACAAAGTTTATAAAGCAATGCTACTAACTTTCTAAGGTGTGGCACTTCTGGATGTAACTCTGCCACCCAGCTGCTTAATTTGATCAAATAAAATGCTGCCTGATCAAGAAGTCTCTGCTTGGGTTATCTGATTAGATTGATATGATATCTCAAGTTCACGTAAGAGACTGGGACCTTACAGCCCACACAACATCTTCCTTAAGGATGGATGGTTCTATATCTGCTTTTATTTCATCATCATCCTGAGGTCCTCTTTGTTATTTTTCTGGAATATTCTTTCCACCTGTTTTTGTCAACTGGTTGGTCAGACAGTTCTTTCTTTTGCTTGTTTTTGATGACCCTTTTACCTGTTGTTTTGACTGCTGGGCTTTACTCAGCTATTCTGATGGTTTCATCTGAGAAGCACTTGTGTTTTTCCTCTGGCTTCTTCTACAATATGTGTTCACCTGTTGTTTCAATGATGGTCGATTGAATTTCTTGCCACAATACATTGAGCCTCTTTTTAGCAATGTCCAGAAGTTCAAACCTATTTTTCATCTCAACTGCATATGTGGAAGGGATTTTGGTGATGTCAAACTGCTTTGTTGGTACTGCTAGTTTGATATTGCATAATTTGACTCTGATCTGAATTGCAGTTGGCACTCAAATAAATCTTGATGCTGAAAATTGAACCGTACCCTTGATGGTTACATAAGACATTGTTGATCTGATTATGACAGCATATTTGGTGACGTCCAAGTATATAAATGACAATTGGGGTGCTTGAACTAGGTATTGATGACAAAAAAAATCTTATGATAAAATTGAACCAAATGATTACCTGCATCATTCAAATAAAATTATATATAAATTATATATATATCTGTCCAAGTCCAAAGCTGACAATGATACCTGTTGCTGCTTGACTGGCAACTTTTGCACTGAAAACACCCTGTATCTAAATACTGTAATATCTTTTTGGGGCACTTACACTAGAAGATTTTTTTTGCTGGCATAGAAATCTATTTCCAGCTTGATTGCATTTGTCATGGATTTGGACAAGTGTGATTCTGAGGGACTTGGCACAAATTTTGGATGGTCATAATGTAATCATTAACCATCACGAAGCTTTCCACTGAAACATGTAGATTTTAAATCTGAACTTTTCTTACTAGGTATAATACCAGAAAAATCTGATAAGCAAAGTGTATATTGCATGTACTAACAGCAGTGAGGATTATATTTGCTCAGCACTGGAAGAATGAAGAAACACCACTAAACAAAGAGATAATCAAGAAGATATCGGACTGCACTGAAATGGACTGACTTACATTGAGGATCAAAGAGAAAGAAAATACAGAATATTTTCAAACATGGAACTTATTTTATCAATGGCTGGAAAAAGGGGGTAGAGACTAAGAATGTAATTTGTATTATTAAGCTAACAAATTAATCCAGACAACATGATGTTTATTAAGCACTGATCAATTGTATTAATAGAAAATTAATAAAAAAATTGGGAAGAAAAGCTTTATACTGTGTGGGTAAATTTGTTGCTTGTGATAAATGCCACTCCATTTGTTTCCCTGGTGACATGTCCTGAGTAAAAACAAATAATATCCTAGTTCATTGCTCAAACATTCCATGCTGCTATCTAATGTGCTTTTACCAAAGGTGAAAGCCAACACCAGTGTGTTTTCAACTGGCACAAGCAGGTCATTAGTGCCTTGACACATACACTCTCTGTGTGTGTGTGTGTGAGAGAGAGAGAGAGATGAAGCTGGTAAGTAAAGAGGATGTGGAAAATAAAAGCAAAGGTGGTGCCAGTGGTGGTAGAAGCACACTCAGGGCTGTAATTCCTAAGCTGTGAGAGTGGCTCCATTAAATCTCTAGGACAGTAGCAAAGCCCTCTATCCAGAAGAGTGTCAGAGACTACTATGATATTGCACAAAATATGATATTGCTTAGAACAGGGGCCCTCAGCCTCAGACCCACTATCAGGCTGGCATGCATGTGCATGCGTGCAGCTCACCTTGTGCAAGCAGTGAACGGGCGCGCACACACACATGTGCACAGCTCAACTTGCAGAAGTCAAGCTGCACGTGCATGTGCATGTGACCCAGCCCGCTGCTTGCATGGCCCAATTCCCTTCTCCCCTCTCCCAGTCAGGCAGCCAAGCCGCAAAGGTTGGGGACCACTGACATAGACCCCTAGGCCTCTGGTAAAGCACCCAACATGGAAGAAGGCCCTGAGGTGTGAGAAGGGATTTTTTTTCTTATATGTATGTACAGTAAGTGCATACAAATGCTTATACTCCCTTACCCACACATCCATCTGTACACAATGTCACTATACATAAAATAGTGGTGAGGGTGAGGGTTTGTTCTCCAAGCTTGTTGGTTGGTTTCTGAACATTTTGTTACCAAGCTAGGTAACATCTTCAGTGGAATTTAGGGGATGCCAGTGTCAGTGTTCTGTTTATAAGGTCTTCATGTGGTCAGTAGATCTTGTGATCTTGTGGTCAGGTGTGGGTGTGTTAAATGAGGGGCTTGTGATAGGTCTTGTGATGAGTCAGGTGTGAGTCATCAGTGAGAGTCTTGTGACGGGGAGGCTACATCAAGTGAGGATCATTGGGAGGTGAATTGCTGTTTGGTGGGGGCTTGCCTGGGTTGCTGAGGGTTGGTGCTGTCTCTGATTAGCTCTGCAATCGATTTGGATTGGGAGGTGTTTGTAGGCTGCTTATAGGTCAATCTGTTTGTTAATAGAATTGTTTATGGAGTGCCAGGCTTCAATGAACTCAGGAGCATGGTGGGTGGTAGTGTGGCTGATTATTTTTGTGTTGTTCCAATAGAACAGTTGCTGTTTAGTGTCAATGTGGGTAGAGAGTCCTTGTTATGCTCACAAGGAGAAACCCCTCTTCCAAGAAACAGGTAGGAACTGCAAGAAAAAAACAACCACTTTTATTCTCAGAGACCTGAGTCAATGTCCAAGGCAAACAAACACAGTCCACAGAAACTCGATCCTCAACACAAATGGTTGCCTTTGACAACCAGCACTTCCCATACCTTCCCTTTTATAATTCAGTCAAGGCGTGGCTTCCTAATGCCTTCTCCTTTGCCTTTGGAACTACCCCATTGCATTCTTCTGTCCTACTCGCTTCTCTTTCCTGTGCATTCATGCATCCATGATTTGTCCCAACTGTTCTTCATCACTGTTCAACTCAGGCTCCCAGCACAGCTGTGTCTCAGCTGAGCACGAGTAGAGGGGCCAGGCTCCTCATCTGACTGTAAGTCTTGGAGCTCCTCTGAGCCTTCCACTGACTCTAATGTCACTCCACGCCCCTCCTCCTCATCTGATTCCTCAGACTCAGCTGCTGGATCCACTGGCTGGCAAGGAATCACAACAGGTAGGGGACCACTGCTTTATAACATTTAACCGTTTTTCAAAGTCAACATATTGCCTCCAACAATCTGGGTCCTTATTATACTGACCTCCGAAGGATAGAAGGCTGAGTCAACCTTGAGCCAATCAAGATCAAAATCCTGGCAGTGGGCAGAAATAGTCCGCGATACTGCATTCAAACAACTGTGCCACCATGGCTCTATAATGATAAGATAGTGTTAATATGCATGATTTGTGCTACCTCAAAGGGCAGACAGAATCTGGATTTTTTCTTAGAGATAACATGATGTATTCTCCATTATTATTTTGAATCAGTTTCATTTCTCCCTTCTCCACCTTGCCTCCACACACTCTGAAGATTACAAAAACATAACTGGGAAGTGTGTGTAGTCTCTAGGCTAGGAAATTTTTGCTCTTCAGAAATATTTGGAAGCAAAGTGAATTGAAGTGTAAGGTTGGTGTAAAATTATAAAGTTGTATAGCTATAGTTCTTGTAACAATAAGAAAGCGAGCAATGACTATGGGGATTGAAACCGATGACCACTGGAACAACTAGCTTTAGCAATATATAGTTCAGTTCTTGGCTACAAAGGCCAAGAAAGGCCTTCAGGAAAGGCTTTTGACTGTGAAATGCAGGCTGAGCTCCATTCTCAGCTGTAGAATGAAGCTGCTCTTTTGGCAAGGCAAGTGTTGATCCATGGGAGGCCTGGCTGCAATGCTCCATCCCCCCCACCCTAGCTTGATTTTTAGGCATGCGCCTTACCCCAAAATTAGTTGTAAGGCTTATATTAGGCCCACCCTCCAAAATCAAGCTAGAGCTCATTTTGGGATAGGTCTTACTTTGGGGAAAACACATTATGAATTTTCTACATCTGATAGCTAAATCTACCTTCCCAAGACTGCACCTTCTAGCCTGTTTGGGAAAATTATCTTGTAGAAACTTTAGCAGCTATAGATCATGTCAAGACCTACAAAGTTGCGGCCCTATCTAGACCGGGATGCCCTGCATACGGTCACTCATGCGCTCGTGACCTCTCGTTTAGACTACTGCAATGCTCTCTACATGGGGCTGCCCTGTTCTGAACCAGCCCTCTTCTGGCCCTGAGTCACAACATGCCCTTAAGGACCACTCGGAGGCTCCAACTGGTACAGAATGCAGCCGCGAGAGTTGTGTTGGGAGTCTCCCGATACTCCCATGTTACACCTCTGCTCTGTGAGCTGCATTGGCTCCCAGTTGTCTTCCGGGTGAGATTCAAGGTTCTGGTAATGGTTTTCAAAGCCCTACATGGCATGGGTCCGGAGTACCTTAGGGATCACCTGCTGCCGGCGTCAACTTCCCTCTGCCCTGTGCGCTCCCACAGAGAGGGCCTCCTCAGGGTGCCACCGGTCAGAGAATGTTGTCTGGTGGCCCCCAGGGGGAGGTCGTTCTCTGTGGGCACCCCGGATTTATGAAATCATTTGCTGGTTGAGCTCCCGATGGCGCCCGATCTTCGCTCCTTCCGACGCAATCTGAAGACTTATTTGTTCGAACAAGCCGGCCTGGCCTGATGGGGGATGGGTTTAGGTTTTATTGCTATTTTAAATGTATTTTAATCTACTGTTTTAACTTGGGCATCTTGTTTAATTCTTTTTTAGTTTTTGTATTCCTGTACTTTTATATGTTTGCCCTGTTCACTGCCCTGAGTCCTTCGGGAGAAGGGCAGTATACAAATAAAATTATTATTATTATTATTATTATTATTATTATTATTATTATTATTATTATTATTATTATTATTATTATTATTATTATTATTATTATTAAAGTCAGGATCCCTGCAACCCCTGATTGACAAATGTTTTCAAATTTGTCTTTCATTCTTTTTTTTCTTTTTTTGCCATGTCACATATTGTCCCATGGCTTTTTTGGCACACTAGTAATTCTGTCTGCAATAGTTAGCTGGCATCATGTATTAGACATAGGCAGAGCAAAAATATGTCTAAAAGAACAAAAGAACAACAAAAATGGGCCACAGCTGACATTTGATGATATCAAGGGACCAGCAATAGAATGTATGTACCAAAGAAAAAGATCTTTATAGAAAGTCATCAGAAAAAGGAGGGGAAAAGGGATCTGAACAGTATAGTAATTAATTATTTTCTCAATGCCATTAATACCACATGAAGAACCCTCAAGGACACCAAGAATAATAGAAAAAGCAATTAATTTGAGCTTTATTCCCATTACATTCCTATAATTACATTCTGAAGATGAAATGTATTTATACAAGGGTCAAACCATTTTATCTAAGTTACAGTGGTCTCCTGGTTCTTTACCAGTGAAACTATTTGTTTCATCTTGAGATGAAGAGGGAAGGGGTAAAAGCAAAATAAACCATTTCAAAACACTAACAAGACATATACTTTTTTTAAAAAAAAAGGAGGGTGGAAAGAAATCACCTGTACCTGAACCAAGGAACCTAGGCCTTTGGGTATTGCACATTTCAAAGGCTCACAAGAAGTCCTGAATTTCATTAGCATCCATTACATTCATAACAGAAGAAAAATTAAGGTAAAATGCATCAGAGAGAGAGGGGAGGGAGGGAGGGAGGGAGGGAGGGAGGGAGAGAGAGAGAGAGAGAGAGAGAGAGAGAGAGAGAGAGAGAGAGAGAGAGAGAGAGAGAGAGAGAGAGAGAGAGAACGTATTCATTCAAAAGATCACACATTTCTTCTTCCCAGTATCAGACAATACTTCAAAATGCAAAAGGTGGGGAGACACTATTAAACTTTTTTTAAAAAAGTAAATTTCAGCTGGAGGAAGAGGAGTTGCAAATGGAAGGCTTAATATGAATGAAACAGAATTACTGAAGGAACATTATCACCTCACCATGATGAGCAGAAATAAATCAGTTTGGGTGAATTAATCTTATCTGTCATTAAGTCTTAGTAAAAGCTGAGAGAGCTTTATCCTTGCAGTGGAGAGATAGATAGAAAATAGCTCAGAACAGCAGAAACCACCAACTCATTGCAAATAACAAAGAAGAAATACATGATGTCAGATTTGAAAAGGACTTACATCTTTTCAAGGCTACCCATATAGGAATGTAATAATAATCATTCAAGAAATGCACAATAACCCAAATATAGGTCATTTTCTTACAGTATCTATCTATCTATCTATCTATCTATCTATCTATCTATCTATCTATCTATCTATCTATCTATCTATCTATCTATCTATCTATCTATCTATCTATCTAATGTTACCTGACTTTCTACAACTCATATCTTGATCAAACTTACACAAATAAATAAGATTCCATTCGTATGGTGCTCTGGATATGACAGAGTTCCCAACCTTTTCAGCTTGCAGATTGGCAGATGGGAGAGGGGAGGGATCCTCATGAGCAGAGGGCAAGTGGTTGCACACATGCAACTCCATTTGCACAAGTGGCCGCTTGCACAATGCAGCATGTACACACATGCTTGCCCACTGCTCAAGCAAATGGGGATGCACACACTCACCTGCCCCTTCCATGGCCTTGTTCTGAACAGCTCATGACCTGGTAGTGAACAGCCTGGGGGTTGGGGGGCCCTGGGATAGGATCCTCCCAAGAGCCTAAATTGTACAGATCTCTTCAGATATTTGAATATTTATCCAAAGTGCTGCAAAACCAGGAGGATAACCTTGATTAAAAAGTCCTTCTCAATATATAATCCCAATCTATTTTTGCTGGTTTTCCCCGCTATCCTCCACAATAAATGTTTTGCAACATTCCTGTTTTGCAGTGTTATTACTATAGTATCTCCTAAAGATCAGTTCAGTTAGAAAATCCTGATCACAACATTGAACAGCAGATCTGGGATTTTCTAAGAAGATACAATATCTATAAAATGATTCCACCTCCAATGTATTGGGAATTAGTGAGAAATTCTATTCTGATAGCTGGAGAATTTAAACTTTTTGAATTATGATCTGATTTATTCCATATCAAACTTCTATCAAAATATAAAGTAGAAAATATGTTTAGAAATTATTTTTTTAGAGAATGTACATTTAGATTACATTGAATTATAAACCATATTGGCATGAATCACATAGCTAAAATGCCTATTTTGAATAGGTAATATTATTTATACTTGTATAATACATCTTTCATGTTATGTGTGGGGATTTGTTAAAATTAACTGAAGAAATAGGAGTTGTCTGAAGAAGGTCTCATCCTTCTGTAAAAAGGTAAATAAAACTACACAATTCTATGTCTTTTTTTTAATTTTAGGGACTGATTTTTTTAAAAAAAATCCTTTAATGTGTTTTCTTTGATATTGATTTATGCTGACAAATTCAACAAAGAACAACATGTTCTCAAACTGTTGTCACAACTCAATCAAAATATATGATGGCAAGTTTGCTTTAAAAATTATTTTAGGGTAAATATAAATTTCTCTGCATATTAAATATCAAAGAAAAAAATCTGTTATTGATCAAAAGTCATATGCTTGGCAGCCTTGAAATTTTACATTAACCCTGCAAGATTATCATTTCATCTTTAAAGATTAAATTAATGTTTCAGACTGAAAGACAACATCTGTTTGCAGTGCCTCAAAGTGTAAAAATGATTGGTTTAAGACATGAGTGAATGACTGACTGACTGAATGCAAGAAAGAAAGAACAGCTTGTTTTTAGTAAATAAATCCATAAGCAGCAATTTGGCAAAAGTTGAGTTCCTGGCAATGAAAGAAAGTCATGGTGCTGATATGATGTAACTGTTGACTGAATCAAGAACTACAACGTTAAGAAGAAAAGCAGGTGCTTGAGTACAGTATGTGCTATTTTGAGGAAAGAGATATATTGGATGTTGAATAATTACAAACAGGATCCCAGAGAAGCCTCCAACAGTGATTTTAAAATTTTAAGGTTTGCATGCAGGATCAGTTCTGATCCTATTATTCCAGACTTCTCAAGGCTTCAAGGACAATTTGTTTTGTCATTTGAATAGGGCACCCTTAAGCAATCCAGCCTTGAGTATTTTGTGCTTAGCCTGACCTTGTTGAAAGTTTGGCTACTGATTTCTGAACCACTTACAATTTCCAAACAATTTTCCACAGTCCGACCCTTAGTTAGTGTTTTTATTTTATTTGTAATGTTGTAACTTGTGCTATCCAATGTGTCAAAAGCCAAACTGGCATTTTAAGGGGAAAAATATTTTATGTAATCGCTGTATTAGAGTATCAGTGATGAACAGTGCAAATTAATGCATATCTTATGTGCTAGAAATATGAATGGTGATATAAGCATATTCAACTGAAAAGCAGAAGAGATTGTACTTTCTTCCAATATGGACATCAATCTTTGATGGTCAGAGATTGGCAAATATCAAATAACAAATAAAAACATATATGAAAGATATGGTCACCTATTGGAGAACATTGTTCCATCTTACAAATAACTGAGAAATGACTCTCTTTTTCTAAAAGCAATATTATTATAAAAATTCTAAACCACCCAGAGATAGAAAGAAACAAAACCATAAATAAGCTTTAAAACACTATCTAAATTATATACACATATTCAAAGAAATATCTATATTCAGCCCAAATTTAAGAGGACCAAAGATGTCCTTTGTATTTTAATTTCTAATGAAATAACCCTATTAACAATTACAAAGGCAGAACTACTAAAATTTATTATAATTTAAGAAATAAATTCAAAAGGAAATCTTCTATAACAGATGCACCCAAAATTCTATTTGAACCACATGAAAAGCTTTTTCCACATCTAATGGTGCCAACATTACAGTTCATCTGCATCAGCATACAATGTTACTGTAACAATCAAGACGTTCCTCTGAAGCTTTGACACTCTTTCATGAAACTAGACTGTGCAGGATGAATTATCACTGATAATATATTCTCAATGTTCTAGCTCAGGGGTAGGCAACCTTGGCTCTTTTATGACTCATGGACTTCAACTCCTAGAATTCCTGAGTCAGCTATGCTAACTCAGGAATTCTGGGAGTTGAAGTCCATGAGTCATAAAAGAGCCAGGGTTGCCTACCCCTGTTCTAGCTAATGCAGCTGTTAAAATGTTACCATCAACATTTAATATGGATATTGGGAAATAACTTGATACATTTACTATGCTTCAAAAGTACGGTGATACAAGCTTCATAAATGAACCCATTTTGAGCCCAATTTGCTTCTGGGTTCAATTCAGTATGCCACTTTAAAACTTTAAAGCCTTTTTGGCTTGAAGCTGGATTATGTCTCTCCTTGATTATATCTGCCCATCCCAACAGATCTGGTAGAGAAGAAATGTTAGGGGTCCCATCTGCTAGGGAAGTACAATTGGTAGGTCTTAGAAGGTTTTCTCTGCCGTGGTGTCTGCCTTATAGAATATTCTTATGCTAAGGTTAGTTCCTGAAGTGAAGTTATTTCTATCCCTGTCAATTTTTGGGAAGTCTATCAACCTGGCTATATCATCAGGTTTGAGGATCCCAAAGGAACCCTAAGAAGGCTCCATTATTAGGTTTAACATTCAAGCTTTCTTAAGCCTTGTGGTTCTTATATTTTATACTTTCAACAACTATTGTTTTCTATATCTATGGTTTTAATTAATTGTGAGATACCCATAGTAACTTTTTGTGAGCTAGGCAGCTATATAAATGTAATGAATAAGTACAGTAAGTAGGTAGGTAAATAAATACGGAGCTGGCAGGATTTCAGTTTCATAAGATCTCTGACTTATCTTCAGAAGTACTTCTTTCTCTTTAAACTGTTCTGTTGTTATTCCATCAGCTTTAGGGGCCTTTATATCAGTAATTCATAGATTTCCTTTTAAAGGTGAAATTGTACACCTGAAATTTCTTGAAGATTTATTACATCTTAAAAAGCATTTGTAATCTCACTTTTTATTAGTGAAATACCTATTTTTTATTTTAGTATAATATAGCTTATTGTTGTAAGCCACCCAGGGTAATTCAGAGTTGGAAAACAAATAAGTTTAATAAATTACACAAATACAACACAGAGACTGATACATCCACACACAAAAAAACAAAAAAAAAAACAGTGGAAAGAGCCCCAACCCACAGGATTGTTACCGAGCTGTGCAAGCAATGTGTGAGCTTGCAAAGCTTAATTTGGGCACGCACAAGATAAGGTTGTGTTCACAAAACCATCCCCTCCCCCACCCCACCCCAATGCTGGCCTGCCACTGCTGCCAGTCCATGGAGCCAGAAAGTTTGAGACTGCTGCCTTATGGAATCAATAAAAATAAATGCTTCTCTATTGAGATGAAGTATTCTCCATGTACCACTCAATTTAATTTCTGTATCAAAAAAAAAGTAAAAATCAAATTTTATTTGATCCTTCTAGAATCCAGAAAGATTAGCAAAACAATTGTCTAAATTATCTGAATTTTTCTTTGTTTGAACCATAAACTATTATTCATTTTGTCCAATAATTTCTATATTTGACTGCAAAAAATATAGTGACCTTTAAGAATCTAGAATCTCTTCTCCAACTACAAAGTCAAAAGATGTTTTCCCTGAAATTGCTATTATTCTGGCAGATGTTGAATTTCCATTTAGATAAATCTGTGCAATCAATTTCTTGCTAAAAGCTTTTTATCATTTGAAAGTACATGCATTCCTTATTAAAAACAAAAAACAAAACCCTGTGTCTGAGTCTCTGTGTCGCTGTATAGGTAATTTGCCTTCTTTCAGCTCTTCTACTCCATCCTTTAATGTTTCATGGGGGAAAAATCATTATATCCAATGATTTCAATAATTGATTGCCAAAAATTTAGTTACTTCTGACAATCTAAAATGTTTTCTCTAACTATAAAATTAGAAGATGCTTTCACCAAAATTGCCATACCTCTGGCAGATGTTGAGTTTCTGCTTATATAAATCTGTGCAATCCATTTCTTGCTAAAAGCCTTTTCTCATCTGTACATACGTGCATTTCTTATTAAAAGAAAAAAACTTGTGTGTGTGGCCTATGTACAGTATGTGTGTATGTAATCTATCTTCTTTTAGCTCTTAGACCCAGGTTTAACTTACAAAGAACCAAAACATTATAAGGAAACTTTGTAAACATTGCCTGCATTTCAATCTGTACGCATTACTTTGAATATTAACAATATTAATATTAACAATATTAACAATAGCAGCTATTATTACCATTGTTCTCAATTCTTATTATAGGAATGTTTGTGATTAGCCTTATAGTGAGCATTTCCTTTCTGTTTTATTTTCAACACTTTCTTTCAGGCTATTGATAAAGGATTCCCTACTCCCCAACTCCAACTCTACTCCCAAACTGCAGAAAATATACGGCATTCCCATTGGTGGAATACAATTTTATAAGATAGCCAAATAATGTTTCTGGAGCTTCTGACTTTAATATTATTATCTTCCATACACTGTTAAATCCTTGGCTTCTCATGTTTCAATGAAATCTTATGAGATGACTTATATATAAGCTCCTCCAATGGTATTTTTCAGAAAACATAGCTCTTTAGGGAAGATGTTGAACTATACCAGGCATGTCCAAAGTCCGGCCCGCGGGCCATTTGCGGCCCGCGGGGCGGTTCAATCCGGCCCGCGAACAGCCCTCCCTGCTCTATGTAAATGTGGCCCTCCCACGGCCCTCCTGGCGTCACCGCCCAAACCTGGAAGACGAGCGGCGCAGGAGGGCCGTGGGAGGGCCACATTTACATAGAGCAGGGAGGGCTGTTCGAGGGCCGGATTGAGTGCAGGGAGGTGGGGTGAAGAAACCCGACACCGCCTCTTGTCCGGCTTCTCTGGCTCTGTCTCTCTCTAGCGGGGGGACGATCTCGCTGCGCCTCCCACTCTAAGGACCAGCCGGGCAGAGCCACGCAGGTAAGCCCTCCTCCCTCCCTGGTAAAAAAAAAGAAATGCAGCAAGGAGGTGCCTGGGGCGGACCACCTTTTCCTGGCTGGCCGAACCGCCCCGGGCTTGGCGCAGCGTCTGCCCCGCTGGCCAGGGAGAAAGGGCCTGCCACACGAGGGAGGGCGGTGAGAGGGCCGGCCAGGGAGAAAGGGCCTGCCACACGAGGGAGGGCGGTGAGAGGGCCAGGGAGAAAGGGCCTGCCACACGAGGGAGGGCGGTGAGAGGGCCGGCCAGGGAGAAAGGGCCTGCCACACGAGGGAGGGCGGTGAGAGGGCCAGGGAGAAAGGGCCTGCCACACGAGGGAGGGCGGTGAGAGGGCCAGGGAGAAAGGGCCTGCCACACGAGGGAGGGCGGTGAGAGGGCCGGCCAGGGAGAAAGGGCCTGCCACACGAGGGAGGGCGGTGAGAGGGCCAGGGAGAAAGGGCCTGCCACACGAGGGAGGGCGGTGAGAGGGCCAGGGAGAAAGGGCCTGCCACACGAGGGAGGGCGGTGAGAGGGCCAGGGAGAAAGGGCCTGCCACACGAGGGAGGGCGGTGAGAGGGCCGGCCAGGGAGAAAGGGCCTGCCACACGAGGGAGGGCGGTGAGAGGGCCGGCCAGGGAGAAAGGGCCTGCCACACGAGGGAGGGCGGTGAGAGGGCCGGCCAGGGAGAAAGGGCCTGCCACACGAGGGAGGGCGGTGAGAGGGCCAGGGAGAAAGGGCCTGCCACACGAGGGAGGGCGGTGAGAGGGCCAGGGAGAAAGGGCCTGCCACACGAGGGAGGGCGGTGAGAGGGCCAGGGAGAAAGGGCCTGCCACACGAGGGAGGGCGGTGAGAGGGCCGGCCAGGGAGAAAGGGCCTGCCACACGAGGGAGGGCGGTGAGAGGGCCGGCCAGGGAGAAAGGGCCTGCCACACGAGGGAGGGCGGTGAGAGGGCCAGGGAGAAAGGGCCTGCCACACGAGGGAGGGCGGTGAGAGGGCCAGGGAGAAAGGGCCTGCCACACGAGGGAGGGCGGTGAGAGGGCCGGCCAGGGAGAAAGGGCCTGCCACACGAGGGAGGGCGGTGAGAGGGCCGGCCAGGGAGAAAGGGCCTGCCACACGAGGGAGGGCGGTGAGAGGGCCGGCCAGGGAGAAAGGGCCTGCCACACGAGGGAGGGCGGTGAGAGGGCCGGCCAGGGAGAAAGGGCCTGCCACACGAGGGAGGGCGGTGAGAGGGCCGGCCAGGGAGAAAGGGCCTGCCACACGAGGGAGGGCGGTGAGAGGGCCGCATCCTGACGGCACCGCCCAAACGTGGAGGACGAGTGGCGCAGAGCGGGCGCCCCGGGCGAGCTCCGCTCGGCAGCAGCGCTGCCCGGCTGGCCGCTCCCTCGGTGCTCTTCCCTCACCGGCGCTCTTCCCTCACCAGCCGCCTCGCCCTGAGCTCACGCTCGCTTGCCGCCTCCGCTTCCCGCACCTTTTCCTGGCTGGCCGAACCGCCACGCTCCTCCCCCCGCCCCGGGCTTGGTGCGGCGTCTGTGCCGGTGCAGCGAGGCTGACGGTGCGCGCCTGGCCTGGCCAAGCGGGAGAAGGGCCTGGCGGGTGGAGTCTCTGAGCTTGCGCCAGGCAGACCTCAACGGCCTTCCCGCCCCCGGAGACGCCCCGGTGGCCAGGGAAAAAGGGCCTGCCGCGCCCTCGGATTCTCTCTGCACTGCGAGCACCGCTCGGTTGCCAGGTGGGCTCCAAGTGGCAATTTTCTTGTCCGCTGCATGGAAAGGGCTCGGCTTGAATTCTTCCCGGATGTTTCTGGTTGGTCCCCTCTCAAGTGCTAACCAGGAATGCAGGTGAAGCCCTTGGTATGTGGCAGCCGAGAAAATTGCCTTTCAGAGCCCCTTTGTGCAATGGTTCTTTTGTCAGCCAGAAACAATTGGTTGTGACCATCTACCTGGGCACCCTCTACTCTTCAGCAGCCTCAAGGCCAGGCAAGGGGTGGGCGTGCGGCGCTGGTTCTCTCCTCGGCAGGGGGGAAGGTGAGGCAGCGGCGGGGCAGAATTTGTGAAGTGGTGGAAGTGTGTGAGCTGTTACCAGAGAGTCTGACCTTGTCAAAGCAAATAACACAGTTTCCATCTTCCAAGGTCAAACAGAAAATGGCGACTATAAATAAGAAAAGGAAAGTTGACAGTGAGGGCCGCCGTTTCCAGGAAAGGTGGAAAGTGGAATTTTTTTTCACTGAAATACGGAATCGCTGTGTTTGTCTGATATGTCAAGAGACTGTGGCCGTTTATAAAGAATTTAATATCAAAAGACACTACCAGACAAAACATAGCACATATGACAAACTAACAGGGCGTGACCGCAGTGAAAAGTTGAAGCAACTTGAAGCAGTTTTAATGTCACAACAGCGATTTCTCACAAGAGCCCGTGAGTCAAATGAAAATGCCACAAAGGCAAGCTATGACGTGGCAATGTTAATTGCTAAAAATTGCAAGTCTTTTGCTGAGGGTGATTTTATTAAAGAGTGCGTTTTGAAAATGGTTGAAAATATCTGTCCCGAGAAGAAGCAAGAGTTTGCCAACATTTGCCTGGCTCGTAACACTATAGCACGGAGAATTGAAGATATTTCATCAGATATTAAGAGACAGTTGACGTCCAAAGGACAGGATTTTGACTTCTTTTCAATAGCCTGTGATGAAAGCACAGACCTATCTGACACAGCTCAGTTGCTGATTTTTTTGAGAGGGGTGGACGATGAAATAAATGTGACTGAAGAGCTACTTGACCTCCAGAGCCTTACGGACCAAACTAGAGGAAAAGATTTATTTGTTGCTGTTAGTTCCGCAATAGATGACATGAAACTGCCCTGGAACAAAATTACTGGGATTATTACTGATGGGGCACCTGCTATGGCTGGTGAACGAAGTGGCTTATCAACCCTAATCTGTAACAAGGTGATTGAAGAAGGAGGCAAAGCTATTAAACTCCATTGTATCATTCATCAACAAGTTCTCTGTGCTAAATATCTCAAATATGATCATGTTATGAAACCGGTTGTAAAGACTATTAATTTTATTCGCGCTAAAGCTCTGTACCACCGCCAGTTTAAACAGTTTCTACTGGACATCCAGGCTGAATATGAAGATGTTTTATATCACAACGATGTAAGATGGCTCAGTCGAGGGTCTGCGCTGCAGCGTTTCTACTCTCTCAGAAAGGAAATAAAAGAATTCTTGGAAACAAAGGGACAACCGATGCGAGAACTATCTGATCCTATTTGGCTGGCTGATTTGGGGTTTCTAGTTGACATAACAAAGCATCTGAATGTACTAAACACGAGTCTTCAGGGAAAAGATGCAGTGGTGAACCAGCTTTATTCACACATCAAGGCCTTTGGAACAAAGCTGCAACTTTTCCAAAGGCATTTGTCACAAACACAGCCCAATACCATACATTTCCCAGCATTGCAGGAAATAATGAACAGTTTTTCACAGGACAATATCAGTGTGCAAATGAGCAGGTATGCAGCAGACATCGCATCTCTGGCTGGAGAGTTTAAACGGCGCTTTCAAGATTTTGCAGCTATTGAAAAGGAGATCAGCCTTTTCTCCTCTCCATTCTCTGTTGACCCCGATGATGCTCCAGATCAGCTGCAGCTTGAGCTCATTGATCTGCATTGTGACAGTGAGTTACGCAGTCGTCAGCAACAGCTCTCTCTTGTGAACTTTTACCGCCAACTAGATAAGGGCAGGTTTCAGGAGATTCGGACATTTGCAAAGAAAATGCTGAGCTTGTTTGGCTCAACATATTTGTGTGAGAAGACATTCTCTACTATGAACTTTAATAAGAACCGTGTGAGGACAAGACTAAGTGACTCACATCTCCGTGACATTTTGCGTATCAAAACCACTGCCTTTGTACCAGACCGAGCCTATTTGCTGCAGTACAGATCTCAGTTTCACCCTTCACATTAGTGCAGGTAAGTTTTTTTTAAAATTTATTTAAAATACATTGTGAAAACTCAGCTGACAGTTGATCTTAATGTTATAAAATGAAAAGTATGCCATTTGCAATTAACTTGGCATAAAATAATTCATTTGCATTTAATTGCAATTGTTCAAAGAATGTTCGGAAAAATGTTCGGCCCTCCAGCATGTTCACTTCATCCAATCTGGCCCTCTTTGAAAAAAGTTTGGACACCCCTGTATTAAATAATACCTACAGTCATTTGGGATGTGAAGTCAAATGGAAAGTTACATGATATATTTGGGAGGAACTAGAATTTTTTTTCCAGGTTTTAGGGTCAGGCATTGTCTTTGTTTTTAAAAGTGCATTAAACCTCTCTTTTTTCACTCATGCTAACAGTTTCCACTTCAAAATAGTTCAGTTATAGAGATGGGAGGGATTCTTGGCACTGTAAAAAGAAAAAAAGAAAAAGGAGTTGGAAGTAAGGTTGCTATATCTGCTATATCTTTTGACCTAGATATATAAAGGCTAGTTGGAGAGCATATATGGTCTTGGTGGCCCAAACTGCTCAGTCCTGATTTATAGCAAAGCAGTTCAGAAAGCTCTTTACCTTCCTCTTCTGAATCCTAGCTTAGCCAAGTGATTCTGCCCCTGGCTGGAAACCATGGCATATAGATAGAGTATAAAAAGGATTACAAGGTAATATTGAAAAAGGCTAAAAGCAGTATACATTTCTAAAATATGCTTGTGCACATACAGAAGCAAGCATGAGCTGGGTAGAAATCTTAAAAACCGAACCAGTCCATTTTTTTTTTTGCGCTGTAGAAAGTGCTGCTTACTCACATATATCAGCAGTGTAGTCTCCCCCGTAAGATTCAGATAATATGCCTCATCTGTCAACACCATTTGTCAGTATAAAGGCAAAAGAACATGGCCGAATCCCATCACCTTGGCTTCATTGTGGATAACCTCTTTGCTGAATATTCTAATAAGCATTGTAAAGTCATCTCCTAAACTACCAGAAATGATACATGGATATATTTGTGTAGATTTTCATTGGTACAGCCTCCTATCCAACTGCAGAAGAGTCACAAAAAACTGCTCTGTCTGATTTGATAATTTATGCAGAGAAACAAATCTATTTATATGCAAAGCTCCATACAATTTTGAACTTCATTCTACCAGATGTTTTTCTTTATAAGATAATGAGTTAAGATCGTGTGACAACTGCTACCACTCCTAAACAAAAAGTATGTATTGATTGTTTTTTTATTTAATGCAGTTGATCCAGTTAGTTATTCTCTTAGTTAATAGACTCACCTGTATGCATTGGCAGGGCACAGCCTCTAGTGCCCATTCAGCCAATAGAGAGTGGTCATTTCTTCTAGTTTCCCCTGGTATTTCCCATATTTGGTTTTGTTTCTTTTTCAGAGTAGGAGAAGAAATCAACAATGGTCCAATAATGGTCATTTATACTACTGTGTTTCTTCAAAAATAAGACCGGGTGTTATATTTTGGGTGAACTAAAAGACCCATTAGGTCTTATTTTCAGGGATGTCTTACTTATAGCAGGCAGTGAGAGCATGGAGGCGGGGCATGGCCTGCACATGGGGTGGGGATGCAGAGCTTCGAAGCACAGTGGCAGTTGGGCCAACCTCAGAGTAGGGGGGCAGACAAGCTAAAGGTATGAGTGAGTTCAGGGGTGGGGGTGCTGCATGCAGGGAAACAAAAAAAAAGTTTGTGGGACTAAAAAAAAAGTTCAATCAGACCTTCCAACTTCTTGCAGAAGTTTTTGCAAACTTGGAAGTTCTGACTGAACTTTTTTTTTTTAATCCCACAAACTTAGAAAGATTAGAAAAGAAATGCTTGGGGGAAGCGAGGGCATCTGGGCAGTGTTGGAGCAAGCACTCCAGCTTGGTGGAGAAATGTGATGGAGCTGGAAAGCAGGAGGAAAGGCAACACCCATCCCCTGCAAGGGTCCTGAAGGTGCTGAAATGGGCCAGTCTCGCTCCAGACCTGCTGGAGGAAAGGCCAACATCTACTGAAATGCAGCACCATTCTGGTTCTGGTAGGGAAGGGGGAGCCAGCACAGGCCCTGCAGGCAGGACCCCCACTCGCTTCAGTACCTCCCCCCCCTGACCCTCAGGGATTTGCCTGCCACTTTGGTGGCTGTGTGTGCAGAGCTGCAAAGGATGCCAGGAAGCCAAAAGCACCAGCAGTCTGGCTCAGAAGGGGAGTGAAAGGGAAGAGGTGGGTGGGTGGACAGGGCCTTAACTAGGGCTTATTTTGTGGTAGGGCTTATACTAGGCCCACACCCAAAATAAGCTAGGGCTTATTTTCAGAGAAACATGCTATGAAGGGAATTGGACTGAACTGAACAAACATACCTGACAACTCTTTGAATTAGGCCAGGTCAGAAAACAGACTCCACAAGACTTACTGAAATGTTTCCTTCTTTATAGTGACTTATCTTAAACAAATTATACACATAGCCAAGATACAGGCTCTATCATATGCACCAGGCTACCAATCTCAGGCTCAAAACTAAATTTTCAAGGTCTTACAAGGATAGGCCTATTGCATATCTGGGTAAATGATTTTCCAAAGGGTGGATATCACAAAAGAAATGGCTCTCCTTCTGATCCCTTGCAGCTGATGCTTTTTAGCTGATGGCACACAGAGCATGACCCTTCTGTCAGTTTGGCTAGAGTGGATAGAGACAACTGGAAATAAATTGTTCCAAGCCATGATAACCAGCATTTTTAATTGCACCCAGAACTCAATACAGCTTGCTGAGCAGTGATGCCATATATGCTGAATAGCTGGCACCTTGTAACTAACCATACCACCACATTCTGTGAGAGTTGAAGCTTCTGAATAGTCTTCAATGACAGCTCCAAGTAAAGCATACTGCAAAAGTCCACTCTGAAGATCTCAATCACATGAGTGACTGTGAGCATGGCTCGCCAGCATAGGAAAACTTGTGACTGACACACAACTTGAAATTGTGCAAAGACCCTCCTATCCATGGTTGCCACCTGATTTTCAATCAAGAACCATGAGTCTAGGAGGATCTCCATACTGTATATCAAGTCTATCTGTGGTAATACCATCTCACTCAAAATAAATAATAAAAAAATAGAAGGTCCTGGAACCAGGAGGTCCAAAAACTGAATATCTTGCTTGGGTTGATAGTTTAGGTCAAATCCAGACCTTCACATACTCTAGGCATTAAGACAAAACCTTGGGCTTCTGCGGACATTCAGGAAGAGTCTGCTCCCTGCCAACCGATCTCTCTTCCTTGGAGGACATTGAAAAGGGTTGAAAGTTGCCCTGGATGGGCGACCACCGTGAGGAGGCCCTCCCTGTGATCGTAGAAGGGCGGCAGCCCTCTGCTTGAATCCAGAGCAGCTCCTTTGGCCTGAAGAAGAGATCGGCCATTAACATGGCTGATCATTAAGCTGCTCCCTGCCAAAAGCCCAAAGCACTACCTAGCACTAAGAAGCAATCTGGAGGACCTGGGTGAGATTTTACCTTTCTTATTCCCCTAACCATTTTCCTGTAGGACTTTTCAAAAAATTTTCTCCCCCTCCTTTGAAAGAACGGTGATTGTATACTTGGGGAACAATTTTTTAAAGCCTTAAAAGAAATCAAGTGACTAAGCAAAGAAATCAAGCAATCTTATTTGTACTTACTAAAAAGCTTCTATTTTTTGTGGGGATCTACTACCCTATTTTCTGTTTAAGCTGTGAATTAAGGAGAAAAAGAAATGGACTAATTCTACAAAAGCTTTATATTAATTTGGAAAAAGAATACATCTTATTCTACATGCTATTGATGACATATTGTGGCAAAACTTGGTACAGCAAGTAACCCTTCTCCTATTGTGAGAGCTGACTGAATAACAGAGCTGTCCTTGACATTATTTTCAAGATAAGAGTGGGAAAACCTGGCATTGAAAACAACTCTTAAGAATATTGAAGGTGGGGTCACTGACTTTTATTAAAATAGCCTCCATGGAAGACTTAGCTGTAAACACCAATGAAATGGATGAATATATCCCACCACTTGATTATAAACTGATACTGGACACAATCTTGGCAATAACTGAACAAATTAAAGCTAAACTGCAAGATAAGTCTGACAGCTCAAAGCCACCAAATCAAACTTTGATCTTAAATGATGAACTGACAATCCAAGAACAAACAGAAGAAGTGGAAACTATCATTAAAATAAGAGACTCCAAAGAACAACAAATGCAACTTACAGACAACCTTGAAGTCCAAACTTCAACCTCAACTACAAAACTTACAACCCAAAATATAATAGCACCCGAAGAAACCAACATTAAAAGTGAAGATATTAAAGGCCTTCAAATACAATACATTGAGGATTCAGCTAATCAAATGATAACCATAACACCAGCTACTACTTTTTACCTAAACCAGATGGAACTGGAAGAAGAAAAAGACCAGAATGAATTAATGACAACTATATTACATCAAACATCAAAAACTGAGCTATTAAAGCAACACTTCAATTATTATAAAAGGGACACTTTCTTTCCAAAACTGATATTTGGATGGTTTCCCTGCATCCAAATAAGGGATGTAGGAAGAAAGGGAGATGCATTTGAGAATCTAAAGACACCAATATGGAAGATTGATTGGCACAAAAAGAAGGCGAGAGTTAGATTTAAAAAAGTAAATTTGTCTCTTTTTTGGGATTTGTAAGGATAGAGCTTAAAAAACGTATTTTAATGGATTAAGGGGAATCTCAAAAAACATAACTTGATTTTATATCGAGGTTTTAGATCTTTAAGGGAAAACAAAATTAAGCTTTTACAATATAACTCTGAACTATATTGTAAAATCTGGAATGATATAACAAAAGATAGTATTTTAATCATTGATCTACTGTTAAGATGGCATATAGCATATAATAGTTGTAACGATAGTGATAGAAATTCATCTCATATTTAACCTTTAAAGGAAAGTTGGCTATTAGAATTGATGTATATTATAGAATTTGGAAAGGTATAACAAAAGATATCTTTCTAATAATTGGTGAATTGTTAAGTTGATAAATAGACTTTACTAGTAAAAGATAAGAATATTTTAAAATGAACAATGTAAGTTTTGTAGACAGGATAATTACTCTTTAATGAAAAAGGGAAATGTGGGTTACCCCAAAATTAAGTTTTCTTCAATATATCATAGGCTACTCTAGAGTATTTTATTGCAATTAGCTAAAACTTAAAAACAGGATATTGATATCTATTAGTGAAAATATATTGAAAATTCTTTTAATTGACTAGGTTACAATTAGAAATGTACTAATTTAATTAATTTGACTATGTTATAACTAAGGGAATCGGAGAGGGAATTCTGGTTGATGCAACCTGAGCTATTTACAAATAACTTCCTATTTGCCATTGTTTATTTTTGATTACCCAACCACCGTATTGCTTCACAAATATTTGAATGTAAATATTACAAAATTAATAAAACTTGTACAAAAAAAAGACAAAACCTTCACAGAATCTCTCAGTTGGGGTGGGATGGGGTGGGGTGGAGTTGAGTATCCTTAGTACATTAATAATGCCTCCTCCTATGCCCCACCCAGCAGCTGCAAAGCAAGAACTGGTGGGAACTTAAAATAGACATAATACTCTGGGAATTCAAGAATTCAAACAGACAAGCATTTGTCATAAAACATTCCAGATGTAACAATTATTGATAAAAAAGACAACATAATATTGATAGGAAAGACAAAAAAAGTCTGGATAATGAAAATTGCAGTACCTGTTGACAGCAGAATACAAAACAAAGAACAGGAGAAAATCACAAATATAAAAACTTGGAAATAAAAATAGAACAGCTGTTGCAAATGAAAACAACAGTGGTAACAATCGTAACAGGTGCCTTGGGTGCAATTCCAAAACATCTGGAATGCCACTTGAACACTGTTGGCACTGACAAAATCACCATAAGTCAATTGCAAAAGGCAGCTTTATTTGGATCAACTTTACATCCTGCAACAATACCTTTAACATTATTAAATAATATTTACCTAAATAAGCAGTAAATAAGTTTAATAGATTTGAAACTGTATAATATGTAAAAGAAACTGAAATATATTTGAATGCTAAGTGTGTTGCCAGGGGAAAAGGTAAATTAATTAAAGTAGCATTTTCTAATCCACTTATAGGATGGAAGTGTCAATGTGCAGAAGTTTACTCAGGAGATATTCCTGCCATCACAATTCGCAGCCATCAGGATTGACATCTCCAAATGCAGATGTAAGGAATTCTAATATATGATTTGGTGTAAAGAACAAGTCCATGCAAAGCCATTGTGAATATGTAAACATTGGTATGTATGGAAAGAGAACTGAAAACTTCAGAAGAAGAATCAGTGAAGAAAAGATGCAAATTCCGTGAATAAATAATTCACAATGAATTGCTTGTTTGGTTTATGAGTGTTATGTATATTGTGCTCTTTCCTGCTGACTAAAATATTTCCTTAGACAGAAATGCCTTTGGAATATCATCAAAGGTTTCTAAGCCATGTTGAAATGTTATCTATTGCTATGTCACTATAAATGGTGGATAATATTTGGTGGTGGTTTCTTAATCACTATTGAATGACTCGAAAGATAAATGTAGCCTTTGCTGGATTGCTAGTGTAGCTGGTTGTGGTTTCAATCCTTTATCATCAATGTCACTAGATCCTGATCCTTCTTGCTAGAGATGATTACAGTACAAGCAGCCTGTCTCCTATCACATTTGTTGAATTTGCTTAGCAATCAATGCATTAGTAATGAACTCCGAAATGCATTGAGTCACTGGAGCCTTGTCAACAAATATTTCTTTCTTGAAATGTTTAGTTTCTAAAAGTGTTTTTACCTCTTAAGGAATTGCTACAGAATTTTTTCCCTCTCTCTCTGTCTTTCTTCGGAAAATATAATACCACCAAATAACAGTAAATTGCACAAATCTGCAAGAATGGGAAAAGGAAGGCTAGGGATTTGCATGAGATAAGGCTTCCTATGAATTCCAAAAAACAACAGCAATAACTGGAGTCCCAAGACTGTTGGTCTATGGGATCTTTAACCTGCCCCCTGGTTATGTTGAGCCAGGGTGTATGTTGTTAATTGCTTTTATTGCTTTGTGCTTGTAAGTCTCTCAGAATTTCTTGGAATGGCTTAGGATAGGATAGGATAGGATAGGATAGGATAGGATAGGATAGGATAGGATAGGATAGGATAGGATAGGGTAGGGTAGGGTAGGGTAGGGTAGGGTAGGGGAGAGGAGAGGAGAGGAAAGGAAAGGAAAGGAAAGAAAAGAAAAGGAGAGGTTGTATATAATGCCATAAGAATTGGAACATTGGGCCCTATTCATTGTTCAATGGTGCAAAATGCCATAAGGTTCTGAACTTCGCCAAGAAAAAACAACAACAACAATCAGATGCACAGATACTAGTTAGGTGGTATCAGCTTAGCATTAATATTTCAGCGAAATCCCACTATTCAGAATAAGAATTCATATGAACTCTGAAGGACAGAAAATCCCTAGTATACTTAAGTAAAGAAGGCAAACTGAATTTGTTTTAGTTATTAATATAAACTAAAATTAACAAAAATAATAAACAGAAGGAAATATCCATATAAAAAGTAGAAATATCAATATTGAATTGATTCATTCAGTAAGCTCACAATTAAATCTAGACCATACAGCAACATACTGCATCAGCTTCTCATTTTAGAATACAGATTCTTTTCAGAAGTCATATCATATTTATTCCTTAAAATCAGCAGAATGACTTTCTTTTCAGTAACAGTGAATTAACTTCTTTTCCATACCTCAGGTTTAATAGAACTAAAGCTCTTCATGAGCTTTGATATTGTTTTCTGTTTGATTGATGTCTAACAAAAACACCTCCATCAAAATTGGCAGGGCAAGTGACTCTATATAAACCACACACTCACACACTCTGATAATGTTACCTAGTTGGATAATGAAATTTCTGTAAGCAGATGACCAAGTATTGAGACTCTACAGTTCAAACCTAAACTATATCATATATTTTTATTATATAATTTTATATTTTTTATATGCACACACACACACATTGTTTCATCAGTGGTCACTGGCTATAAATGTTGGTTTCTCTTTCTATTTTTCTTCTTTGCTCTCAAAGCTGGAATTTCAGTTTCGTTCACATTCCTGAAACGTATCTTTAAAGCTTTCAAAGAATTTAGCATGGTCTGTGGATCAGAAAGGCATGTGCAAAATCAATTTGTTACTGAAGCTAAAGAGCAGGTGCTGAGAAAGAGCAATGGGAGAGATGGACTTAGGGATATGGGTCACTGGAAAATGTTTGATCTTAAATGATGAGATGGGATGCTGGTGAAAAAAATGCTCTTGAAAGTCAATGAATTGCCAAAGTGCAATAACAACAGAAGCTGCAATTGAGCAGATATAAAAGTATCATGTGGCTTTCAATAGCATTTCTGTTCCAAGTTGAACAATATTTTGTCTCAAATCACAAAGATTAGTCTTTTTACATCTTGGAACACTTTGATGACATACTTTACCTCAAAGTGAAATATTTATCCACAGCTTTTCATCACTGTCCAGAATTCAATCAGTTAGTTCTTCATGGATGCACCCCTTGAGATTTTTTTCTTGGCATAACCTGTAATTTAAACTGAAACAAAAAAAAAATCATTTTTCTGGCATTTAGAAATGCCAAAATCATATTCTATGCTTTTGTGGTAGCAGTGAGAAATAAGGAGGCACAAGGGAAATTTCTGACATCACTTTATTGATTTTTTTTAAAAAAATAAATCCACCATGGCTGTTTATAAAGTGATGTTAATTTATTTGTTGCTTAAATCATTTATAAAGTTACCCATCTCATAACAGTGCTTCTGGCTGGTACAAAAAAATTCAAGCAACAGCTACAACCAATAGCTCATAACACCTGAGGTACACACAATGTATCTCAGTGATGAAAATAAAAACATTAGCAGCAAAGCTCTCCTAAACTCTTGGTTCCGACACTAGGGCTAACAAGACCGCTAGGGCCTTCTGAAAGGCCAATAGGATAAGACAATCATATATCTAAGGGGTTGTGTCCCACAAGATAGAGAGGCTTAGGCTAGAGATCTTTGATGTTGGGAATTGATCTTTTGAGCCACTTTCCTTAGGCTCTCAACATTCTAAAAATGTGGCCAGTTGGGTCCCCAAAGCAATTCCTTTCTTAGCCTGAAGTCCAGCATCTCACTGAAGGTTTCTCTCTGTAGGACATATTCACACTCTGTTGTGAATAGTGTACCCAGTCTGGTACGCTAAAATTCCTTCTTGATTCCAGATATTTCCAATTCAGTGGCTGATTGCATGTCAGCTAATAGCGCTCAGTGTGGGCATAGTTTGGCCACTGTAGCCCTTGAAACTTTACACACACACACACACACACACATACAGCAACCGCTAATCTCTGACAACGGGAAAAGTGTTGTTGTTAGTTGCGAAGTCATGTCCGACCCATCATGACCCCATGGACAACGTTCCTCCAGGCCTTCCTGTCCTCTACCAGTAGTTTTTCCCATACCACTTTACACATAATGGAAGGATTCCCTTTGGTTTACATCCAATATTGTATAGAGTTATGAGCTGTCCTAGGTTTCTTATTGTTATTATATTTGAAATTGTCAGGAGACAAAAAAATTATATAACTGCTATTCTTAAATGTTTTTGTAGTGATATAGAAGACTGCAATGACATTTTTTTTAATTAACAACTTTTTTAATGCCTTCAATTCAGCATTGATTTCTGGCAACTGCCTGGACAAGTTTCCTTTTCTTGGAAAAAAAATTCAGAAGTTGTTAGAGATTAAACTTGATTTGGGTGGCAATATTATATAATGGAGTAAAAGCACCTTTAAGGAGTTAAACGGCCTAAGGGTGTGGCTGTAATTATTCCACATAAAAGAGAGTTAGATGTTACACGTAGTTGCTCTTGTATATGTGTTTGATGTTAGTGTTTGGATACCTCTTGTTCTCTTGTTTGCTAACTTGATATTTATTCTCTCAAGAATCAACTGCTTGCTACAGTGTATATTGTTTTTGATATTGGTAAGCAGCTTTTGTATTTTGATACTATGTTTTTATGGACTGACTTTTATGTGCATGATACTGGATTGATACTTGGACTATTTCTTACTGTGTTTCTTTTTGTTGTCTGAGTAAAAATAAGTTATAAAACTCGTGTTAGTGCATTACTGTTTGCCTAAAAGTCCCAGTACAATTTCCACTGTGTATTAATAATACTCTGTTAAACAAACCATTTTTTCAACAACATATTCTAACAATGGTTATGGGCCCAGATCCAGTGTGGTGCTGAGGACAGGCACAGTATTGTATTTATATTTCCTAACTGAGTTTTTAAATTCAGACAATGGCACAAGGACTATTCAATCCATTCTGCATTACCCGGCTTAATGGGTCAAACTACGTATCCTGGTCTACACAATGTAGTTTGCTATTACAAAATCAAGGTCTTTGGAAAATAGTCCATAATCCTCCTGATGTAACTGCCTGGGATCCAACTAATGAAGAAGATAACAAGAAGATTGTAGACTTCAATAAAGACAATGATAAGGCTTTATCTATCATTGGGCTAACATTAGGAGACCAACAGCTAGTCCATGTGCGTGGAGAAGAATCTGCTGCTAAATGTTGGGCTAAGTTGAAAAAGATTTTTGTTCGGGACAGTGTTGGTGCTCATATAAATCTTACCAGAAAGCTATTTAGAGCTAGACTGGAAAAGAATGGCGATATGTTAGCTCACCTTAACTTTATAAAAGCAACTTTGTTGGAACTGCAAGAAAAAGAACTTATTTTCTCAGAGCTTCACCAGGTTTACATCATTTTATCATCATTGGATGAGAGCTACGATGCCTTTGTATCGTCCTTGGAGGTTTTGTCCAAAGAAGACCTAACTGTTTCTTCAATAACTGGAAGGTTGTTGGAAGAATCAAGATGTCGTATGGAGAGAAAACAGTTGAGAGAGCCATTGCAACAAGAAATAAAGAAGACTGAATCTGCTTATATTTTAAGGAAATGCTTTAATTGTGGGTTAAAGGGACATATTGCTAAGTTTTGTCAGAATAGTAATTGTCAGAGAAAGGAAAGCCATAGAAAGAATAAAAAGCTGATTAATGTAGCTGTAGCTAATAGAACTACTAATAACCACAATTGGTGGGTGGTAGATAGTGGAGCTACACACTGTATTTCAAAAATAAAAAGGGATTTTGAGAATATAAGGTCTAGTAAAAAATATATTTCTATGGCTAATGGCTGGAGAGTCAAGGTCTCTGGAGAGGGTAAGGTTTACTGTTCATTTTTAAAACAAAATTTGGAAATGCTATATGTTCCCAGATGTGATTATAATCTATTATCAGTTAAGGCATTATTGGAAGCAGGTTTTAAAGTTACTTTCCAAGGGGAGGAATGTCTTATTCAAAAGAATGAAGTGAACTTAATAGCTAATATGAAAGACGGTTTGTTTGTAATTAGCAATGATCCTATTATAATGGCTACTACTTGTACAAATCAAAAACCACATGATGAATGTATTCATTTATTACATAGAAGATTGGGTCATGTGAATTTTAATACACTAAAAAGAACTGTAGCTTTGTCTAATGGGTTTAAGTTAAAGGCTTGTAAGAAATATCTGCAGTGTAACGTATGTGGTAGAGAAAAGAGCAGGGCAGCACCAGCTAATAGGTTAGATGGATTTAAAACCACAACTCCATTAGAACTGGTATTTATGGATTTGATAGGTCCTATGAAACCCAGTTTAGGGGGTGCTTGCTACATATTAAATATTCTAGACCATTATAGCAGATATGGGTTCTGTTATCTCCTTACGTCAAAAACTGAAACTATACAAACAATATCTAATTGGCTCAAGTTTGTACAAAGGAAAACTCAGTTAAATGTAAAAACCATAATAACAGACAATGGAACTGAGTTTGTTAATAAACAGTTTAATGAGCTGTTAGTTTCAGAGGGAATAGAGCATAGACGTACAGCTCCTTATAGACCTCAGCATAATGCATTTGTTGAACGGAGGGGCCAAACATTGCAAGCTATGATTAGATCTATGATTGAAGATTCTGGTTTACCTGATAGCTTATGGGGAGAAGCAGCAAAATGTGCTAATCATATTTTAAACAATGTGGTTAGTTCAGCTACAGGTAAAATTCCTTATACCTTATGGCATAAGAGAAAACCAAATCTTAGTTATATTCACACATTTGGGACACCTGCTTGGGTACATATTCCAAGTTCAATAAGAAATAAAGGAGAACATAGAGCTAAACAATTATTTTTTGTTGGCTATGAGTTAAACCATAAGTCTTATCGGTTCTGGGAGAAAGGTACTAAAAACATTTATTGTAGTTCTAGCGCTGTTTTTCAAGAACAGTCAGGCTGGGAAAGGGTAGAAGATATTGTATATATTCCTCAACAAGATTTAACTAACTCCTCAAATGAAAGTGATAAAGAAGAGGAGGAACCTGCTAGAGAGATCAAACAAGAACCACTGATAGTGGAGACAGGAGAGGAAGAAGATAATAATGTAAATGTACCTATAAGTCCAATAATTCTCAGAAGGTCTAACAGGGAAAGACGACAGCCTGATCGTTTCGAGGCAGGTTTAATTTGTCAAATAGATATTGAACCTTCTAATGTTGAAGAAATAAAAATGTATCCTGAGAATGAAAGAAAGAATTGGAAAGTAGCTATGGATAAAGAAATAAAGTCTTTGCAAGATCTTAATGTTTATCAAGAGGTTAAAATACCTAAAACAGAAAAGTTAATTGGATGTAAATGGGTTTTTAAACTGAAAGAAAGTGTTACAGGAGAGGTAATACATAAAGCAAGATTAGTTGCTCAAGGATTTGCACAGAATAATAGTGATTATGATGTAGTATTTTCCCCAACGTTAAGAGCTTCCACTCTTAGGGCTGCTTTAGTTTGGGCAGCAAATAAGAATTATAGTATAAAACATGTAGATATTGAAACTGCTTATTTGCATGCAACATTAAACCATGATATATATATGAAAGTTCCATCAGGAATAGAAAGTAAGGTAGGGTACTGTTGGAAACTGAATAAGAGTTTGTATGGTTTAAAACAGTCAGGTTATGAGTGGAATAGATGTTTAGTAAAAGAGTTAAATAGTTTGGGATTTAAAGCTAGTATTGCAGATCCTTGTTTATTTATAAAACAGCAAAATAGTGAATTATCATTGTTATTATTATTCACTGATGATATTGCTATTATAGCAAAAGATGAAACAGAAACTGAAATAATAATTTCAGGGTTAAAAAGAAAATTTAGAGTAAAAGATCTAGGAGCTATTAGTCATTATCTAGGGCTGGATATTGTCAGGACTAGTAAAGGATTTAAACTGTCTCAAGCTAAGAAAATTAATGGTTTGCTGAAACGTTATAATATGGAAAACTGTAAACCAGTAAAAACACCTATGGTTCAAGGTTTTGAGAGTTCAGCAGATAACAGCAATGTCTTTGATAAAAAGATATATCAATCATTAATAGGCAGCTTGATGTATTTATGTAATTGGTCAAGACCTGACATAGCATTTACAGTTAATCATTTAGCTAGATATTGTGAGAATCCTACAACCAGATGTTGGCAAGGTGCGAAAAGAGTTTTAAGATATTTGAAGCACACCATACATTATTCTCTATATCTAGAGCCAACAAAGGAATTGGAACTAAAAGCATTTGCAGATGCTAGTTTTGCATCTGATACTGTAACCAGGAAATCCACTTCAGGATTGGTTGTATTATTGGGAAACGCTTTAGTAGGATGGAGGTCTAACAGACAGAAGCATATAAGCTTATCAACAACTGAATCCGAATTTTCTTGTTTATCTTTATTATGTACTGAGCTATTGGTATGGAAACAATTATTGTTTGATATGGGTTTAAATTGTAATGAACCAATAAAAGTGTATGAAGACAATCAAGCAGCTATAAAATTAGCAACTAATGCTGCAGTGAAAACTAGATCAAAACATACGGATCTACGGTATCTAAATGTCAGACAATGTGTTAAAGATAATTTGATTAAACTGGAATATTGTGCAACTGAAGATAATATTGCTGACCAGTTTACTAAAGCTCAGGGTGCTATAAAGCATAAATCTGTTTGTGATATGTGTAATTTGAGATTGTAAAAATATATGTATAATATGCCACCCAAAAGGGGAGATTGTTAGAGATTAAACTTGATTTGGGTGGCAATATTATATAATGGAGTAAAAGCACCTTTAAGGAGTTAAACGGCCTAAGGGTGTGGCTGTAATTATTCCACATAAAAGAGAGTTAGATGTTACACGTAGTTGCTCTTGTATATGTGTTTGATGTTAGTGTTTGGATACCTCTTGTTCTCTTGTTTGCTAACTTGATATTTATTCTCTCAAGAATCAACTGCTTGCTACAGTGTATATTGTTTTTGATATTGGTAAGCAGCTTTTGTATTTTGATACTATGTTTTTATGGACTGACTTTTATGTGCATGATACTGGATTGATACTTGGACTATTTCTTACTGTGTTTCTTTTTGTTGTCTGAGTAAAAATAAGTTATAAAACTCGTGTTAGTGCATTACTGTTTGCCTAAAAGTCCCAGTACAATTTCCACTGTGTATTAATAATACTCTGTTAAACAAACCATTTTTTCAACAACATATTCTAACAGAAGTGGTCCATCATTGTCTGTTTTCTAGGGCTAAGAAAGGGAGAGAATGACTGACCCAAGTTCACCCAGCTGATTTTGTGCCTAAGATGGGACTAGAACTCCCAGCCTCCCAGCCTGATGCCTTAATCACTACACCAAACTGATCCTTCAAGTACCTAATGCCATCTTTCTGTGCCCCATATGTATGCCTTGTCTATAGAGAAGGTCATGACCTGTGGAATAATGTTTTCCCTGAAACCTGAATGGTTCCCACCCTACTGTTATTTTCTTCCCTTCTTTCTTTCCACATTTGTTTTACTTCATATTCTTTTGTCTTGTGCTATTCTAGTGATTTTTATATAGTTATTTGTTTTTCTAAATGTTTTAAAATTCATAAACCATTCAGAGTCATTGAGAATTAGGAGGGCACATAATTTTAATACATTTATTATGGTTGGTTGTACAGGAAGACAGATGTTTAGACTAGATTTGGCCTTTTTGTCCACCTGTTGAGCGTTTCCTAAGAACCTGGGATGTTGTATTAAACATATTAAAGCTATCATTGCAGGATGTTATCCATTCCAAGTAAAGCTTTCTTTAAAATTGACTGATAGTGATTTTGTCAATGCCAAAGAAGTTCAAGTAGTTCTCCAGATGTTTTGGAATTCTACCCAAGGTGACAATTTCTATTGGTAATTTCTTTACCTTCTTTTGCCATTGTCATTTGTCATAAAATTGAGTCCAAACCACTCAAAGTGAAGTTTTCCAATAGTTCTTTTATTCTTGTGTTATTCAGACAACAACCAAGGCAAGTGTGCAATTAAACTTAATGTAAAGTTCCTTTACATTTGTACATATACTTGTCTAATTTCAAAGTTATCTTATTACAATAAGTTATGCCCAACAAGGCTATTCAGGTTGTTATGCCCAACAAGGCTATTCAAATAACTGTGCCCAGCAAGGCTACGCAAATTGCTGTAAGTATTGCTGCCTAACTAGGCTACTCATCCACACAATATTCACATACACTCTCAACACAGGTGATCAGGCTGTGTTAGAGTGGGCTGGGAAGTAGACTCAGGGCATTCCCTGCTCCGGCAAGAATCATCTTGAACTTTGAGGTCTGGATTCATTCCAGTCTTCTTTTTATACCCAACTTGTTTACTCAGAAACGATGTTTATGGTACATCTTGCCCCAGCCATGTCAGGAACTTTACATCCTCACACTTTGTTCCAAGTCTCTATGAAAAGTGAAACAATAAATCATTCATACATGCACTCAGAATCTTTCCTTATCAGTAGTACACACATTCCAGCAATGTGAGTTTCCCAGTTAGTTCATGGATAGGCTAACTATGGTTGCGTTACAGGTGCTCTATATTCATAACTTATAATATATTTGTGATATAATCATAACATATAAGGGACGTGGTGGCTCAGTGGGTTAGGACACTGAGCTTGTCGATCAGAAGGTCAGCAGTTTGGCAGGTCGAATCCCGAGTGCCACGTAACAGTGAGTGCCTGTTACTCGTCCCAGCTTCTGCCCACCTAGCAGTTCGAAAGCACGTAAAAAACGCAAGTAGAAAAATAGGGACCACTACGGTGGGAAGGTAACAGCGTTCCGTGCGCCTTTGGCATCTAGTCATGCCGGCCACATGACCATGGAGACGTCCTCGGACAAACGCTGGCTCTTCGGCTTTGAAATGGAGATGAGCACCGGCCCCTAGAGTCGGAAACGACTAGCACGCATGTGCGGGGGAGCCTTTACCTTTACCTTTACATAACATATAACATAAAATATGAAACATATTCTATTTGCAGGTATTTATATTTTGTGATTTTCTCCATTTTTTTCTTTTCTGTTCTGCTGTCTCCAGTTACTGCAACATTCACTATTCAGACTTTTTTTCTTCTTCTCATCAACAGACCTTATGTTTGCGGCAGATGCTTGTCTGTTTCAATTGTAAAATCCCAGATAATTTTAGCTTCTTCATTTTCTGTTGCTTTCTCTATTTGGTGATCCCACCAGTTCTTCCTCGCTGGCAAATGGTGTTTCTTGCAGATATTCCAGTGCACAATTGTGCTATTTTGTCATGCTGTTGTTTGTAGTCAGCCTATGCCATCTTCTTGCAGCAGCTAATTAGCTTCTTTGAAAAGCAGAATTTGCATTTATTAAACTGCTTGCCAATAGATAAGTGCCAACCAGACTGATGTCTCAACCCCAAACCATACAGTTTATCTTCAGCTTTTGCTAACCAATTCTTGATCTTCCTTGCGCTTTTCCCCACCATTTCTGCAGTCATTACATTTCATTTCAGCTTCTTTTTTTTCTTCCTTTACATCTTTATCCACACTGCATTCTTGTTGCATTTCTTTGGGTCAGGGGTCTTCAAACTTGGCCCTTTTATGACTTGTGGGCTTCAACTCCCAGAATTCCTCAGCCAGGCCAGAATTCCTCAGCCAGCGTGCCTGGCTGAGGAATTCTGGGAGTTGAAGTCCACAAGTCATAAAAGGGCCAAGATTGAAGACCCCTGCTTTGGGTAGTCCCATAGCTTGCCCAGAACTACATTGTTTCTTTCTTGTCAGTTTTTGGCTGGTTTATTGTAATCTCTCCATTGATTGATTGGTAGATCTGTTTCTGATTCAGCTGCAATTGAAGATTCTTCCTGCAATGTGCAATTCAAGCTTTGTATGTTATGATTTTTTTGGCCATAGCTGTTATTTGCTGGTTTATCATTTCCAGTGCTTCCTTGAACTTCCTTGTCACTGGGTGATATTTCCTGATCAGGTATTCTTTTGTCTCCTTCTTCTTCATTTTCATTTTTTTTCCATCTGTTGTAGTTTGATTGCATCTGATCTTAGCATGCTGATCTGGTTTTTCCAACCTGACCGTCCATTTTGGTAATGCTTTGTTTAGTTTTTTTTCCTTGTTCTTTTTGCATTCAGGATTTTCAGTTATAATTGCAACTGTGCTGTGTATCAAAGGATTGTTTCATGAATATTTTCTTTTGGTTTAATTTATAATAGGTATGTGATCATTTTTTTCTTTCAACTTATATATTTGATAAAAATCAAATAATTATTTACCTGTTCTGAAATGTGTGGGTGTTTGTATCTGTATAGTGTATGTATATGTATACACATTATACACAAACATGCACAGATACACAAAGATACACAGACATAGACACACTCACTCTCTCACACACATTTTCTGCAACAAATGCAAAAGTTAAAAGAAGTTAATTACTCTTCACAAAAAGATTGAAAAGCATAGCTCTATTACTATAAGTTGCTCCAGAAAGCAATCAGACCTGGGCATTTTATATCCAGTCCTTTGGCTGTCCCTGGGCAGCTGTAGAGATGGAGGTCAAGGATATGAAGGGACCGTGTGCAGAAAACTGCCTGCCTCAGTATCTTGTTTACCGGCATGTCTATGAGCTCACTCCAATTAGCACCACCAAGGACTGCCAGGAACCATCAAGTTATGTGAGACTCTACCCTGGCTGGGATGTTCTTAAAGATTGACAAGGGAGTACACCAATAAACAATGCTTTTGCTGTGCTCTCTTTACTGCTTGTTAAAACTGTATAAATACAATAAACCCTGCGTAGGCAGCCAGACATTTTGGACACCCTGCGATGACTGGTCTCTGAATCCCCCAGGCAGCCTGTGCAGATTTCTTTTATTTTCCAGTTCGGTTGGGTTTTAGGAGACCAGCTAAAACTATTGTTAATCATAGTAGATTATATCAGGATAGTTAAGGACAAATAAGCTCTTCTCATATAAGCCTATTCCTGGTACAATGGAGAACTGTTCACATTTCTGAATGGAGCATGGGCTATCTGTCATCACCTGAATGATGAAAATGAAAGTGGGCACAAAGTATTCCTCTTGGTATACATTAAGAACAATGCAAGATGGGCAGCTCAACAGACTGTAGAATAAGTATAAATGTGTAATATGACCACATATAATTTCCTCTGCCTCTTACTGACCTCCCACATTAGGAAATTATATAAATTATAAGTGCGGTCTGTGAATGTGGTAAGCTATGTAGTTATTATGATTGCAATTTAAGTATTTCTTGTTTGAATGCTCTGTTTCAATTTTAATTTCCCACTAGATACTGATTTGCTATGAGATTGATATACAGAACTCAGGTGAGGATCCAAATGAAATATTTATTGCTGACTCTTGTTATGGCTTCTGATGGGGTTTCTTGTGTCATTACAGCTTCCCCCATTATGATATAATCAAAATTTCTTCACTGATTTATGGCCTTCTAATCTCAGTCTTCACAATTACCACATTATACAAAAGGTTCTGAAAGTAAGAATCTTATCACACCATAAATAGTGTCAACCACATTTCTGCACATGTTACTTAACAATAACATTTGCATTTTTCCACTTGTAATGTAGAGCAAATTATTGTGATCAGTAAGGTAATGCAGAAGTTTTACACATAGCTTTTAGAAGAATAAATAAATAAAGACACTAGTTTGAAACTTAGAGCAATAAAGCTTTTTACTTTCATCGCCACAAGACAAGCTAATATAACGTTCCACATATTCCTTGAAGAATCTACAGATATGATGTGCTCAGTAGAACAGGAAACAAATGAAATAAGGCAGTTCTGTGTGATAGCATCCAACCAAACAAAGTTGTAAAGGGAGAATCAAAGAAGAAATACCACTAGAAAGGGTTTGTTGATGGCGGCAAAACCAGTTTTATCTTTGGGTTAATAGTGCAACATATTAATAACAATAATGACAGCTGTCACAGGCCGCTTTATGCGGCCGCACTGACAGCTGTCAAAAGAAGTGCACATGCGCAGTCGCACCCGTGACCTACTGAAGACTGTCTAACACGCGGCCGTTTGACAGCTGTCAAACGCCGCGCATGCGCACTGGCCACAAGCTGTCAAAACCGCGGGCTGTCAACAGCGGCAGCCGCGAACTGTCAGAACTGACGCATGCGCCCTGACAGCGGCTAGCTGTCAAAACACCGGCCGCCCGCCAAAACCAGCTGACGGGATTCCCCCCAGCTAACGCACTTGCGCTATCACTGGGGAGATTGTCAAAGCTGCCAGCTGACCCATTGGACACGGTCCCTCGGCGGGAAGAATTCCCGCAGCTGATTTGCTGTCCTATTTTGACAGCTGCCTATATAAGGCGTGTTGTACTGTTCTCGTTTGTCCGGGCTGAGTTAATAAAGATTGTTAACTGAAGACGCGTCTCCCTCGTCCTTCCCTGCCGCTAAACCACCTGGCGACGAAGGTGGGATCCCGGTACTAGCTGAAGTCACGGCCCAGGAGCGTAGCTGTCCGGTCAATCGCTGAAGTCACTAGCTAAGTCACCGACTGGACAAGCAAACCATCTGGTGCCATAGTACCGCGGACCCAGCATGGCAAACCTAGGACACATGAGGGAGTTCGACGTCCGGCACCCCGAAGGATGGGAGTCGCATTGGGGCCAGGTCGAGGGGTACCTCCTCGTGAACAAAATCATGGAGGACCGCCACAAGGCCGCCGCGCTCCTATGCCTCAGCGGGCCAGCAGTATATGACATCGCCGTTGGCCTTTGCAGCCCGGACCCGGTCGCCACTGTACCGTACGCTGAGCTCACAGATCGCCTCAGCAAACACTTCATGCCGAGGCGGTCAGAGCTGTATTGGCGACTCTATTTCGCTCGACGGAGGCAGCAACCCGGTGAACCATCCACCGCCTTCATCGCAGCCGTCAGGCACGCCGCCCGCAAGTGCCATTTCCCCGACCTGGAGGACCGAATTCGGGATCAAGTCATCACCGGTCTCCAAAACGTGCGCCTGCAGAGGAAGCTTGTGGCAAGGCCCACAATGGACCTCGCAGAGCTCACTCTGGAGATAATGGCGTATGAGGACAGCCATCGTGACGAACCCCAGACGTTCGGCGAAAATTCAGGCACCTCCATCCATCAAGCCAGGGAGCTCGACCAAGGGCCACCGGAGCCCGACTCCTGGGTCGATGCAATTCTCTCTCGCTTCAATCGGATGGTCGCCGGCCGGGAAGAGAACCGCAACCAAGACCGTCAGACAGCCCCCAACACGAAGAAGGCGCAGTCCAGCATCAGGGCGAAGTGTGCGAGCTGTGGCGGAGGCCATGCAAGGGCTACTTGCAGGTTTAGGAATGCGAAGTGCCACGGCTGTGGCAAGACCGGCCACATCCGCTCCGCTTGTCGCGGCCTAAACCGGGAGACCCTCCACGACCTTGACAAGATCCCCGCAGGTAGGACTGTCCTTCCCCGCCCTCCCCAGGGGGTTGTAGGGTCCGTATTTTCCCTAACCAAATCACCCGCAAACAACATCCCCAGGGCCAAAGTCAGAGCATGGGTCAAAATCCAGGGAATCCCTTGCGAAATGGAGGTCGATTCAGGATCCTCCGTTTCCATCCTGTCAGGGGACACTCTCCAGAGAATAGCTAGCAAAACCAATCACCGCATCCCCATCCAACCCTCCAAGGTTATGCTGGCAGATTTCCAAGGCGCACAAATAGATTTAAAGGGACAAGCCACCCTGAAGGTTGATTTTAAAAAAATTTCAGGACACTTAACAGCCCAAATAACTAAACAACCCAGAACCAGCCTCATCAGATTAGACTGGTTCGAGGCATTAGGCATTCGCCTCAAAGGGACCAACCGTATTCACACCCATTCCCTAGAAAATATTGCAGATGTCTTTGATGGCTCACTGGGTAAATACAACGGAGCCCCCATCGACCTCAAGTTCAAACCTGAGATAGGACCAATTAGAATAAAAGCTAGGAAAGTCCCTTTCACCTTAAAACAAAAAATCGACAAAGAGCTAGACCGCTTACTCAATCTAGGAGTCCTAGAACCCACTGACAGCGGAACTTGGGAAACCCCCATCGTGACGCCTGTCAAACCAAATGGGGAAGTGAGAATATGCGCAGATTATAAAGCAACCCTGAACCGCGCACTCAATCCCCACGCATACCCAGTCCCATCAGTAAGGGATGTTCTCTCTGAAATTGGCTCCGGCTCCATTTTTGCCAAATTGGACCTAGCACATGCTTTCCTGCAACTTCCAGTAACCAGGGAAACAGCTGGTGAACCGCTGGTGAACCGCCTCCAATTTGGCATCTCCGTGGCACCTGGAATATTCCAGGAAGTTATGGAACGAACCCTCAAAGGCATCCCCGGAGTCTGCCCGTACTTTGATGACGTCCTCATCGCGGGCGACTCCACCCACACACTAGCAACCAGGCTGCACGAAGTCCTCACAAGGTTCCGGGCAGCCGGTTTAAAACTCAAACGTGAGAAATGCTCAATAGGAGTTCCCTCTACAGACTTCCTAGGATATAGAATAGACGGCAAAGGCATTCACCCCACCAATTCCAAAATTCAAGCAATCAAAGCCGCACCCCCTCCAAAATATAAAATGGAGCTTCAGGCATTCCTAGGGCTCCTGAACTTTTATCACTCCTTTTTCCTGGGAAAGCCACTATAGCGGAGCCCCTCCATAGGCTCTTAGACAAAGGAGCCCCCTGGCAATGGACCTCAGTGCACAATGACAGCTTTAAACAGCTGAAACAATTGCTCTCTAGCGATACCACCATATCGCATTACAACGAAACCAAACCTTTATGCATCGCCTGAGATGCTTCACCTTATGGCATTGGGGCAGTCCTCAGCCACTCCCTCAACGATGGCACTCAAGCTCCAATTGCATATTACTCCAGGACGCTTTCAAAACACGAGCGCAACTATGCACAAATAGATAAGGAAGCCCTGGCCATAGTAGCTGGAATTAAAAAATTCCATGATTATCTCTATGGCAGACATTTTACAATCTACACGGATCACAAACCTCTCCTGGGCATATTCACATGGGACCGCCAAACCCCCCAAATTCTGTCCCCGCGCATGCTGCGCTGGACCACATTTCTATCTGCATATTCCTATCAGTTGGTTTACAAGCCCGGGAAGGAGATGTCCCACGCTGATGGCCTCAGCAGGCTCCCACTACCTCAAATAGACCCAGACCCAGCCCCAGCTGGCCAAGTCCTGGCCATACAAGAACTCTCGGAATGCCCAGTAACACCAAAAGACATCGCACATGCCACAAGTAGGGATCCCGCCCTCAGCAGGGTACTTTCCTGGGTTACATCTGGATGGCAATCTTCTTGCCCCTGCCCCCCCATCCAACCATATTTTGCAAAGCGCCATGAGCTCTCTACCCACTTAGGCTGCATCCTCTGGGGATGCAGGGTGATAGTCCCACCATGCCACAAAACAAAGGTTCTCCAAACCCTTCACGACGGCCACCCGGGCATCACTAAAATGAAGGCTCTGGCACGCAGTTATGTTTGGTGGCCATCCCTAGACAGGGACATAGAACAGCATGTAGCCGGCTATCTCTGCCAGCAAAGCAGACCCGCCCCACCCCACGCCCCAGTACACAAATGGGAAATCACAACCAACCCCTGGTCCCACATCCACCTCGATTTTGCCGGCCCATTCTAGGGTCAGACCTTCTTGATTATCGTAGATAGCTACTCTAAATGGCTGGAGGTTCTCCCGGTTTCAAGCATCACCACAAGTGCCACCATACAAGCCTTAAGGGGAGTTTTTGCAACCCATGGTCTTCCAGACGTAATAATCACTGACAACAGGCCTCAATTTACCTCCCGTGATTTTCAGATCTTCATGAGGAGCAACTGTATTAGGCACGCGACATCGGCCCCATTCCACCCGTCCAGTAATGGCCTCGCAGAGGTCATGGTGAAGACCACCAAGGACTCTCTCCGCAGACTGGTCGTCGGGAACTGGCACCTTCGACTCGCCCGCTTCCTCCTCGCACACCACACCACTCCCGTGTCCACCACCGGGAAATCCCCCGCAGAACTCAGATGGGGTCGCCGGCTGGTAACTCGCCTTGACAGACTGCACCCTGACAGGCCAGCAGCAGAAAAACCAAACGACCTGCCACACAAAACATTTACTCAGGGACAAAATGTCTGGGCCCGAAATTATGGGGGAAGGGATAAATGGACCCAGGGGGTAGTTCTCGATCAAACCGGCCCCTTGTCTTACACCATCAACGTTGGCGGTGGACTCACACTGAGAAGACACGCCGATCAACTTCGACCCAGAGCACTCACCAACACCGCACCAGAAACAGCGACGGAAAATCCCGAACCCCCCCAGCACCATTTATCCAGAAGACATCCCTACTCCCACCGAGCTCCAACCCATCACCCCCGAGGAGGCCCCCGCGACAGAAGAAAAACCTCCACCACGCAGATCCACTCGACCGAAGAGGCCTCCAGCATACCTGACGGATTTTGAATGGGCCGGAAGCTCGCCAACGCGCTCCAACACCAGTTAAAAACTTAGTTCGAGTTATTTGTTCCTACCAAGGGGGGGGGAAGGGGTGCAACATATTAATAACAATAATGACAGCTGTCACAGGCCGCTTTACGCGGCCGCACTGACAGCTGTCAAAAGAAGTGCGCATGCGCAGTCGCACCCGCGGCCTACTGAAGACTGTCTAACACGCGGCCGTTTGACAGCTGTCAAACGCCACGCATGCGCACTGGCCGCAAGCTGTCAAAACCGCGGGCTGTCAACAGTGGCAGCCGCGAACTGTCAGAACTGACGCATGCGCCCTGACAGCGGCTAGCTGTCAAAACACCAGCCGCCCGCCAAAACCAGCTGACGGGATTCCCCCCAGCTAACGCGCTTGCGCTATCACTGGGGAGATTGTCAAAGCTGCCAGCTGACCCATTGGACACGGTCCCTCGGCGGGAAGAATTCCCGCAGCTGATTTGCTGTCCTATTTTGACAGCTGCCTATATAAGGCGTGTTGTACTGTTCTCGTTTGTCCGGGCTGAGTTAATAAAGATTGTTAACTGAAGACGCGTCTCCCTCGTCCTTCCCTGCCTCTAAACCAAATAGAATTATAGTTTATTTTTGCAGGAAAAAACAAAAATAGTCCCCACAACAGAGAGGCACTGTGATGAGATATAATGTGAGAAAATAAAGAACATCACAGTCATTTTAATATTTAAACAAAACAACAAATTAATTTTAATTACATAGCTTAAAATAGGTTGTAAACAGGTGTTCTTAATATCACAATACATATAATGCAATATGTATGGATTTCCAAATTAAATAGAAGTTTCAAAATAAATCAGAAGTTTTTGTATTAATTTAGATGTTAGTGTGTTCAGAGTTTTCTGAATTCAGTTTATTTACTAATAAAATCTATCAGATCTGGAGAGCCAATTCAGAAGTTTAATCATGGAAATATAAATGAATTTTGAACACTGATTGAAATTGGACAGAAAATCTTAATGAAATAAACAAACTGAATCACTTTGTCTCTTGATTCATAAACTCCTATGAAACATACCCCAAAACATGTCATCATAAATGAACAGAAATGCCAAATTTCATCCCAATATTTTTTTCTAGCAAGAATCCAATCTTAACTTAACTTTTCTTTCATTAAGGGATGACACCTTCCTCTTTAAACAATAGTGCTATAATGCATATTCTGCATTTTTCTATTCAACTGCAATCATTACTGAATGACTGGAAGAGGCATATTAGAATCAAAGAGAAGAGAATTAGTGTAAAGATAGGGAATTCAAATAGGCTTAGTAATAGCATATGTATATTCATTAGAAGGGAGAGAAATCTAATTTAGTTTACCAGGAGGAGGGTAATCACCTTACTATGCAGATGTTTGCAAAATCTTTTTGAGTTGCAGATTAAGCTCATCTATATTTAGCAAGGCCTGATGAATTCATCAAGCTTACACTTCAGGAGTCTGTGTCACACAAAGGGGAAAAGGAAGAGAGTATTAATATGAACCTACCATCTAGGATTTGAAACTGTATGACAGATAATCTTTGTTGGACTAAGTACATGACCCAAAAATCTACCCAATAGATAGGTAGTCCCATTTTTGGAGTATGTTTGGGGAAGAAGTAATATTACTTTATTTACAGCTTTAACAATTGTTCTTCGTTGCTTATGTTTCACTGCCACTGCATTGGGACAGAAAAATAGCCCAAGACCCATAATTACCTCTTTATGCATACATTTGGCTAGTTAGATTGAGTGCTGCTTGGTCCAAGCTCAGTCAAGTAAATTCTAACTAGAAATTTCCCATAATTATTTTTAACCAATATAACCAAGGCCAATATTAAGTTACATATTCAAGCAAGCAAAAAAATAAATGAAATTTAAAGCCACATGAGAGTTTGAGATGTGTTGTGAATTGCATTTGGGATACCCATGATCAAATACAAAAAAAAAATGACTTGTATGTGTGTGTTTGTGTGATTATGTCTATATATTCATGAAGGTTTGTCTGTAATATCATTTAATTTTTACTTCATTGTCAGTGTGTTTGGAATTTTCTACCGAATTCCTTTTCAATTTTAAGCATGTTGTAGATGAGTGTAGTGAAAATTGCTGTTGTTGTATCTTCTCCCCCTCCACTATTGCTGAACTGAAAACATTTTCTCATAATAATTTATTTTCAGGTTTAAATGAAAATGTGTATATTGCATGAATCAAAATGAAGGACATTGCAATTCAAACTTCATTGTAATTGAAACTTCAATTCAAAACAATGCTTACTCACTCATGTATTTTTCCCTTATTTTTTAAAAAAGTGAAACCAGGTTCTTTAATATAAAATTAAATGAGAATTGTTGAAAAATACAAAAAGGATTTTCAGCAGAGCACACCAATTTTCACTAATAATATAATATATAATATAATATATTAGTGTAGTCCTCAACCACACCTCAGCACAAAATTTCTGTTGTTAAGTGAGTTTTATTTTATTTATTTATTTTATTTAATAATATTTCTATTAAATAAAATAGAATTTTATTTATTTCTATTTCTATTTTTTATTTAATAATATTTCTATACCGCCCTTCTCCCGGAGGACTCACGGCGGTGAACAGGGCAAGAATAAAATACAAGGTTACAAAAATTAAAAAAGGATTAAATATGTGCCCACTAAAACAGTCAATACAATATTAAAACCCCAATAAAAAAACCCCACCAATCCCCCATTGGTTTTGCCAGTTTTGCCCCTTTTTTCCAGTCTAACTCACAGAATGAATACACTGAGTTAAATGGAATGGAGAATGTTGCCATATGCCCTCTTAGAAGGAGCCATGAGGCGCCAGAGCACCACAGTCAGAGTGTGGTTTGATTGGCTGGGTTGGACCATGTGGTGTGGAAGCTGATGGTGGTGGTGGTGGGAGACACATAAACATGGAGGCCATCTTTCACAAGAGGGTGAGTGAGCCTTTTGCCCTCCCTAACAGAAGGTGAGGTGTGAGGTTAAAAAGAGGGTGAAGTGAGAGGCAAGAAAGGCGGCAGGTGTGGAAGCTTGCCTGACAGTGAAACTTTGCTCTTTCGGTTTCTTGGGTAGTTCAAAGACTGGGATGTCTATGAAAATCTCTTTTTAGTCTTTTATACTTTATATTCAAACTGCAGAGGGGAAGAATAAGAATAAAGCCAATGTCTTGTGATTTGGAGGTATTGTTATTAATAATATATATATATATATATATATATATATATATATATATATATATATATATATATATATATATATATATATATATATATATATTAATTATGTATTGGTCAGATGTAAAGGTAGACCGAGTAGTGAGATTCAAACAATTTAGCAACTGGTTCCCTGCAAGGGGGAAAGTGGGGGGAAGCTGCACCATGCTCCCCACTTATTGTTGTATTATATGTATAAACATCTTTAATATATAAGTTAACAAGTCAGACGTTGAGGTAAAACGATTTGACAGAAGAACACGCGGGAACTTTGACAGCTGTCAAAGTTCCCCGCAAGGCGCAGGCGCGACCACTGACAGCTCGCGGCTGTCAAAACACCGAGCCATGCGGAAGCCGGAGCTGTCAAACACAGACGACGCGGATTGGTCGGGAGAGACGCGGCGCCAAAACGAACAAACCTGATTGGCCCTCACTGACAGCCGCCGGCTATAAAAAGCCGGCAAGTTATTCTGTTGTTGTCTTGCTCTTAATAAATCTTTAAGTTAACTAGCCTGTCATCCCGAGTGGTCCTTCGGCTACTTCAATTGTGCCAAAGGGCCCCTGCAGCCAGGCCTACCACACCCCGACACTTGTCACACCTCACCTGTTCAGTAGTGACTTCTTCCACTTTCTCCTTCTTCCTCCTCCTTTGAACAACCCTTCACTCCCATTGCTGCTTTTTCAGTCCCAGATCTCGATTTGTCTGGAGCCTGTGCAGAGGGTCTTTGGAAATAAAGCTCCACAGCAAATCTTTGGGGTGGGAACCGTTCCCTTCGCTTTTGGACTGGTGCTGAAATGGGCTGGAAGGAGCGGGCTGAGGATGCCAATTTAGCTTTGCAGCAAGCAAGGGGATTGAAGGCGCGTGAATGCATGCCAGTCTGGTGCCTCAAAAACACCAGGTTTTATTTTGTGGTTTTTTTTTACTGCTGCTGGGTTTTTGCTGCCATAGTGCTTAAGTTTTTTTAAAGATTACTTAATGCAGAATGCGGATCCTTCCTGTTCTGCATCATGTAAACTTTAAAGAAACTTAAACAGTATGACAGCAAAATTCTGGCAGAGGGGGAAAAAACCCTGGTCTCATGCACTGGGAATCTGCACCACCCACCTCCCCCTGTGTCTTCACTAAATCGATCACCCAGCTAGAAATGAGGTTTAGCAGGCCGAGCATGCAGACAGAGGCATAGGAGAGGTGGGCAGTGCAGATTCCTGCTAGGCACCAGGCCGGCTTCAGCAACGCCAATCTTGGCTAGGCTGCTGCTGCAGTGCTTGTAGCTCAGCTTCTCGCTGACTGGCAGAGGCACCCCAGCTCCAAGCCCTCTCGGTCAAGGAATGCGCGAGCAAGCTGCTGCCGGGCTTCTCCTGGGTTTCCATAAGTACTGGATTCAGGCTGCCACAGGGCTGTGGCGTGGGTGGAGGCTCTTCCTATAAACTTTGGAATTTACTATGAACATTTGCCTTAAATACAATACATCAAATTCATGTTAAAAACTGAATACATATTTTTTAAATAAAAGATTAAGAAGATATGAGTTCTGGCACCATTTTTTTTTACAAAGAAAGCCCTGATTCTGAACATAATTATTGCATTTTCCAAAAAACAAAGATATTTAAAAATAAACTGGGTTTTTATAAGATTACTTAAATTAAAAATCTGAAAAATGTAAAATGGATAAGATTTCTTTAGGAGTACAGTCCAGTTTTAAAATACAGGGATGATTAAATGTAATGTTAAGCTCTTCACATAATTATTGTCCGCCATTATAAAAACTGAATAAACAACTACATAAATGAATGTGAAATGGAATAGTACTGTCACTACAGCTAAGGTCTTAAAATGAAAACATACATAATTAAAGATAATTATGTTTTATTTGCTGAGTTTTTGCTTGTCATTTATTTATTTGCATTTATATCCTACCTCTTCTCTGGCACCTTGAGGTATCTCACATAAAGGTTTCTTTAATTTTATTCTAAATACAGCAATAGTAAATATTACATTAAATATTACATTAAAGCCAGAATTAGGGACATTAAAATAAGGATAGAATGGAGGGACAAATTCCCTTTTTTAACAAATAAGAAAGATGTAAAAACATGAATTTCTCACTTTTTCTATAAACATGAGTGTATCTGAAAGGGACAGAGAAAGCATGCACATAAGAACTTAAAAGTGTGAGGAACATGACTTAAGACAGTAATCAGAAATGAAATGGAAGTATAAGCAGTTCAATCAGAGCTTTATAAGCAGTTGCCTAACCCTAACTCAAGATAGAAAGTGTAAGGTTTTACACTTAGCCTCACAATTGCCCCAGCATTACTCAGGAATTTAAAAGAGCCAAAAGAAACTCCTGAGCCGAGGTTTCAGCAAGCAAACAACTTTTATTTTGATCAAAATAGAGTTGGGTGGCCACATCTCTCTTCGTGGCTGGTAGAGACATGAAGGCAACAACCAGGAAAGATGCCTTCCACCTTTTATACCCCTTCAGAACAAAGAGATCTGGTCTTGGTACTGGGAACCAAAAGGTACAGAAAAATAATTCCTAGATGATGACTCACACACAACAACCCAGGTTCCACCATAACTCCTTTTCCCCCTCCCCTTACCATGCTCTTTTCATGTAAGCAATCCCTTGTACCTAAAGCATGAAACATTTGCTTTTATATAACTATTTTCCCAATATAAAGCACCTACAAAACTGCTTGCACATAAACAAAGATGATTACAAAGTATCACTACTAATATCAATATTAGTAACCTCAACCTTAAACATAATAAAATCCCTTCAAAAGCATTATAGTAATTTCAGCCATATTTTAAATAGGCCTCAGTTCAGGCCTTTAGTAACAGTTTTTTGCCCCTTTTCTACTGTTGAGGAAAGAAAATAGAGGATATCAAACACACACACACACACAAGAGGGTTCTCTGTCTCGCTGTGTGTTTGTGTGTGTGTGTGTGTGTGGCATATGTGTTACAGGGACAAAATAGTTGAGAAAGAGTCAGAAACTCTTAAATACATATTTTGCTGCATAGGAACGGATATAGCATCAGGTTTCAGCCCACAGGCATTTTAGTAACTGCACTATTGGAAGTACAGTAATTGTGATATCTCGGAGGTAGTGAGTCAGTTACATAGGCTAATCTGCTACAACCCATTCTACTCCAAATAAACTATCTGCTGAGTGCTTCCAGGCATGAGGCAGGAATCAGCAGTAAAGGTCATTCTGAATTCTTTTTCAGCTCTGAAACTTCACAGCATACATACAGTTGCACACACACACATACAGAGTATTTCATTTGTCACAAGAGCATGTCTAGATCTATGAAATAAAAAGCAAATAGTTGAGCCTTTACAAAAATGGTTGCATCATAGAAACTTCCATCATATGTACTTTGGAAATGGAATTTCATGTTTTTGAATACTTAACATTGATACTTTTGGACATTTCTGTTTATCAGCTTGAGGAAGGAGAAACTACATATCTAAAACAAGAAAGTAATCAAGAGATAGATTGCAGCTATTATTTAATTTACACTGTTGGGACTCTTTCTGTATATTTGGTGGGGGGGAAGAAAAATTGGGTATACAGCGGATGAAAAGTGTTTACAGATTTGCTGAATTATTGCACACTTTTGTCATTCCCAGAAATGTTTAATAAATTGCTTCTGGTCTGAAAAGGCAATTTCTGAAAATAAAATTATTCAGTACTCCCAAAATAGAATAAAAAGATCACAGGGTTGCATATTTTATATTTTATGTCCACTTAGTTGGTAGCAAATTGTATTGCATTTATTGGTTTAATTTGAAATAAATAAGTCTTGAATACTCTGCCACTTTAAAATTCCTCAATATTTAGAACAGTGCTTCCCTTTTGTGTAGCTTGCTGCTTGGCAAAGAAAAGAAGAAAAAATCAGAGGGAAAATGGAGGAAAAAATAGGCTGCTAAGAATATCAGAAACACAAAAAGGAGACTTTAGAGAGACATATTTCTAACCACCTTTGGCTGTTATCTTTTCCCCTACTTCCTTTTTTTAAAAATTAATTTTCCACTATTACAATAATATCTTTAAAAAGCAACGTGGTGTCTGGGTTACAATAGTTCCATTTCAGATCTCCAAGTTGTTGTAACTAATATTCCCTCTCTCTTATTTCCTTTAATACATATTATCTCTCATCTAAATTAACATACTTTTCATTGCTATCCATCAGTCATTTAATAGTTTTCTTATATTTATCAATACCTTAGTATATTTTATATTTTAACATTCCATTTTTAAGATATCAAAACACCTTATATATTTTTTCCAGTTTTAATTTTACATTAATATTAAGATTAAACATTTAAAGTTTCTCATTTTCATATTTGTAAATAACCTCCTTTCCCTTTACACAATTTTCTCCAATACCTAGTAATGTAAATACACTTCTTATTTATCTCACTTTCATATCGACAAGTTAGTTGTACAATATGACAATGGTAATCATTAGAATACCAATTGCAGGGAGGAGGAATAGGAGGAGGACAATATAATATTCTTATCATTTTTATTTATTTATTTATTTATTTATTTATTTATTTATTTATTTATTTATTTATTTATTTATTTAGTTAGTTAGTTAGTTAGTTAGTTAGTTAGTTAGTTAGTTAGTTTTATATACCGCCCTATTCCCGAAGGACTCAGGGCGGTTTACAGGGCAAAGCTAAAAGACAAAATAAGAGTTAAAATAGAATTAAAGTAAAATTAAATAACAATTAGTAGCCAAAAGTTTAAAAATTTAAAAGTTTAAAAATTAAAACCCCTCAGTCCAGGCCAGATAAATCAAATAACCAAGTTTGTAGGTCCCGGCGAAAAGAAAGAAGGTCGGGGGCTTGTAACTTAAACAGGATACCAGATGATAGCCCAAATCTGTAAAGACACAATTAGCAAAGCTAAGTCTCAGAATGAGCTAAAACTTATAAAACTCAAAATGCTGTGAATATACTATACTTATATTTCAGTAAGGCATTTCATAATGTAGACCACAGCCTACTTCTTGGTAAGACAGAACAATGTGGGATTACCAGATGCTAATTTCCACATCTTGAAAGTTCACCAAAATTTCTCCGTTTCAACATTTAACACGTCTTTTCATGTTACTACATCCAAGTATATTAATTACATTGTATCATTCTTAACATATATACATCTTAATCCATTTCATTTAAAGGATTCAGTATTTCAATGTTAGTATTCATACATCTGTATTTTGTTTTTGTTTTTTAAATTAGTCAATATTTTTATCTACTCATCACAGCAATCTCTCATAATCCAAGTACAATCCTATCTATTTTGGTGTTATCTATTTCAGGCCTCTTAAGTATGTTCATATTTCTTCAATCTTATGCTTGCTTTCTTCCTTTGCCATATCATTTTTTGCTTCTTTGCCTCAGGGTCATCAAAGCATTCTTGTATTGTTGTATCATATTTAAGTAGCCCTCCAGTCTCCGTTTTTGAAGGATTGAGGGGTCTGTTAACAACACCAAATCTTCTCATTATTTTCACCTCTTGATATAGTTGTACTGGGCTGAATAAATTTTGTTCCATCTGTTTCTCATTTTTGTCTTCGAAAATCTGTGTTTGTTGAGTAGTTAATTCTTCTGCCAATGTATTTGATTCTTCTGTTAAATTCGGTCCCAATAAAATATTGGTTGTAGTCAAAATCTGAGTTTGTCTCTTTGACATACTTTCTATTTCTTTTCCAAAAACTCTTATTTCATCACCAGCTGCAGAAAGGAACTGATAAGTTTGGTAGGATATTTCCCACATAGCATAGATTTGTTTTTGAAACTCTTCCATGGTGGAGTTTCACATCTGGTGTTCGAGGTTAATCTTATCTTATTTTTCTTAAATGTTTTCTTATTTTTTTTAAAGAAAATCTGATTGCAATTTCAGGATTAGCCACTGGGTGTCCCCAAACACTTTGAAAATTGTTTTTTTCTAGTCCATTTCTTTTTTCAACGTTTAAAGAAAAAAAGAAAAACACCTCTGAGCTTGCTCGCCGCTTGTTTGAAGGGAGGGTTGAATTCCCCCCTCCCTCTCCCCAGGGGGGAAGGTACTTAGCAGCTGATTTAGGTGAAAAGAAGAAGATTAAGGTATAAGAGAGGAATCTTACCCCCATCTCTTCCATGCTGCTTTAATGTTGTCTGATGGTAAATTTGACTTCAGCTGTCTGCAGCCTAGTAACTGGCCATATTATTATGGCTGGTTTTTCATCCGCCGGTTCAAAGGGAATGCAGGCACTAACGGGGGGGCAGGGGGCGGTTGCAGCTCCCCCATGTTTCTGCAAAAGCCCCTTCTGTCTGGTCGCCCATCCAGGGTGACTCTTCGGCCCTTTTAGGACCCCCCAGAGATGCGAAACTGGATGTGGAAGACAAGAGCCATCCTCTAGACGTCCATGCCATCTGGCTCGTCAAACCAGAAGTCTCTCCTACTTTTTTTCAGAGTGCTTACCACATAGTTTCTAACATTTCTTAAGTGAATGCAGAGCTGAGCAGAAACAAAAAATGTTCATTTTTGAAATATGAGATGAGGCTCAAAAGTTTTAGTTCCTATTTTAATTGTTTGACTATTTTCAGTAGGCTGGGAAATATTACCCATGTCTTTGCCAAGCTTTCACTTGAACTAATATTGTCAAAGACAAATAAGAGAAACTGTGAAATTTAAATATTTATAAGTCTCTATTATTTTAATGCTCTCAGAATTGTTTCCAGAACAACTAGCAGGAGGTAGAACAACACTAGCTCTCTCCAAGCCTGGTAATAGGGAAAGGATGGAGAAAAACAGGAAAAAACAGTTTATTTCTCACTATGTCAGCAATGGCTGGCATTGTGAAGCTGGTGAAAACTGCTAACTCATTTTGATTCCAAGGCACTCAACAGCCTTTCAGACCTAAATAATTGTTGTCATCAAGTTAAAATCAGTGCTTTTGGATAGCCCATTAGGGAAGCCTTTAAAGACTCATACAAGCCAATTGTATTAAAATAATAGCTCTGGAAAGGCAGTTAAACTAACAGGGGATGTGAAATAGTTGCCCTAGCAAAAGAAAATTGCCACCTGTTGTTTCAGTGCAAAGATTAAAAAAAACTATACAGTCTGCATGGGGGGGGGGTTCTGTTGGTATCAACTTCAGTTTCCCACCTATTGGAATAAATAGATTTTATAGAATAGATTTTTTCTTAATGGAAGGTAGCTTAGGAGATCAAAGTGGAAATAAAAACAATTGTTTGGCATGGAATTCAGCTTATTAATCTCATTTCTTCATAAGGTTTAATTTGGTCTTACCTGCAATAAATCTAAAGGAAGAGGACTTCCTATACAGTATTCCCTACAGTCAACATCTTAAGGACACTTCCTGATACTATTATACAAAATGGTTATTAATTATAAATCTATTGCAATCAAGAGGACTTGTCTGTAACTGAATAGGACCTTTCAATTGAGGAAACACTCCTGGTTGAAGATGTTTTCTTTGATCCATCAAAAGCTTCTGTGTAGAGGTTAGAAGAAACGATATTGCTGCTTCTATTTTTTCTACCATTTCTCCATGATACATTTTAGATTTTTTTTTCAAGCAGCCATAATCCTATAAAATGTGTGTGTACTTTGTGTGTGTGTGTGTGTGTTGTGTAGGCATGCATGTCCACCCATGTACGCAGTTGTAATAGAAAGAAAATGGATGTGATCCTTTCCGGAGTCATCTGTGATTCTACAGAACTCTAGATCACTGGTTCTGTTCTAGACCTGTGTGAAGCAGCTTAGCTTCAGCTCAGTAAGATGATTCACATTGCAGAGGTAACACAATATTTGTTATGTTAAGGAGGCAAACAAAAGTCTTTGGTGTCATCTCAGGAACCTGACCAAAAACCTGAATTTTAAGATGCACAAACGTCTCTTTGCACATTTTGTGCAATGTTCACTTAATTCAATGGGTATATTAGGGATGTACAAAATGTAATCTAATTTCAGATATTTGTATGAAAATAACATATTCAGTAAGACTGAATCTATTTCTAGGGGGCATAACTTACTTAAAACTCATTTTGTATTAATTCTAGACTAAGTCAGACATTCAACTCTTGGTAAGTGTTTCATCTGTTGACATCATTCAAGCCATATTATTTTCCCTTAGAAAAACAACAACCACAAACATGTGTGCTGTACATAGCAAAAGCTTTCAACAAATTTATTCAAACATTTCATTATTCAAATCCTGGTTTATATGCTAGGCTTTCACAGTTCTTGTTTATATGAAGCCAGTTAACATACAATTGTACGTGCTCAGATTTTTCCTACACACCCTCTTTGGATGTGCTGAAAAAGTTGATGCAACTTGAATGACACGGAATGACACATGGTTTAATAATGCTCAGAAGATCAGTTCTCTTTTCTAATGTGGATCTCCATATTTTTTTTTACTTTGGATAAGCTAAGTTACAGTTTTAGCATACAAATAAGCCATCTTGATTTACCTCTTGACAGTTTATTCAACTTAAGCATGAAGCTAGCAGTTCTGCAGACTTTACAGTGGTTTCTAAACCAACATGTCTTCTTTATAGGAAGATGAGGGGAAATGGATGAAATAGAAGAATCCCAGAACCATGGAGTTTGGAATCATCTCAGAAGTCACAGTGTCAACTTTATATTTCCTGCAATGAAGCATCTATCCAGCTCCTATTTGAAAATCTCCAGTAAAGAAGAACATATTGTCCCATGAGGCAAACCATTTCATTATAACATTACATAATTCTTCCTAAAGAATCTGATTTCATCTCATCAGATCAGATCAGATTCTATGGAACAACAGAACAAATTCCTCTTCTATGACAACATCAATGTCTTCTCCATATGACAGCCCTCTATATGTCTAAAGGTTGTTGCCATATTTCTCTTCAGTCCCTCATGCTGATTAAACATACAGTTCCTTCTTTTTCTCCCCTTTAGACATATGCATGTATGTATTAAAATAGCTTACATATCATCCATTTATCAAACTCCAAATCTGTCACAATAAATATTATAGAACTGAAACCATACATAACACACAATTTATCATCTGCATCATCTTTAAAACATAATCAGTCTCAGTAAAACAGAGAATTTTTAAAAAATGAGAACTTGTAAAACAGACTCATGCCCTAGATTCTGTTCCAAAAACAGGCTGGAGGCTTATCATCAATAATGTGCTCGGGGATAATAACAACAAAGCAATAGGGCATTCTAATATAGAAATGTTCAATGATTTTAGGGAGAAAACTCTTTAAATATTTGCTAAAGTATTTCCTTTAGTCCACTGAACATCAAGGCACAAGATAAATATATTGCCAAGAAGAAGTACATAGTGCATTAAGTAGAAAAGTACGTGTCAAGGTTAAACATAGCTGGTCTTTTTTATCAAAACTATGAATGTGTTTTCTTTTCAGGTTAGTATGCTCCAGGGCCTTCAACTGTCCAGGCTTCCCCTTCTCCAAATCATTGATCACTTTCAACAAAGTGACACCTCCACTGGAGAGTTAGCTTATGTCCCTTCAAGCTATTTTATACTAAAGAAAATAGTTTTTGAGGTGGACCTTTGACAAAATGCAAACTGTCAATCTGATCTAGTATGTGATCATGGTGCCCTCATTTCACCACCTCTAGCAATCTTGCTCTCAAAGAAAAGCAGCTTAGTGACTGGTTATGACATTTCCTTCTTCGAGGTCATCAGTATTTTCTTTTCCACTAAATACTTCCAAGTCATTTCCCCTTAATTTGTTTTTTCAAAGACTTCGTGGAATTCTTTTTACACAATGGAAGTTCAGAATGACTTCCATTTTATTCCTGGGCACTTCCTGAATTTTTTAATGTTGGATTTCAGAAAAAGATAATGATTAAAATATAAAAATAATTTTAAAAAAATTCTTCCCCCACCCACCTTTGGCCCTCTTCATCTCTTGTTAGGTTGCTTAGCTAATTAATTATATGCATGTCATTGCAGTTGAATGACTCAAGTTAAAACTAGTCTACCATTTATCTTAGGTGCTTAAATGATGCCATCAATTTATGATTGCCATTGTTTATATCTGGTATATCTCTGCAATTTGGAATGATATAGAGTGTCCTTCTTGAGTAGGGGAGACTTCCAAGGATCCTTCCAAATCTGTTATTCTATAATTCTGTAATTCTTGTTGAGAAAGAGCAAAATGTGATATCTTCCTTATTTTTGGATTTTTATAAGCCTAAGGATGGTCTTTTAGCCATCCTTTCAGAATATGTACATGAAGTGAAATAGAATATATTACTCTATTGATATAGAGATTTTAAAGTCACTGCTGTGATTGATATGTTTTTTAAATTTAATTTCCCTTCTTTTCTACTGCAATCAGCTGCCAGTAATTCAAAAATGTTGACCGTTTTGGGATGATGATGTTGATCATTCATTCATTTTAGTGTTACCATGAAGGCTAAGATTAAACTAACATATAAAAAGTGTTCCTATAATTTAGCATTATCACAACAAAACAGTAAGGGACTCTAAAAAGTTTACTAAATAAGTAAAAAAATCTCTCAAAATCCAAGTGATGAAAGTCAAGAGGGAGTCCTGAAAGGGAAAGTACCTGAATGAATCACTTGTAAATCTTTCTGATCTCTTTGGAAGGTCTGCAGGTTGGAATGAAGTAAATAAAGGGCCTGTTTTTACCCCACCATAGCAGTCTTCAATAGTTATACTCAAGGGACCATGAAATATTGCTTCTGGAACACAATTTTGATACTTATTGCTTCTGAAACAACAGTCTTCTGTAAGATTCTGAGTACACTAAGCTGACTTCTTTTTGAAATTCCCAATTTTGTTACATCTGTAGGATTTTTTTTATCATCATGTTGTATGATCAAATATGTGAGCAGGTGCCTGATTATTAAATTATAGTCTGCTGATTATCTTTGACTTTAGAAGCCAATTATTAATTATTCTATCAACTTTTTAGATGGTGTTTGTGACCTTGAGTATGTTCCATTTTTGAGATGATGAAGAAACAAAAAACTGACTGAGAGTAAAGGTTGTTAAAGGAAATTGAAATGTGTTCAAGGTCATAAACACTCATCTATACAACCATGTTCCGATAGGGGAACCTGACTGTCTTAATAAATATTTGGTTAGAAATTAAATAAAATAATAAAATAAAACAAATCCTCACTACTGTTTTATATCACTAATATTAATTTACATAGTTCAAAACAATATATTTCAATTAATCTTATGAGATGGATTGGACTTGTCTATCTTCAATTGTCTATTTTTGAAGGTAACAATAACCAGAAGTGTCTTGATCTATATCAGAGCAATCAAACATATTGCTAAGGTTTAAGAAGGTTTTAGCAATAGCAACAATATTTTTTTTTACAATCCAGTCCTTTGATTTTTGCTCCAATGTGTTCAAACATTATACACTTCCTTTATCCATGTATATGAAGTATTCCCTTCCTTCCTTCCTTCCTTCCTTCCTTCCTTCCTTCCTTCCTTCCTTCCTTCCTTCTTTCTTTCTTTCTTTCTTTCTTTCTTTCTTTCTTTCTTTCTTTCTTTCTTTCTTTCTTTTCTCTGCAGACTTATTGGATTTTATTATTGTATATCATTGGCATTATTTCATTATATTGTCTGAAGCCATTACTGGGTTCTGAAAATTGTTATTATTATATGCTACCATTTTTATATGTAACTCAAGGAGGCAAATATGCATAATAGCCTGCTTCCTCTTTCCCCAAAATGCTCACCTAGTGGGGTGGGTTTTGCTGAGAGAGAGTGCATTTTCAGATATCACTACCATTATACATATTTATTTAAATATTATTTCATCCAGACATAAAACAGTTTTTCTCTTCAAAAAATGTAAAGGAAAAAACTAATTAAAATACAGTAATATGGACATCATTTTATCTTAGTTGGAATCATTCAATATCTTTCATAATTTCAATACTCCAATTCAGTTTGGGTTGCTGCCATTAGACAAGGCTACAAGTTGTTTGAAACAAAAACAATAGAGAAGCACTATTGTATTGTTGTGGCCAGTAGTTTTTAACTAGAAAGTTTAGATTCAAATTCTCTCTCTCTCTCTCTCTCTCTCTCTCTCTCTCTCTCTCTCTCTCTCTCTCTCTCTCTCTCTCTCTCTCTCTCTCTGTGTGTGTGTGTGTGTGTGTGTGTGTGTCTGTCTGTCTGTCTGTCTGTCTGTCTGTGATGATGGGGATTATGGCAAACACTTCACATGGAATTTAACAATCTATTGTCTCTTCTTCCAAAGCCAACATTCACTGTATCAGGCTAATACTAGCTTGCTTTATAGTATTTTAATAAGGGTTATGAGTGTAATGGTAATGCATATTAAGATGCTGCATAACTAAACAGCAAGCCATGCTTTAGTTTATTTTGGTATTATATGAATGAATGCATTCTAGAAATATTCACTTGTATTTAGCTGTACAAAGTTCTTTTGTATTTGTTCCTTCAAGTGAGAATTGATTCCTGACAACTACCTCAACTAGTCTCTGCAGTTTTCTTGGCAAGATCTTGGAAGTGGTTTATCCTTGCCTGCTTGCTACAGCTGAGAGACAGTAAGTGTCCCAAGGTCACACAGCTGGTTTTGTGCCTAAAGTGGGTCAGTCTCTCAGTTTCTAGCCTGGTGCCTTCAACAATACACCAAAGTGGCTCTAATTTCTATAATAATAAATAATAATAATAAACCTTTATTGTCAAAGTACAACATGTGTACATTGAGATTAGCTGAGCCTCCCCCTGTGCTCTCTCCCCCCAACACACAGTGACAACAAACCCTCCATCCCACCACACTATGTGAACCAACTACACCACACACCGGCCTCCCAAGTCAACTCTGCATAAGATTACATCCCATTCAAAAGCCTAACAGCCCACGGATAAAAGCTATTCTTCAGCCTGTTGGTACGGCTGGCTATATTCCTATATCTCCTACCGGATGGTAGGAGAGTAAAGAGATACCGTCCAGGATGTGAGTCATCCCTGAGAATCTTCCTCACTCTTCCAAGGCAACGAGCCCTGGCGATGTCATCCAGTGGTGTCAGGGAACAGCCCACAATGTCTTGTGCTGTGCTCACTACCCTCTGTAATACTTTCCTATCCACGGCTGTCAGACCGGCATACCAAACCACAATACCATATGAGAGGACGCTCTCTATGGTAGACCGGTAAAAGAGGGTCATTAGCTGTTGTTCTACCCTGTTCTTCCGCAAGATCCTAAGAAAGTGAAGCCTCTGTTGGGCCTTTCTAGCCACCTGGGTTGTGTTAACTTTCCAGGTCAGATCTTCACAGGAACCTGTATTTCCCTGAAAATAGGACCAGGTCTTATATTATTTTTTGCTCCAAAACACACATTAGGTCTTATTTTGGGGAAAATACGATATTAAATGCATCCATCTGACAGATGATCTTAACTGGGGCTTATTCTTGGGGTGGTGCTTATATTACAAGCATCCTGAAAAATCATGCTATGTGTTGTGGCCTGTTGGCCACCGGAGGGCTCAGCAACCGATTCAGATGAGGACGCACAGGAATGGGTGCCGGGCCCAGTGTCCGGGCCATCTGAAAGCTTAGACGAAGGAATGGAGCTGTCACAGCCAAGGACAGAGGTGGAGCCTGGGTCGTCTGCCAGCCCTCAAATGGAAAGGCTGAGACCTCCATGCCTTGAGGCAAGTGTGTCAGGAGAGGAGGATCACATGGGGCCAGTGATTGACGCACGGGCAGGGCAGAAGCTGAGAAGAGGAGAACAGCAAGAGGCTGTGGGGCAGTAGAATCACCACTGCTAATGGAGCCCCACCCTCAATTGTGGATAAAAGGCAGGGGCGGAGATGAATAGGTGTGGCAGACAACTATTCGTCTTCCTGCTGGCCAGCCACTTGTATTTTGGAACTCCTGACACTTCTAACTGGAATTTTGGCACTGGGAGACTGAGTGCCTTCTGAGTGTGGGCATATCTTTGGTTGAAAAATAGCCAGCTTGCTTGAAGGGTTTTTGGCTGCAAGCTTGGTGAGACTGAGAGTAACTCTGGGTATTGGGAGACCCCTACAGGGGAAAAGGGAGCAAACTCCATTTTTTGGAGGCTTTGTGAAACTGCTGGTGTTTCTGAAATAAAAGAAGTGTTAGAGACTATTTGGCGCATCTGTTGTGTTTGGGGAGCTGGGTCAGAACACTATGGCTTATTTTCCAGTTGGGTCTTATTTTTGGGGAAACACAGTGCATGAAGATTGAATAGCACATGTGCATAAAATTTGTATTGAAATGACTGTTACACATTGGATAGATAATTATTTGTAGTTCTCATAATATTGCAGCATATGCATATTTCACATTTTCATTAGCACCTTGACTTGTGTTTTGCCCAGACTTGATTGACATTCATCCATGCTAAATTACCTTAGTTTTTTTTTAGAACATCTCAAACTGATTATAGCCTTGAAACAAAACCTGATAAATGGCTGTGCTCTAATTTTCAAGAGTAAACATTCAGATTATCAAAAGAACCTTCTGTTTATGCTGCCTAAGTTCAGTAGCATCACTAAACTGTTTTTAAATTAAACTGGGGAATTTAAAATATATAGACATACAGTATTATGGTTTCATGTTTGAAATTATATATAATGTTACATTCTATGTCACTTGTATTGTTTCATGTCAATTCCGATTTCTGTGTCTCTGATTCCCAAACAGTCCTGCCTGCAGAAAACCATGCTTTTTCAAAAAAAAAAATTCTAGGCAGATTTAATTAAGACAGTAGGAAGCAAATAGAAATCCAGCCCAGCTGTCCTGATGAGAAAGCCAGCATGTAATCTCTCTTTCCAGTTTCAGATTGACACTGTGAGCAGAACTCCAATCTGTTATATTCACTATAAATCACCTTGCTCTAAAAGGTGACAAAGAGTCAAAATTAGCAACAGATTGATATGGTTTCGAGAACTTTAAAATGCTTTGATCTGTCTGAATCTGGAATGAGTTAAGACCATGTTGCTTAAACCTAGATTTTAAAAAGGAATAAACTTTTATAGTGACTATTAGATCAGTGGTTCCCCACCTTTGCTGCTTGGCCACCTGGCTGGGGAGGGGAACAGGGCAAGTGGCCCATGCATGGCTTGCACATACAGTTCAACTCATGTCAGAGGTGGTCTAGGAGCTGTGCATGCATGTGCGTGTGTGCCAGCCTGCCACTCACGTAAGTTGAGCTGCACCCACATGAGAGTTGAGCTGTTCATGTGCATGCACACTGGGCTGTGTCTTACATGGCCTGGTTTTGAATAGGCCACTGCCTGATAGTGGGCCATGGCCTGGGAGTTGGGGACCCCTATATTAGATTACCTAGGGAAACATTTAGAATAGCAACATCTAACTAAATTATTCTACAATTTGTACTCTTCTAAGGCTCTTCTGCCCCAGGCTATTAGCTTTCTGGGTTTAGCCCACAGACCTGAGCTTTAATTCCTTGTATCACAAGGCTTAATATATCTAGATTTAATGGATCATACTTGTCAAATCTCAAATGAACCTTGGCATGCGTATAACAATTTTGCACCATGCAACAGACCTCATTCTTTCAAGCCACTGTGAATTTCTGCAAACTGCTCCTCTTCTTAAAAGGTGTTGCCATTGTCAGTGGAATCTAAGGAAACAAAAAGATGGATATATTTAGTGAAGCAACAGGAAAAAACACCAAGTTCACCTTGTCCTGTTACTATCCACTACTTATGACAGGGGTCTTCAAACTTGGCTCTTTTGTGACTTGTGGACTTCAACTCCCAGAATTCCTCAGCCAGCATGGCTGGCTGAGGAATTCTGGAAGTTGAAGTCCACAAGTCATAAAAGGGCCAAGTTTGAAGACCTGTGACTTATGGGAATGGTTAGGTTCTCAGGGAGTCCCTTTCCTGCAGCTCTGCAAAGCAAGGGCAGTAATTTGATTTCTTGGTTGCTTCCTAGCTTTGTCACTGCACATTTTTTTCAGTTCGTCCAGAAAGTTCATTTCTAATTGTACATCTCTTTCTGCTCTGCACCTGTGTTATTATCTTAGCATGTAACCATCCGTTATCAAAACATAAGACAAGCAGTTAAACAGGGTTTTGTGACATTACAGTATGTGCCTACACGTGACCAAATTGCTGATATTTTGAACAAGCCACTTCCTACAGCCCAACATGAGTATCTGCGTGAGAAGATGTGCCTTACCTGAGTCTTCACTTTGCTGACGAAAGAAGGGGATGTCACTTCACGTTTTTTCAGTTCGTCCGGAAAGTTCATTTCTACTTGTACATCTCTTTCTGCTCTGCACCTGTGTTAATATCTTATCATGTAACCATAGTGAATCTCATATGTCCAGCTATGATATGGTTTTAGACTGTTTTGTGCGCATGCCTAGAAAAAGTTTCTGGGAGGCTTCTCCTGGACTGTTTGGGGAGACTGCCATCTCTTCTAAGTCCCTGGGATTTTGTTCCTTCATTCCACCCCTTCAGGGTGGATTCTGGCCCCTTAGGCTCCCCAACAAAAAGAAATTTCAGCCGAAGGGTTTGGCATTTTGAATCTTCCGACTGCTCCGCTGGAAAACAGGAACCGGAAGTCCTAATTCTTAATACTTTCAATACTTACAGAGTTGGGTATAAACATTTTTTTCAATTATTTATACATATAACAATAACATCAACATATAACATATTTTCTAATCAGCTTATGTTTCAATTGTATTTTTAGAAGCATCTTATTAAGTCATCATATGTCCTGTTTTCAAGATTCTAATTTAAGCTTAATTTCACCTCGGTATTAAAACCACTCTTATCAGTCATAATTCTCTCAGAATTTATTATCTTTGAATATCCAAACTTTTCATTCAAATACACCATCTCAATATTTTTACACTGTTACCTTCCCACCATAGTGGTCCCTATTTTTCTACTTGCATTTTTTTTTAATGTGCTTTTGGACTGCTAGGTTGGCAGAAGCTGGGACGAGTAACAGGCGCTCACTCTGTTACGCAGCCCTTGGGATTCAACCCGCCAAACTGCTGACCTTCTGATTGACAGGCTCAGCGTCCTAACCCACTGAGCCACAGCGTTCCATGCGCCTTTTACATCTAGTCATGCTGGCCACATGACCACGGAGACGTCCTCGGACAAGCACTGGCTCTTCGGTTTTGAAATCGAGATGAGCACCGGCCCCTAGAGTCAGAAATGATTAGCATGCATGTGCGGGGGAATCTTTACCTTTTTAAATATTTTTACATTTCATATATTATAGAAATATACTGCTCAAAAAAATAAAGGGAACACAAGATAAGACATCCTACTATTAAATACAGTACATTGTGTTGTTTAAGTGTTCCCTTTATTTTTTTGAGTAGTATATAATATTACTTATATATCTTATCCCTCTTACTATAGGGCCCCTTTATGTCCAAGCTTTGTCTCTTCTTTGACTGTGTTCAAACAAGTATTTAATCATATAATACACCATCTAGAAATCTTACTATAGGGCCTCTTTATATCCAGACCTTATATTTTTTAACCGTATTCAAACAGGTGTCTAGTCATGTAGTATTCCATATGGTAAGTTGAATCACATCTCTTAAATCTAATTCTAATCTTCTTTTGCCAGGTTGCTTTCCAAATCAGTAGGTTTAGCTTGCCATTTTTGTAGATATTGTTGGAGATAAAAAAGACAAATTAAATAGAATATTTGTTTCCCACATTTTAATGATTCTCCTGATGGCTCTTTAATCTATTTTATTAAATCTTCTTTTTTGTCCTCGTTTGTTTTGAAGTCCTGGAAGAGAAATCATCTTTTTTATTTCCTTTGTTGTAGCAAAATTTTTCATATTCTCTTTTGTTTGTATTAAGTTGTAGTTCTCGACATTTGTAGCTTTCATATTTAAGTCATTTTCCTCTGATTTGTTCATTTTTTACCATCATTTTTTTAGTGTTTTGAATATTGAGACTTCTGGTTTTGCGCCATAGAGCACAGCTGAGGATTGCGGAGGTCCACACCCAATGGCTAGTTTTGCCCTGCTGGGAGACCGTAAATGGGTCTAAAGCAGTGGTGGTGAACCTTTTAGAGACTGAATGCCGAAACTGCAACCCAAAACCTATTTATGTATCACCAGGTGCTGGGTGGGTGTGGCCTGCTGGGTGGGCATGGCCCATTGGGTGGACATGGCTACAGTGGTCATGGCAGGATTGGGTGGTGTGGCCAGGGTGGATGTGGCCAGGTCGATGTTGTTCCTGGGGAGGGATGCCTGTGGGGAACAGGCAGGGTTGGGGGAGATCCAGGGGGTCTCTGGTGGGTGGGGCAGTTGGCAGGAGGGTGTCTTGCTCAGCTGATGGCTTGGGGGGAGGGGGGAAGCTATAAATGCTGCCATCTCACAAAAGCAGGATAAAAACTCCAAAAAGCAACAAGGGAAAAAAGTTAAAACAGAACAGTGTCTCACAAAGGTTTTCTTCCCTGGGGGGTGGGTGGGCATGGGGGGAGGCTCCTGAGCCCCTCAGCTCTTCTGAGAGGGGGAGGAAGAGAGTGGGGAGGGGCTGTGCTAGGATCATTGCTCCTTTTGCCTTCTACTGTCCACCTGTATTCTTCTGCTGCAGATGCCATGGTTCCACTTGCCTGGCAGGGTGGGGTGCACTCACACATGGAGACACACATGGGGCTACTGCCTCAATTGCTGTACCAGGGCTGGGCTGGGCTGGGTGCAGAGCCTCCTCACTGCTTCTTCCCCTGCAGACATCAGGAGCACCCTCCCCACATACCACTTGTCCCTCCCCACCTACCACTTGTCTGGTACTGTACGGCTTGGGCCTCGGGCAAATGGAGGCTGAAGGGGAGTGAGAGCTGCAGCTGCGTGGCTCCTCCACCTGAGAACGTGTGCCATGCATGGTGTTTAGGGGCAGCTGCTCTCCCCCCTCACCTGTGCAGGCCTGGTTACGTATCTGCCCAGCAGTGTTGGCAGGCCAGGCCTTCCTTCCTTCCTTCCTTCTTTCCTTCCTTCCTTCCTTCTCCCTCCCCTCCTTCCTTCCTTTCTCTCTCTCTCTCTCTCTCTCTCTCTCTCCCTTTCTCCAAAGTCCAAACTTACATGTCCTCCTTCCCCCACTAGCCTTCCACAAAGTGCAAACAGACACCGCATCCTACTAGTCTTCTCCAAACTCACACCCACCATTGCTTCCAAAGGCCATCTGCTTGCTCTCTCGCTACACTCCTGCCAAAACCTGTTTTTATAGGTTTCCCTCTCCCAGCCCAGGTCTCACAGCTGTTCCCTTGAGAGCGCTACTGGATTTGGTTTCCCTGCCCTTTTCAGTTCCCACTTGTCATGCGGATGTGGAGAGGGGGAGGGGAGCATCCCTGTGGTGTGTGTGCCAACAGAAAGGGCTCTGCATGCCTAGTCTGGAACACATGCCATAAGTTCACCATCATGGGTCTAAAGTCACCCCAGAGAGGCAACGGAGAAAGAGGGGTGTCCCAATGATCTCAGAACAATGGTGGTCATCCTGATCAATCTGGGGAAAGCCCTCTAACCCAACAGGAGAAAGGCTGGCCACACCTCGGTGACCAGCCCAAGCTACTTGCAGCCAAAGTCCAAAGGCACCAACCAGAACAGTGGTGGACAGTGTGCTTGAAACTGGGTGAGGAATTCAATCTTCTCTCTCCTATTTTGTATCTGATTTCCTGGAAAAGATCTCCAAGAAGCAAAAATCCTCCCAAAATGAGAAGGGAGGGAACTACACCCCCACCCTCCCGTAGACAGAACCAGCAAATTACATTCTTATGGGAAAATAAAAATATATTGAAATCAGGTTGAAATACTACAGTCTGGACAAATTTGAAAATTAAGAAAACTTAAAATTTCATACTTGAAAAAGTATTGATGAAATAAAATAAAATAATAATAACTCTTTGCTTTAAAAGTTGGAAAATGAACAGCTACTGATACCTAGTGGAGGATTAAAGAAAGCTCTAGCTGCATTGACTCAGAATTTGGCAAAGGACCCAGAAATAGCAAAAAAAACACACAAAAAAAAACAACTGGGAACAAAGCATTGGGCTATCTAATACAGAGTGAAACTTTATATATTTAGAAACTGCTGACCTTTTGAGATTATAAACACACTGAGCTGCATTTTTAAGTTTAAGAACTGTTTGCAGAGGAAAAAAAAAACTTTGGCCGGTTAAACTTCTAAAGGGGAAGTTACTGGAAAGCCTTCAGCTGGTTAAACACTTTGGACTGAAATCTTGGCTGGCTGATAATCATAAGACCCCTGAAAAGAAGAACTGTTACAAAACACTCTTTTCAGTGGTGCTTTGATAATTGGAAATGTATAGGATTACAAAAACCATATATAAAGACAAGAACTATACAATATTTGGTTGTTTGGATTTTAAGATGGGCTGGTTTGATAAAGCTAATTAAAGAGACTATGGCACTGGTGAAAGACTACTTAGAGGAGGGAGACAAAATGGATGTTGTATATTTATCTAAAAGTGACAGAAAACCACACCTAACACCTCCGCTTGAAGACCCCAGCATGAAACATCAGAGATCTGCAGGAATAATGACTCAAGACAAAGCAAATACATTCCTGGAGAAAATATATGCAATACTGTGACAGATTCAAATGATAATTGTCTTAAATCATGATGAGATTAAAAACAACTTTCATAACATAAATGAACATATCCCTAAATTCACAATTAAACATCTGCCATTGTTTAAATGGTGTGTCAGTTGCAAATATTGGTATTGTCTGAAACAAAAAAGCGTCTTTGATATGACTTTCATATTAATTACAGACATTTTACCCAATAGTGATAAATGCAGTTTATCCCATCTTAATGTCCTTTTTAAATCATTCCAGAAAGGCACATAATTATTTTGAAACAGTTTTGTGTTTTGTATTTGTCAATATAACCTCCAAATATTTCACCTTTTTCTCAACCCTAAAACCAGACTTTTTATTCAATATATCACAATCTTGTGAAGTTATATTCTTAATAAGCATTGTTGTTTGCTGTTTGTTTATTTAAAAACCCACTAAAACCCTAAACTCATTTAATTTCCTTATCAAATATTCTATATTAGTTTTTGTGTCTAGCAAGAATATAACCAAAATCATCAGCAAATGCCCTCAGTTTATAAACTTCTTTTTGATATTTAATACCTGTTATTTTCTCATCCTGCCTTTGTTCTCACTGTTTATAGAATTTGTATGTCCCTATAATTTACTTGCAATGGCTTCATTAACTTTGCCGCAATAAATCTACTTAGAGTTTCAGTATCATTAGAAGTCAATTCTTGCAGTTTCTTCCTTGCCAAGGAAAGCCTTTTCCTTTATTTCTTCTCCTCTCTTCTCCTTTCTTCTCCATTCTACCTCTTCTTTTACTGAAAAGAAAGACTAAGGGAGATATGATAGCAGTATTCCAATATTTGAGAGGCTCCAAAAAAGATGAGGGAATCAAAAAATTTTCCAAAGCACCAAAAGGCAGGACAAGAAACAATGGATGGAAACTAACCAAGGAGAGAAGTAGCCTAGAACAAAGAAGAAATTTCCTAATGGTGAGAATAAACAACCAATGGAATAGCTTGCCTTCAGAAGTTGTGAGTGCTCCATCACTGGAGGCTTTCAAAAAGTGACTTGACAATCACTTGTATGAAATGGTATATAGGAGAACTTGATCAGGTTGGACTAGAAGACCTCCAACTCTATTATTCTATGTTCCATATTCTCTTTCTACTTGGATGATATATGTATAAGGATTTCTGTATAAGAGAATAGTTTATATGTGTCAGAGAAGATAGTCAGTTTATCCAGTAAGATGATCAATTAGTTCATAAACAGGGTACCATATTTTATAGGCAATATATTTTAATTAGTTGTTCTACTCGATATAAATCACTGGTAGTTTTTCTTCCATTCCTGGTTTTGTTATTTAATTGAGGATGACTTCTAATATGTGTTTATACTCTGTGTATCTTTGTACATGTACAAATACACACATTTGTACATATTGTTAGGACTGATTTCAGCTGAAAATGGCAACTCTGTGTTGACAAGACTAACAAACCTGGGCATAGGATTTTTGTCTGTATTTGTAATTTTGAAGTGGATCGTCCTAAATTCAGGGTCATTTTCTTTTCAATACAGTAGTCAGTTTAGAACTGAAAAATATGAAATCAAAAATTGATATTTAAATAGATGTAGGGCATTTCAAATTCAAGGCTAGAAATTGGTACTGGTTTGTTGTTGTTGTTGTTGTTAGTTGCGAAGTCGTGTCCGACTCATCGTGACCCTATGGACAATGTTCCTCCAGGCCTTCCTGTCCTCTACCATCTTCTGGAGTCCATTTAAGCTCACACCTACTGCTTCAGTGACTCCATCCAGCCACCTCATTCTCTGTCGTCCCCTTCTTCTATTGCCCTCAATCTTTCCCAGCATTAGGCTCTTCTCCAGTGAGTCCTTCCTTCTCATTAGGTGGCCAAAGTATTTGAGTTTTAGCTTCAGGATCTGGCCTTCTAAAGAGCAGTCAGGGTTGATCTCCTCTAGGACTGACCAGTTTGATCGCCTTGCAGTCCAAGGGACTCGCAGGAGTCTTCTCCAGCACCATAGTTCAAAGGCTTCAATTCTTTGGCGCTCAGCCTTTCTTATGGTCCAGCTTTCACTGCCATACATTGCAACTGGGAAGACCATCGCCTTGACTATACGTGGTACTGGTTAGGCTAAGAAAATGAATAATTCAACAGATGAAATTTATTTTCTTATTTGTTTGGTTTTTATTTTTTATTTTTTATTTTTATTTATTTTTATTTTTATTCCATTTATATCCCGCCCTTTTCCGAAGACTCAGGGCGGCTTACAAGCTTAGCAGTAGCCTTCATTCTATGTATATGCCTGCTTATTAGGGCTTTCACACACACACCCCAAGCGGCATTATTACAAAGTCAGCTTATTGCCCCCAACAATCTGGGTCCTCATTTTACCTACCTCGGAAGGATGGAAGGCTGAGTCAACCTCGAGCCTGGTGGGATGCGAACCTGCACTAATTGCAGGCAGCTGGTGTTACTTAAGGAGGCTTTGGGCAGCTAATACCAATATGAACACCAATATCAATACCTACAAGAGCATTAAATAAAATAACCACAAGAACCATTCACCCAATCCAAAGAAATCCAAACACACAAATCCAAGATCAAAGTTTGAAGACAGTCAGATTTTTAAAACTCTACAGAAGGTCAACTAGATCAGGACTCGGTTCTCAAGATACTGTCATGAAAGTTTAGAAACTCTAGACTCTATAATGAAAGAGCTCAAGCACTGACCTCCCAGAAAAAAATGTGGAAATTACTCTTAATTTATTGATGAAAGATCAATAAAAAAGGAGAAGGAAAACATGACTGATCATGTGAAAAGTAAATAGGAATGTCATTAACACTGAAAACAGTTGAGAAAATGTGAAGTTTATCTTTGTGCCTAGTAGTGTGTCTTCTCTTCCTTCAGAAATATGGCCTATTGTTTAGATTCTGCAGTACTTTGAATACAAAGAAGATGAGATATTTAAGGAAAAACAGTATCTTATTTAAAGAAGACATCTGGAAAGTATTGTGGTGTTTCAAGCCTAGGTAATCAAATGTTATGATTAGCAGAAACACATATACTGTTTTTCCTCTAACAAATGAACCCACAGTTCTTTCCTGAGGTAATTAAAACACACATATTTGACTTATCTTTTGCTTGTGTAAACTTTTTTAAGATGAATGTTAAACTGATTACTTCATTACCAAACATGTAACATAATACGAAGAATGACTGTATTCCTTATTGTTTACTATTGCAGAAAAGAATATTTAGATCAGACAATATGAATATAATATTATATATATATATATATATATATATATATATATATATATATATATATATATATATATATATATATATATATATATATATATATATATATATATATACATGGATACACATATAATATAAGCTTCTGAATTTCTTCTCATCATATTTCCGTATACTGCTATATCTTTGCAATTATCTTTCCAATAATTTCAAATGATACCTGAATGAATCCATGACTGAACTAATAGACACATCAATTATTCCTTTAAAATATAGATAAAAAATATCCCTATCACTTAGTTTCATCCCAGGATCTTGAAACCAACAAAGTAAAATGGATTTCCAATGCCTTTGAAAAATTCTGGTACCAGGTCTTTCATAAACATGAACCTTATGCCAAAGCAGTATGCACTAAACATTAGAATCAATCTTAACAGTATTCCATTTGTATATCCTTATCTCCTGAGAACAGGAAGGCAATATTCCTTTACAGAATTAATGATAAAATGAAACACCACCAGTCTCCTAAAGAAATGCAAGGTACTAGAAGGAGAAACAGTTCATCTTTAGAATTCATGGACTGAAGCAATGATATGTTAAATTAAATGTTTACTTTTGTTTACTAGGGTTTTCTGCCTGAGCAGGGGGTTGGATAGATGACCTCCAAGATCCCCATCATCATCATCATCATCATCATCATTTAGGCAGGTGATGTGAAGGAGGTAAGTATCTAGCAAGATTTAATATTAGTTTTGTGAGATTAAAAAAACTTGGGAATGTTGAACACCGACCACTATGAATCATAGCTCAAAGAATCCTGAAAATTCCCATCTCAATCTATCCTTAATCAGTGGGCAATAAATACAATCTGTCCCTCAAAGAAATGTACTCCAACCATATTGTCTTCTGCTGATAAAAAGCTAGTGGGTTTTAGCAGAGAGTTAAGCAATGTACTTAACAAGGGGGAGGGATGGTTTCTTGAAGTCATTTTAAATTCTAAACTACATCAAAATAGGCATAGAAGTAAATATTATAATTTCCTACATGCTAGGTTTAACTTCTAAGTGCCTGGTGTTTGTATATTGGTTTTCAGTTTTTAGTCTGTTGGATCTATGTCACAATCATAGGACAGACATAGGATTCTGAGAAGACTAAATAAGGTGTTTCTTTCCCCCGTCCTACCATTTAAAAAAACAAAAAAAAACCCACAAACTTCTAAACATCTTTGTAAAATGTTCAGGGATTGAGTTCATGTTTCCAGGTATATCCCTGTGTTTTTCCTTTGCCGATTCCTTTTTTCAAACACTTTGAACAAGGAAAGTCAGGATTTATGTCGAGACACATGAGAATTTAACCCCTTGACAGCCATGAAAGCTTGCCTCAGAAGATTAAAATCTGGTATTTTGTCAAAGAATATCTTCTACCTTTTTTAAATCATCCTGCTTCAATAGTATTGAAAATGGAAGGACTTATTGAACTTCTCATAATGTTTTTGCCCTTATTTACCCATGTGTTGGAAAAGCAGTATGAATGCATGTCCAATTATACAATTGAGTTAAGGTTATATTACAAATTTCCTCAGTGGTCAGCTCTTTATCAAGACAAACTGTTCTTCATGAGCAATCTCTCATCAGGAAGATATACAGGGCCAGGCAAGTTGCAGAGTGATAGGTAGATCTGTAGGAGACACACACACACACACACACACACCGGTCCTCCCCCCCCCAACAATAAAGTAAATCCTGGAAAGGAATTCAGGGTAATGCCTTCTTTCTCAGCTAAACCTACTTTGGAAAGAAGACTTTGCAGATTTTTCAACGGGCTCTTCACTTAAAAAAGGTTTGGATGATGTACACCGCCATTTAAAGAAGCCCCAGGAAGCAGTTCTGGCTAGTGGAGGCTTCTCTTCATTTGTTCAAAGTGGCTTCTATGAAGGCATTGCACATGTACGCAATTCATTTTCCTCAAAGTAAAATGATTGTACAATACAATATACACATTCTATGACATAAATACACACTTTTTTTTCTTTCCTTTTTGCCATTCTCTCTGTGTTATGCTTGGACTGTTCTTGCCAGAAGATAAAATAAAAGGGATTATAGGACTGAGGAGGAGAAAAACATGAGATGATACAACAGTGATTTCTGGGCAGCAATTTACATTAGGAAAAACTTTCTAACTATGAAATGATACCTTAAATTAATATATAAGCCAAGTTGTAGATTTATGATGGCATGGTGTTCAAACTGACTGATGTGTGTCTCTTATTTATACTGACACCTTTTGCTGTGTAATATCTGCAAGAACTGGCAATCAATGTAAAGACCAAAGTCTATCTTTCTCCCCACCTTTCTTCAAAGAGGAGGAGGAGAAGGGGGGGGGAGGAGGAGGAGGAGGAAGAAGAAGAAGAAGAAGAAGAAGAAGAAGAAGAAGAAGAAGAAGAAGAAGAAGAAGAAGAAGAAGAAGAAGAAGAAGAAGAAGAAGAAGAAGTTGGAAGGGACCTTGGAGGTCATCTAGTCCAACCCCCTGCTCAGGCAGGAAACCCTATACCATTTCAGACAAATGGCTGTCCAGTCTCTTCTTAAAAACTTCCAGTGTTGGAGCATTCACCACTTCTGGAGGCAGGTTGTTCCACTGGTTAATTGTTCTAACTGTCAGGAAGAAGAAGATTCTCATAGCCATTTTCCTTGGATACAACCTCAGCTACTGTAACTGAGTCTTTAAAATAGCTTTTTCTGTATGTTTTTTTACTTTTAATTCTTAATATGTAGATGAGAAAAAAGCCTCATGATTCTGCTATTATGCTATAAACATGTGCTTAAAATCTTGGTGCTTAAAGTCATTTATTGTCATCAGGCATATTCAGGGCTTGGGAAAGAAGTTGATAACCTCCTTTTTGCCTCTCTGAACCTTTAAATACATTTACATCATCAATGACACCTAAGGTCAGGTAATTCTCTGCAGGCTATTCCTTGACAGTCTTTCAAACAGTTCTGACAGCTAAGAGTACAGCAGAGAGGCTCACACCTAGAAGCATAATTTGAAATGTTAATTGAGAAACAACTCATTGACCTTGGCAACTTTCATCTTCTACTACTGATAGAAGAAACCTGAAGATGAGCTGATAGAAGAAGGCAAATGATGAATGTGATAAGAAAACATATTTAAATAGTCTGGGTTTATCCATTTCTTAACATTTGAGGAACTTAGATTAATGTCAGAGGAACCATGAGCTCTGAGGTATCAAAGCCTAAAATCTTAAAAGCAGTTACATAATAATTAATCAAGAATTATCTAATTTTTAACTGCATGATTCTTAATTATTTTTTAACATGTTAATGTTTTATATGATATTTTAATTGCATCACAGTAAGCCACCTAGAGTTGTCTTGGTGAGAAGGTCAATATAGAAGTCTAATTACTAACCAACCAATCAAACAAAATAATGGGTTGCTTCTTACCAATGAAAATTTTGTCCTTTCTGAGTCTCCAAAAGTTCCATTACAATGCTGCTTTTCAGAGCTCTGGAAAGTTGTATTGGACACTGCTTGGCAGAAAGATGAGAAGAGGAAATACAGTAATATTTAACAAAAGTAATACTAGAGACTCAGTTTAGTCTAGTGGTTAAGGCACCAGGCTAGAAACTGAGAGACCGTGAGTTCTAGTCCCACTTTAGCAGGGTCTATAATGACTCAGAGCAGCCATGTGGGCGTGAATGGGTGGGAATGGACAAGTCAACATGAAGGATTAGGTGCAGCCAGCTCTGCACTGATGACTTGGGGCAGGTGACTCAGGGTGGCTGGGTGGGCAAGGCCAGGTGGATGCAAACCTTTGGATGTGGCCATGGAGCCAACTCTGTGCCCCACTAGAACAGAAATCACCTGGAGACATGCTGGCAAACAGGAAGCAGAAAAATGAGTAAAAATTGAAAAGCAAGGGGTGGATTTATCCCACTCCCCACTTGCAGAAATGCTCTGTTTTGTTTTTTGTTTTTCTCTTTTGTGAGGAGAGTTTTCCCTGCAACCTGGGGGCTGGGTTCACAACATGGAACAGGCAAGGATGATGAGCGCTGGATGTAACTTCTACATTTACTTAGATTAATAAATTCTCACAAAGCACAAGTCCTTTTGCAACATCCTCAGTGTGATTAAGACACAGTGGAGGGGACATTCCAAGTTATCAACACTTGCCTGGCCAACCTGAACCCATATTATTAATTACAGCTGTGCAAAAAATTATCCAGAGATGGTGAAACCAAATACAAGTAGCACCTTCAGCCCAGGCAGCCTTGATGACCTTGTATTACCTGAGGAATACAAGATCTACTCTCCAGCACCAGGCATAGAAGAGCCATTCTTACTGGGTGTTTTTGGAGATGGACCTAGGAGGATCTTAATATTAGGCAGAAATACTTGGGTTTACCTTCTGCAGTCATCAGACACCTGATATGTGGATGGGACTTTTGCAATTGCTCAGGTTATCCTAGCAAAGAAGTATGAAAGAGTGTGCCCTATTTTGTATGCACTTCTGCCTAACAAACAACACAGTATGTATGAAAGACTATTCCACTTGATGAAAAACCTGGTGGCTAACACTTACCCATGTTCCATTTACTGCAATTCTGAAGTGGCTGCTATGAATGCCATCAGAGAATGCTTCCCAGAAGTTGCTTTAGAAGACTGTTTGTTTCATCTTGCACAGAACATAAGAAAGCATTTAAAAAGAATTGGAGCTGCCCATGACTTCAACAATGATGTGCAGTTTGCTGTGAAAGCAAAAATGGTTGTGGCCTTGGCATTCATCCCTGTTCCAAATCTGGAAGAATATGTTGCTGCTGTAGAAGACCATCTGCAGGAGAACTGCAGCCTGTTCTGAACTGGTTTGAGGACAACTGCATAGGTTGTCCAGGCAGAAGAGGACAAGGAAGACAGCCACCTTTATTCCCAATAGCAATGTGGAATATGTTCGAACACACATGGTGCAGAAGACCATACAAATAATCACTCAGAATCTACATGCCATCCAACCATTTGGAAATTCATCAAGAGTCTGAGGGAGGTCTAAAAAGGCAGAGATGCACATAGTCCTCCACTGAAACTTGAGAAGTACCACATGGCAGATGAACACATTGCCGGGATTGTCAGTGAATATGTCAATAGAAAGCCTATTGACTATTTACGTGCCTACATAGCATACAATTATCAAATTGCTAGGTTATGATGTACTCTTATGCCTTTTTATCATTTATTGATGTCACAATGTAGAGGGTAATTCTAATCAAAGAGGGAAGGAGGAAGGGAGAGACACACAGAGAAAGGGGGACAGTAGGAGGTCACTTTTTAGCCCCTCATAGTAGGAATACACCACCCAGTGGTCTCTTCCCTTTCCTTTCAAACTTTGCAGAGAAACCTTTCCTCACAAAGGTGGAAAAAAATGGAGCATTTATTCAAGGGGGGGGGAATAGAAAAATATAATTAAAACTGCCTTGCATCAATTAGTATGTTTTCCCCCCTGGAAAGGTCTTATCAGCAATTTTATAGGTAGTGCTCACTTACTGACTGCTCGTTCATAAATGTTTAAAGTTACAATGGGACTAGAAAAGAAGATTTGAGTCCATCCTCAAAATTGTAGCTATTGTTGAATCCTCATGGTCATGCACTCATGATTTGGGTGTTTGGCAACCTGTGCCCATTTACCACTGTCTCAGCATCCTGCAGTCCCATGATTGCTATTTGTGATATTCACAGCCAGTTTCTGACAAACAAAGTCAATGGGCAAGTCAGCAGGAAATCACAAGTTGAAGTCAGAGGATGTTGTACTTAATGATCTGCAATGATCTGTTTAATATGAACAGGTGGAACCAACATTGTAATATGATGTGGTCACATGACATTTCACTGTACAACTGCATCACTTAGCAACAGAGTTTCCATCCCAACTGTACTTGGTAGGTAAGAACTACTTGTATATTACTCCAGGGAAGTAAAAGAATTGTTTGTACTTTTCTATGCTTTATTATGGTATAGGAAAATCTTTTCTGACTCTTACTCCAGATTGGAGAACCATTGTGATATGCAATTGATACCTCTCTGCTATCTGATGGTCTATGACTAATGAATGTAGCTTTTCAACCTACATGAGCTGCATGGGTCAAAGAGCAATCCCTAGCATACTTAACAGATTGCCTCTTATTTTTTGTGCAGCAAAATTGTAACATTATTTTGTACTATTTCTATCTTGGTAGTGTTTTCCCATCATGCACCATGATTTTCAGTACATTTTCATTGTTGATAGTCATCTGACTCAGGATACATTTGAAGTTCCAGATTAAATGTCTGAAAAGATAAGATAATTTCAGTTTCTGGCTTGCGCGCGCGGCACTGGCGGACGTTCAGGTAGAAGCTCCCCCTCACCATCTGGTCTTTCTTCCTCAGAGAGCCCTGAAAAGGGTTAAAAGTCACCCTGGAGGGGTGACCACTGTGAGGAGGCTCTCTCTGCAATCATGGAAGGGTGGCAGCCCTCCATTTGGTCTGGAGTTACTGCTCTGGCCCGAAGAAGATCGGCCATTAACATGGCCAATCACTAAGCCGTTCCCTGCTGAAAGCCAAAATCACTATAAAGCACAACAAAGCAATCTGGAGGATTTGGGTGAGACCTTACCTTTCTTACTTCCCTAATTACTTTCCTGTGGGACTTTCCTGAAAATCCTTTTCCCCCTTCTTGAAAGATCAGTGACTGCTTACTTGGAGAATTACAACTTTAAAGCCTGAAAAGAAATCAAATGACTAAGCTAAATAACTAAGTAACCCTATTTGTACGTCTGGAATTGTTGGGCCACTAAAAAGTTTTTATTGCTTATTTTTACGGGCACCTACCACCCTATTTACTGCTAAAAATGAATTATTTGGATAAAAGACTTATATTATATTAGTCTGCAAAAAGATTGCACATGCTATTGTGCACATCTTGTGGTGAAACCTGGTATAGCAAGTAAACCTTTTTTTTTACTCTGAGATCTGGCTCTAACAGATTTGTCCTAGACATTATCTTTAAAGATAAAAATTGGGAACACCTGGCACTGAAAACAACCTTTAGGAATAGTGGAGGTGGACATTTATTGACTTTTATTAAAATAGCCTCCACTAAAGGCCTATCTGTAAAATACTAAAGAAATGGAAGAATATATTCCACCACTTGACTATAAACTCATACTTCATACAATTTTGGCAATGACTTCAGAAATAAAAGCCAGACGTAAAGACAAATCTGACAGCACAAACTCACCTAATGAGACTCTGACTTCAATTGATGAACTGACAACCCAAAAACGAACAGACAATGAGGAAATCAACAACAAAATAGGGGACTTTAAAGTACAACAAGTACAATCTACCGAGAGCCTTGATGCCCAAACTTTGATTTCAAATATAAAACCTAAAATCCAACAAACAGCAGAAGTTGAAGAAAGCAATACTAAGATGGTGGATGCCAAAGGCCTTCAAATACAGTACACTAAGACTTTAACCAACCAACCAATAACTACAAGACCAGACATGACCTCTTACCTAAGCCAGATGGATCTGAAAGGAGAAGACCAGACTGAATTAATGACAACTGCACCATGCCAAACATGGAGATTGGATTTACTGGAATGAAAATTTAATGACTACAAAGGGGTCACTCTCTATGAAAAATTGATAACTTGATGGTCTCCCTGGATTCAAACAACATGCATAGGAAGAAAGGGAGACACATTTGAGAAGCTAAAGGCAATGATATGGAAGCCTACCTGGCACAAGAAGAAAGCTAGCATTATATTTTTAAAAAATGATTTTTTTCTTCTTTTTCTGTTGTAAGTGTTGGGACTTGCAATAATAAAGCTTTTTTTTTTTTCTTTCAATGGGCCAAGGGGAACTGTTAAAAGATATAAACTGAGTCTATATTTAGAATCTAGATTTTTAAGGGAATGAAAATTAGCCACAAACAATAAAACATACTTTGTTAATTATAGATGAATTGTAAGGATGACAAATAGAATATGTATGCATTTCCTATATGATAATTACTATAATGAAATAGATTAGCTATCAGAACATAACTTTGAATTATATTATAGAATTTGCAATGATATAATAAAATATATTATTTTAAAAATTGATGTATTAAGATGATAAATAGAATATATTTGTTGTAATGATAGAGCTAAAAAAATTCTTAATGGGCTAAGGGGAATCTTTAAAAGATACATATTTATACGATCTGAAGAGAAACCAGAGTATATTGATTTTACACTTACCTTTTAGACCTTTAAAGGAAAGGAAAGTTAGCTATTAGAATTGACTTATATTACAGAATTTGGAAGGATACAACAAAAGATATATTTTTTCAATAATTGGTGAACTATTAAGATGTTAAACAGAATAAACTTGTATAAAATAAGAATGCACTGAAATGAACAATGCATGTATTTTAAACAGGATAATTACTAAATAATGAAATGGGGGAAATGTAGGCTACCCGAAAATTAAGTTTTCTTTCATATATTATAGGCTAGTTTGGAATAACCTATTCCAATTACATAAAACTCAAAAACAGGACATGGATATGTATATGTGAAAATATTTTGAAAGTTGTTTTAATTGATTGTGTTACAATTAGAAATGTATTAATTTGACTATGTTATCATAAGTAAGGGAATTGGAGAGGGAATTCTTGTTGATCTAACTTGAGCTATCTACAAATGATTTTGTTATTTACTATTGTTTACTTTTAACTACCCAACCACCATATTGCTTCATAAATACTTGGATGTAAAACTAAAAAAATCAATAAAAGGCTTCCGGTTTGCCAAGCCAGCCGACATGGACGTCTGGAGGATGGCTCTCATCTTCCGTGACCAGTTTTGCATCACTGGGAGGTCCTAAAATGGCCGAAGAGTCGCCCCAGAGGAGTGACCAGCAAAAAGGGGCTTTTTCAGAAATGCGGGGGAGCCACAACCCCCCTGTTAATGCCTTCATTCCCTTTGAACTGGTGGACGAAAAACTGGCCATAGTAATATGGCCAGTTACTAGGCTGCAGACAGCCAAAGTCAAACTTACCACCAGGCAACATTAAAGCAGCATGGAAGAGATGGGAGTAAGATTCCTCTCTTATACCTTAACCTTCTTCTTTTCACCTAAATAAGCTGCTAACTACCTTCCCCCCCTGTAGAGAGGGAGGAGTGAATTCAACCCTCTCTTCAAATAAGCAGTGAGCAAGCTCAGGGGTGTTTTTAAAAAAAAATGTTGAAAAAAGAAACGGAATAAAAGAAAAGAATTTTCAAAGCACTTGGGGGACACCCAGTGGCTAACCCTGAAAATGCAATCTGACTTTCTCTTAAAAAAAAGAAAATATTTAAGAAAAACAAGATAAGATTAACCTTGAACACCAGATGTGAAACTCCACCATGGAAGAGTTACAAAAACAAATCTATGCTATGTGGGAAATATCTTACCAAACTTATCAGTTCCTTTCTACAGCTGGCAATGAAATAAGAGCTTTTGGAAAAGAATTAGAAAGCATCTCAAAGAAACAAACTCAAACTGTGACTACAACTAATATTTTTATCAGAACAGAACTTAACAGAAGAAATTGAACAAACAAATACATTGGCAGAAGAATTAACTATTCAACAAGCACAGACTTTTGAAGACCAAAGTGAGAAACAAGTGGAACAAAATTTATTCAGTCCAGGACAATTATATCAAGAGGTGAAAATAATGAGAAGATTTGGTGCTGTTAACAGACTCCTCAATCCTTTAAAAATGGAGACTGGAGGGCTACTTCAATATGATATACAAACACAAGAATGTTTTGATGAGCCTGAGGCAAAGAAGCGAAAAATGACATGGCAAAGGAAGAAAGCAAGAATAAGATTGAAGAAATATTGACATACTTAAGAGGCCTGAAATAGATAATACCAAAACAGACAGGACTGTACTTGGATTATGAGAGATTATTTTGATGAGTAGATAATAATATTCACTAATTAAAAAACAAACAAAACACAGATGTATGAATATTAACATTGAAATATTGAGCTCTTTAAATGAAATGGAATAATAATAATAATAATAATAATAATAATAATAATAATAATAATAATAATAATAATAATAATAATAATAATAATAATAATGATAATGATAAGAAAAAGAAGAAGAAGAAGAAGAAGAAGAAGAAGAAGAAGAAGAAGAAGAAGAAGAAGAAGAAGAAGGAAGAAGAAGAAGAAGAAGAAGAAGAAGAAGAAGAAGAAGAGGAAGAAGAAGAAGAAGAAGAAGAAGAAGAAGAAGAAGAAGAAGAAGAAGAAGAAGAAGAAGAAGAAGAAGAAGAAGAAGAAGAAGTTGTTGAAAGGGACCTTGGAGGTCATCTAGTCCAACCCCCTGCTCAGGCAGGAAACCCTATACCATTTCAGACAAATGGCTCTCCAGTCTCTTCTTAAAAACTTCCAGTGTTGGAGCATTCACCACTTCTGGAGGCAGGTTGTTCCACTGGTTAATTGTTCTAACTGTCAGGAAGTTTCTCCTTAGTTCTAGGTTGCTTCTCTCCTTGACTAGTTTCCATCCATTGCTTCTTGTCCTACTTTCAGGTGCTTTGGAGAATAGCTTGGCTCCCTCTTCTTTGTGGCAGCCCCTGAGATATTGGAACACTGCTATCATGTCACCCCTCACCCTTTTCTTCATTAAACTACACATACCCAATTCCAGCAACCGTTCCCTACATGTTTTAGCCTCCAGTCCCCCAATCATCTTTTTTGCTCCTCTCTGTACTCTTTCTATAGTTTCAACATCTTTTTTTACATTGTGGTGACCAAAACTGGATGCAGTATTCCAGGTGTGGCCTTACCAAAGCATTGTAAAGTGGTATTAGTACTTCACGTGATCTTGATTCTATCCCTCTGTTAATGCAGCTTGTTGGCTTTTTTGGCAGCTGCAGCACACTGCTGGTTCATATTTAAGTGTTTGTCCACTAGGACTCCGAGATCCCTCTCACAGTTACTACTATCGAGCAAGGTACCCTCTATACTATACCTGTGCATTTGATTTTCCTGCCTAAATGTAGAACCTTACTTTTTCACCATTGAATTTCATTTTGTTAGATAGTGCCCAGTGTTCGAGTCTGTCCAGATCCTCCTGTATCTTAAGCCTATCTTCTGGAGTATTGGCTATTCCTGCCAGCTTGGTGTCATCTGCAAATTTGAGGAGTTCCCCATCTATCCCCTCATACAAATCGTTGATGAAGATGTTGAAGAGCACTGGGCCAAGAACAGAGCCCTGGGGCACCCTACTACACACTTCCTTCCATGTAGATGCAGTTCCATTGAGGACCACATGCTGAGTATGGACTGTCAGCCAGCTACGAATTCATCTGGTGGTGATGCTATCTAACCCACATTTTTCTATCTTATCAAGTAGTAGGTTGTGATCTACTTTATCAAATGCCTTACTGAAGTTCAAGTAAATTATATCTTTAGCATTCCTCTGGTCCACTAGTTTTGTCACTTGGTCAAAGAATGCTATAAGATTTGTCTGGCACGATCTGTTTTTGACAAACCCATGTTGGCTTTTAGTGATAACTTTGTTTGCATCAAGGTGTTCGCTGATTTGTTGTTTGATTATCTTTTCCAGAATCTTCCCAGGTATTGAGGTCAGGCTGATAGGTCTGTAGTTTCCTGGATCTATTTTTTTCCCTTTTTTGAATATGGGAACTACATCAGCTCTCTTCCAGTCCTCTAGTAGTTCCCCAGTGCTCCAGGATCTTTGAAAAATATAGTTCAGTGGTTCTGAGATCACGTCTGCCAGTTCCTTGAGAACTTTGGGGTGTAATCCATCTGGTCCTGGTGATTTGAACTCATCTAGGCTGGACAGGTGCTCACTTACCATTTTTTTGCCTATCTGAACTTGCATTTCTATTCTGTTTTTTATGGCACTGTTTTTGGTAGGTTGGACTGTTTTTTTCCCTTTGTGTAAAGACAGATGCAAAAAACAAGTTAAAAAGTTCTGCTTTTTCCCTGTTGCTTGTCACCTTCTTGCCACTTTCACCCACTAATGGACCAATCATTTCCTTAACTTTTTTCTTGTTTTTTATATGTTGAAAGAAGCTTTTTTTTTGTTATTTTTGACTTTGGTCGCAAGCCTTAGTTCATTTTGAGCCTTACCTTCCCTCACTTCATCTTTGCAGGAATGGGCTATTTGATGATATTCTGCCTTAGTTATGTGTCCCTCTTTCCACTTCTTATACTTGTCCTTTTTATCTTTCAATTTATCAGAGAGTTCTTTATGCAGCCATGCTGGTTTCTTTTGAGAGCTGTTATTTTTCTTCTTTGTTGGTATTGTGCTAGACTGGGCCTTTATTTTCTCACTTTTCAAAATTTCCCAAGCTTCTTGAGTTGTTTTCCCCTTTAGGATTCTCATCCATGGAATTCTTCCTAAGGTCTCTCTAAGTTTATTGAAATTAGCTCTTTTAAAGTCCAAGACTCTAGTTTGACTGTGTTCTATTGCTTGTGCTTCCAGAACATTGAATTCCAATATTGCATGATCACTTTTCCCCAAGGTTCCTGTGGCTTCGACACCTTCTATCATTTCATCTCTGTTAGTGAGAATTAAATCCAATATGGATAATCCCCTAGTTCCCTTCTCTACTTTTTGGGAGAGAAAGTTGTCTGCTAGGTTTGTCAGGAATCTGTTAGATCTTCCACTTGGTGCAGAGTTTGTTTCCCAGTTGATATCAGGGTAATTAAAGTTCCCAATTAATATTGTGATGTGCTTCCTTACATACCTTAGTTAGCTGACTAGCAAAAAGTTCATCTATTTCCTCTGCTTGGTTGGGAGGCCTATAGCATACACCTATGGCAATGTCACTTTCCTAAACTTACATCCCTTATAATTGAATCACCAACCAGAAGGTGGCTTTTCTTTTTGGGTACCTTTCTTTACTTGCATGACTGATGTGTAATACCTGATTCACACTTCTCCCTGTCAAAAACAAGTTCATCTCAGACCATGGTCCCCTGCTTATTTGAGTTATCATCACAATTACCTTGACCTGTTTCCTTAATGTCCCTGTTAAGGTCAGCAAGGGCACTGTATCTGTTATGCAGGGACACAGTGAAAGCTTTGGGTTTATGGTTCACAGCTCTCACCCTGCCAGATCCCACGGTTTTCCACACTGCTCTTCTCCTGCAGGATCTTTGCGGTAGAGGGGGCTGATAGCACAGACGCTCAGTAGAGTAGGAGGGCTGAACTGAACACCTAATTTCTGCCTGAAGAGCACAGATTACAGACCCTAGATAAATAATCTGTCCTTGTAGACTAGTGATTTGTATACAGATAGGACATTTTCCCAGTTTGAAAAGAGTTCTGCGAAAGACAGCAGCAAAACAAGTGTTGCACTGAACTAAGCCAGACATGCTGAGATGAAAGGAATCTCAGATGCACTTGCTCTGAATGGACCACCACTATTTTTTTATTTTTAGTTATATGATTCGCACGCTGTTAGGTGCGCGGGCCACTACTTTGCTCCTCCACCCACCTTCTTCTTAACTCACAGTACTGTAGCTTTTCCCAGCAGCCTCTGGTAGTTTAAAAGATTAAGATGTACTGTATATATGTTAAGAATGATACAATGTAACTAATATGCTTGGATGTAGTGACCTGAAAGGATGTATTAAATGTTGAAAATGGAAAAAAAATAGTTAATTTTCAATATGTGGAAACTATAAATGAGAAATAAGAATATTATATTGTCCTCCTCTTCTTTTTCCTCCTTGCAATTGGTATCCTAATGACTACCATTCTTATATTGTATTACTAACTTGTTGATATGGAAATGAGATAAATAAGAAGTGTATTTACATTACTAGGTATTGGAGAAAATTGTGTAAAGGGAAAGGAGGTTATTTAGAAATATGAAAATGAGAAACTTTAAACGTTTAATTTTAATATCAATGTAAAATTAAAGCTTGAAAAATATATAAGGTGTTTGATGTCTTAAAGATGGAATGTTAAAATATAAAATATACCAAACTATTGACAAATATAAGAAAACTATTAAATGACTGATGGATAGCAATGAGAAGTATGTTAATTTAGGTAAGAGATAATATTTATTAAAGGAAACAAGAGAGAGGAAATACTGGTTACAACAATTTGGAGATTTGTAATAATATGTATTTGTCTGAAATGGAACTATTGTAACCCAGACACCACGTTGCTTTTTAAAGATACTATTGTAATATTGGAAAATTAATTAAAATAAAAAAAATAAAATAAAAATAAAATAAAAAATCAATAAAACTTGTATTAAAAAGATCAGATAATTTCTACACACACAAACACACACACACACATCTGCATAAATATTACAAATCACAAAAAATACTTTTTTCATCATTCTCCTGCTTCAGTGTCATGCCAAATCATTTCATCCCCTTCTTATTCTTATTTCTATTCTATTCCCTCTGCTAAAGGCTCCTTATTTAGCCTTCTTTATCCACTTCCATTTTTGCCCAATCAAAATTGGTCTGCCATTTTCATTTTTACAGCAATCAATCTCTTAAATACATTTTACTTGACCCACAGCTCTTTTCATTTCCTAATTCCACCAACTATTTATTTTCATACTGTCTATTAGCATAACTGCACATACTTCTGTGCCACTCTGTAACATAATACTTTTCTTATCTTCTTCTAAACACTTTCCACATTCTCTTTGCTTATGCTCACTTTCCATTCATTGGTTTGAGAGAGTAATCTATCTTTTAATACTTTTTCATACAGGACTCATATTTCCTCTTCCTGCATTCAATCAGCATTCATTCTGATTTCTTTCACTTTCATGTTTTCCAATGTTCATACTGTGTAAGGTACACTCTTAACACAACCAAAAGTATGGTCTGTCCCATATTCAGAACCTCATTTTCCTTTTGCATTCCTTACTAATTGTCACAGCCTGGTGTTATTGTGTGTAGCATGAATAAACCTATGCTTAAACTAATCTTTGAAACCAAAAGACCTTTTAAAGCATATTCAGTACTTACCAAACTCTCACGTTGTCATTCAGTATGTATTACCTATCCATGTCTGTCTGCCTGCCTGCCTGCCTGCCGTCTGTCTGTCCATCTGTATCTATCTATCTATCTATCTATCTATCTATCTATCTATCTATCTATCTATCTATCTATCTATCTATCTATCTATCTATCTATCATCTCATTTATTTATTTTCCTGCATTCTCTCACCTCAATCTCAATCTAGTCATTTACTTCACAGAGTATTTTTTCTTTGGGGATCATTCATTCATAGTGCTGTGTATTTTCCTCTAAACCTAGCATTGTTGTTACTATTCTCAAGAACACACAGTTATAATCAACCTATAGATCTCCACTTCCTTATACACCCATAGCAATTCTTAATTTCTGATGTACATTTTAGGCCTTTCATTTATAATTAAATCTATCAATCAGTTATATTAGTCAGTTAATGAGCAGCAAAGTTTAGAAGAGCAATAATTAGATGCAATAGTATAAATGTTTACAGAGATTCTCAGTCATCCGGGTCATGGTTGTCTGAAAGGTGCTTTTTCAAGAGGCAACTGGACTTTCTTCAGTTTTCCTTGAAGACATTTTACTTCTCATCCAAGAACTGAAGAAGCTTGGATGAGCAGAGAAACATCTTCAAGGAAAAACAAAAAAGTCCAGTTGCCTCGACGTACAACATTATCCTGACAACTAGCAAATTCTTGTGTCAAGTGTTAACTGGACACTTAAGGCTCCATTTTGTGCATCTATATGTGATTGCAGGAATTTTCTTGGTGTTGATTTCTATGACACTCTTTTCACATAAATTTCTGTCTGTTTCTCATAAATAATTTGAGCCAATGTTTTGGCTTCAAAAAGTTTTAAAGCTATGGGGAGTAATTTTTCTCTACCACTGTAAAAGAAACATTTGATAGCATTCACTGACTTAAGGGCTGATTGCCCCACATAATTTTGGCATATGTTCCAAGTACCCTTTGAGTAGAAAACTACCCTGAGTTATTTAAATGTGCTCGACTGCTCTAACTTGTGCCTTTCTACTCTGCAGAAATATTGCTTAATTTTCTTAGCAAAGACCAACATTTTTGGTGTGTAAATACGAAGCTGAAAAAAGGGTATAAAACTCTATCCACTGAAATTACTGTATATCAGGGTTTCATAAAGCTTGATCGGGCATTGTTTCCCAAGGAGCAAAAAGATCAAAAATACAAAATGTATGTAGGTTCATCAGGGAGTGGATCATAACTGAGGAAAGTGAATCTAGTAATGTCCAACAAGATATATATCATAACACTTGGATAGGACTAAGCATTGTGTTTGTTTTTATGATGTATAACAAACACAAAATACTCATCCTGATCTTGTACTGCCAATCACAAATGATGTACGCTAGAAAGACTTTTGCAAACAGGCACTTCTTCTGCAGAAAACTATTGTAGAAGAGAGAAAAGGGTATCCGTGTTTTTTTAAGCTATTTCTGATCATAAATGAGATGGGGTTATGTATGACAAGTACATCTACAAAATAAAAACCAACAAGGAATTGATTGGGAAATTTAGACATCTACAAAATGAAAAACAAATAGGAATCAATTTGGAAATTTAGAGAGAGAGGACATATTGAATGTGTAAATTAATAAGTAATTTTTGCAATTTTTTTCTACAATACGCATTGGAAAATAATTTCCTGGAAAATATTAGTAGAGTGATAGTTGCATGCTAGGTTGATTCCATTATGATATTTAGTACATTTTGATATTTTATTTGCTATGCACATAGTGGTTGGAATGATCCAGAATCTCCCTAGACTAGAACTTTGTTCTCCCTTTGTCAAGCATGAAAGTCCACATGTGAAGGTTCAGTTAAACTGATTTATAGTTAAAAAGTTTATGCACAGGAATCTTCTCAACCAATAGTTAGCATCTGCTTAAAGCTAGATAAAAGTCAACCAAATTTAGTAGGGGTTGAACCTAGGCTGCTTATGGCTACATAGGAATTCTAGGCTGATCCCTCTTTTAACTACACAGATTAATAAAGTTACACAGGTTAATAAACACTCCTCTTTCTACAGTCTTTTTCTAATTCTTCATCCACTTTTTCACACTGGTTCTCTCATAACTTAGAGGCAGGGAAGTTAATAAAATAAATTATCTAGAGAAGGATGTATATTTCTGTATTCTATTTTTACTTCCATAGAACATAAAGTCATTCAACTCTGCCCTCTTTTGTGTGACAGATCTACTTTATTTTCAATCATATCAACATAAAACTAATATAACCTGGTTCTGGACCTTCTTTAATGTGTAATTACTACTGCCACTGTAGCAGTAAATTCTCAAATGTGTATTATCAAGATCAGAAATATTCCCCATATTTTTGGTTTGTTTCAATAAGTCCACCAGTACACCATTTCATTGTTTCCCCAAGTTGCCTCAAGTCAGTGGTCCATTTAATGTGCATTGGCCAGCTTGTTTGCTTTCAAATTGCAGTGTTGGAGGAGACTCTTGAGAGTCCCTCGGACTGCAAGATCACATCAGTCAGTCCTAAAGGAAATCAACCCTGGCTGTTCTTTGGAAGAATAGATACTGAAGCTGTTTGACCACCTAATGAGAAGAGAGGAGTCATTGGAAAAGACCCTGAAGCTGGGAAAGATTGAAGGCAAAAAGAAGGAAGAAGATGAGATGGTTAGATAGAGTCACTGATGCACTGAACATGAATTTGGGCAAACTCTAGGAGATGGGGGGAGCTGGTATCTATGTTCCAAAGGGTTGTGAAGAGTCAGACACAGCTCAGTGACTGAACAATAGCAACAACAACAGCCAGTTTCTTTAAAAAAAATCTGCTGAGTTTAAAGAAGAAACTTCTGCCTGCCAAGTATATCTTGCAACTACTGAACCACTGAGAATGTAAGGAAGTCTTCAGAGAGTCTATACAAAGCATGGAACATTGGGATAAGGGGAAAGTCCTATCTGCTTAGTAACCAGTCAAACTGCAAGAATTTATCTCATTCTAAGCAAACTTAGTGGGAAGGTTGTACAGCAACACTTGAGCTGACACAATGCTCCTTGGTGGATCAGTGGGCTAATGCCTCCTTAAGTAACACCAGCTGCCTGCAATTAGTGCAGGTTTGAGTCCCACCAGGCTCAAGGTTGACTCAGCCTTCCATCCCTCCGAGGTAGGTAAATTGAGGACCCAGATTGTTGGGGGCAATAAGCTGACTTTGTGAAAATGCCACTTGGGGCCCCCCCGAAAGCCCTAATAAGCAGGCATATACATAGAATGAAGGCTATTGCTAAGCACATTGATTTGTGCTTTAGATTGTAAGCCACCCTGAGTCTTTGGAGAAGGGTGGGATATAAATGGGATTTAAAAAAAATAAGAAACCATTACTTGCAATTTGGAATAGGAAAACATAGGGAGGAGTTCCTATTCCTGGTCGGCTGAAGTGAATAGAAGATAATATGCTCTATTACGGGCTCCATGAATTGTTCAGAGCCAGAGCTGATGAGGAGAATGAATACTGTATATGAACAGGGAAGTGTGAATATGCCCTAAGGCAGAATTAAATATAATTGCTCCTTCTGTATATTTGAAAAATGCACTGTTGTCTCTTCTATGTCCAGGATAAACAGTAGTGATATTTAGAAGTATATACTGGTGATACCTTGTGAAGCATGTTGTAACTGGTCTATTCTACTTCTACCAATTATATAAGTCAGTTAAATGATGTGAATTTAAAAACAGATTCAGAACAGGGTGCAGTTAATATTTCTTATAAGTAATTTTGCCTACAAAGGAACAATTTCTCAAAATTTCTGAATTAAGTTTATGCTTCTAGCTTTCCCTCAGCCAGCGAACCTTTTAGAGACCGAGTGCCGGAAGTGCAACCCAAAACCCACTTATGTATCTTCGGGTGCCAGGTGGGCCTGGCCCATTGGGTGGGTGTGGCCAATTGGATGGGCGTGGCCCATTGGGTGGGCATGGCTGTGGTGGTAACAGCAGACTGGATGGGATGTTCAATCAATCAATTCTAACTTTGTGAGATCTTTTTTTCCTGCGAGAAGTTGAAATTGATTGATTGAACCTTTTTTTTTTGCACACGGCGGCAGAGGCCTAAAGCAAAAAGGTTTTATAAAACCCCGCCGAAGGGCTAGGACTGGGGCAACAGTGCACGTGCCCACAGAGATGCTATAGGCCTCCCAAACAAGCAGAGAAAATGATGACCAGAACATCATGATGAGCAGGTCTGTGATTTGTTATTGGAAGCAGCAGAATAAAAAAAGAAAGGCTATAATACTACATAGAGGGACGCGGTGGCTCAGTGGGTTAGGACGCTGAGCTTGTCGATCAGAAGGTCGGCAGTTTGGCGGGTCGAATCCCGAGTGCCGCGTAACAGAGTGAGCGCCTGTTACTTGTCCCAGCTTCTGCCAACCTAGCAGTTCGAAAGCACGTAAAAATGCAAGTAGAAAAATAGGGACCACTACGGTGGGAAGGTAACAGCGTTCTGTGCGCCTTTGGCGTTTAGTCATGCCGGCCACATGACCACGGAGACGTCCTCGGACAAGCGCTGGCTCTTCGGCTATGAAACGGAGATGAGCACCGGCCCCTAGAGTTGGAAACGACTAGCACGCATGTGCAGGGGAACCTTTACCTTTACCTTTAAATACTACATAGAAGCAAAGAATACCCGAAGAATATAATGTTCAATAATACATTGTCCAAACTGCGGATATTTAATGGCCCTTGAAGTTCAAGTAGTAGTCAGTGGCATGAAATATAAATTAAGAGGGTGTTACAAAGGGCGTTGTACAGAAACTATATTATCAAAGTAAACCCCGCTGAAATATCTAAATGTTTAAAGGTTCTGTGTGCCTGTTTGTGGTTTCATGTGTTTGTGTTTTTGTGCGTATGTGTATGAAGATACTTGTTCCATTTTTTATTTTTTGCTTTTCAAACTCGGCAGAATTTGTTCTAACTGTGAGAAGTATGAAAAAAGTACAATCATATGCAAGAACCCAAATGTTTGTCCAACTCCCGTTGTATGCATTTTCATCTGATTTGTTTTAAATTGTGCAAAGCAAATTATTTGGTTTAGCACAGCTGGTGACTTTGCTGCTTAGTGCTACACTTCAAGTTAAAGACTTCATTTTTTCTGTGCTAAACTGTTAAAAGCTGGAGTTTATAGAACAAATTAAGTAAATTTTGCAGACAGAAGAGGTTTTCAAACACTCATTATCATTCAGCAAAAATGAATCTGAGATTTTGTAAAATCCCTCCTAGACCAGTCATGGTTTGCATTCTCTTTCTTTCTTTCTCTCTTCTATCAGTTCCTATCCCATAACTTTTAGTACATGTTTTCATTTAAATTATTGAAGTTACAAATGTATGTAGAAGTTACAGTAGTTGCAATTGGCACCCATAACTTCATCCTTACTTTTTATAAATGGTTGTACAAAATTGACTATTCTATTTCTTTGATAGTTAAGAATTGTGATTTATGTCCCAAAATAGTTGAGGAGTAGGTAGTAGGTCTCCCCCTTCTCCTTCTCCTTCTCCTCCTCCTTTTAATTCTGCAAAAGTCACTGGAAGTCGTTCCAAGCATCTTCTGCAGTAAAGCAGCAGAGAGAAATAGACTTGACTACTTTTTCTTTCCAGAATTCTTCTGAAAATGAAAGGATGTTGTGTTCGGAGATTTATTTCTCTTTGCTTTTAACCATCTTTTTTATTGTGCCATTTTAATTGATGTGGCAGTTTGTTACTTTTCACTCTGTGACTTACCATCCTTTTTTATATTTTTAATTGATTTAGTATTGAAATTTTGTGCATTTCTTTGCTCTATTTCCTCTGTTTTACTGCATTTAAATAAAAAATATGGTTGCAGTTTTGAAGAGGTTCTTCCTTTTTAATCTTATAAATCACCCAAATAACTTCTCTTAAAAAACTTAAGAGAAATAATATATTTGCTAATACATATACTACATGTTGCATAAAAATAAAACACTGTTTTCAAAAGAGAGTACAAGGACAAAGGCACCATGATACAGGCATTTTCTGTTAAGAAAACTGAGAAACATTAGAGGAACAAGAGGTTTACAGCTATGGCTACTTTAAAATTTGGATGTTTATTTGACTTGCAAGATTGGACCTGTGAACTTTGCTGTACTGTCTATAAATTAGATTAGGGCATATTGCAGAAAGCCAAGGAAGCCAATTGCAACTACTGTAACTTCTACATACATTTGTAACTTCAATAATTTAAATGAATGTGAATGAGACTAATTTAAATGGATGTGAATGAGACTAACATTATTGTCTTACTTTAATTGTATTGTCTTACTTTCTGCTACAATGGAATGGAAAAAGAGTTGGAAAGTGATAGTTCATAAGGCCTTTCATTGTCCAATATGGTCACTGATGCCATTCCATTTAAAATGTTGAGGACTCTTTTCTTCTGGTACAGTACATAGCCACAGCTGCCAAAATAACAATCACAACTTCACAAACAAACAGGCTCTTTAATTAACAATAACTGCAGTGCTTCTTTTCCTTTAACAATCCAGACAAACTCTCTACTGTTCCAAGATCAATGCTAAGACTTTCCACATTTTGTCTGATTGACCATTAGAAACATTGAAATTATAAATAGGAGGCACTTATAGACTTGCAAAATTCTATGACTATCGCTGTTCTAATAAAAATAAGATGAAGTCTGCACCATGACTTCTATCTGGTCTACTTGGTAGGGCTGATATCAGTTTTGAATAGTCTTAATCTATGCCTAGTCTCCTTTTATCTTTGGAAGAATGGGGAATTGGGCACCATTTGAGTCATTTTTGCAAAATACTTTCTTGGCTTTGGCTCAAGTTTCATTTATCTGATTGTTGCTTTATAGAATGGCCTTTAAAGATGGATTATTCCAACCAAAGTTGGCTCCCTATTTTTTTAAAAAATAATGATATTGGACTCCCATTGTCCTGCTACTTGGTCAGTACTGATAGACTACTCACTTCTGGTTCTGACACTGTTGCCCTCAAATGTTCACTATAGTTGCAACAAATATCATGTGATGAATATGACTTGATTCAATTGTTCAGCCACAAATATCTTTGAACATTTTGCTACATGGAGCCATGATACTGAGAATGTGTTATTTATTTCTGTTCCTTGAAACTAAATTGACAAGTGCAGTAGCTGCTTGTAAATCTTTGATTCTCATCTAAATAAATCATGCAATGATATTAGACACTGGTAGTTAATGTTGTTTCTCTCATCACCCGAAGTTCAATTTTTAAATGTATGGACAGAAACGTAGCAGTCTTAGAATCCATATTGACTTAGTTTGGAGGAAGTAAAATTATCTATTTTTGTGAGTTTTGTTTATTTCATTTATGTGCCACTTTTCTAAGTATCTAGCGAGGATTATTAACAATTTTCTTTGCAATCACGAAAGTTTTTTCTTTAAATAAAATTTAGAGGATTTCTTGAATATAGTATACATTATTATTATTGACTGTGAATGTTGGATAACAAAAAAGGATTCTGCATCAAAATTGCTATCAATTGTGCGTATACATATATAAACATACACAGACACCATTAATATATGTAAAAAGAATATTTATAAAGTTGGGTTATTCAACCAAGGCTAAAGTGTATATGATTTTTTTCTAGTAGCTTTTAATGGTGTTTTCTTGACAAAGACTGAATGATGTGGTTTTAAAGGTTTGTTTGTAGATAAGATTTTTGGTGTATTTTTAGAGAAAGTGATAAGCTATGGTGTTAAAACTGAAAGAAAGTGTTAAACTTGTGAAGGAATTTCTGAGTGGAGATAAAGAAAAGATGCTAAGTAATTAATTTGTGGGATATTATTTGAGGGGATTAAGATTCAGTATATTTCTGTTAATGAAATATTTTGTGATTAATTCTGAATGATGCAACTTTAAAGATTTGTTTATAGATATGAGATAATATAAGGGAAGAATCTAAAACTGAATCCTAAGGCATCACTACTACTCAGTCACCACGTTGCTTTTCAAATATGTGAATGTAATCTTAGAAAATCAATAAAATTTGTATATATATAAAAAATAAAATATTCTAAGTTGTCCATAGACTTGCCATTAGTATAATTACTTAATTGAAACAAAGACTTATGAAAAAAATCTTTGAATGTAGGGCAATCTTTCATTGTTCCTTTCCTTTTTTCAGAAATGCTTTGAAGTAGTCCATGAAAGAAAAACAACTGTTTTTTTTACTGTAAATGCCCAAATATATTTCCAGAGGGAGAGTTGCATAACATTTGATTTTAACTCCATTGTCAACTGCTACAAATAGTCAGATTATATTGCTGTGGTAGCTTTTGTTGGTTTTATTGTATGCCACTCAGAATCACCATGAATGACATGGGCAGCCACATAAATTTGATAGATAAATAAATAAATAAATAAAATTTGGTTCCATCACTCCTTAGTAAAAAACAAACAAACAACAACACCAAAATACCACCCAGAATTGCCTTGAACAATGAGATGAGTTGTGCATATATTCAGTAAATGAACGAACAAACAAATGAATGAATGAACAAATTGCATTGTCCAATAGCTCTAGATTTATAGATAGATTGGATAAAAAGAGCAGATGACAGAGCCTACCTAAAATTGAAATAACTTAAGCAGAGCCAGAGTGAGTTAATAATAGCTGAACATCCACTTATCTTCAATTCAGGGAAGATGAAGGGAGAGAGTGAAATCAAATGAGCCCTCCATCAAGAAAATAGCAAGCTGGATTCAGAACTGCATCCAATCCTTTTAATGCAGAGCTAGTACAAAGTTATGGCATTATAATCCCTAGCCAGAAAGAAAGAAAGAAAGAAAGAAAGAAAGAAAGAAAGAAAGAAAGAAAGAAAGAAAGAAAGAAAGAAAGAAAGAAAGAAAGAAAGAAAGAAAGAGACTTCCTACAATGTAGGAAAGATCTAATTTTTTAAAAGTTAATGTATTATCTGTCATTTTTCCTTCACAAACTAATTTCTCACTTCTTTATTCATTGCAATTTGCAAAATTGTGTCCACCCAAGGATATGCAGTGTAATAGGGACTGTGCAGAAAGTTGGTTTCAAAGGGAGAAATGTGATTTGAACGACCCATGGGTTGAGACCATCGTAAAGTATCTGTCTCCTTTCCTGGAATTGTGACACTGTCCTTCCAATTCCCCAAAGCGGCATGTTTACTTTCAGTGATGAATACACATTTATTCATGTTCCAGTCTTTTTTTACTCTTCAGAGCTTTGTGTAGCCCAGGGGTCAGCAACCTGAAACAGTGAAAAAGCCACTCGGAACCGGTTTCCTCACAAAAGGAAAAACTGGGAGCCGCAAAAAATGCATGCGCATGCGCGTACATGAGCGCATGGGCAGAACAGGGTTTGACTGAAGAGTGGAGACAAGACGAGATATGCACCTACCCTGCATATTTGAATTGATTGGTTGAACTTTTTTAGTCCCACTTTTCTTTTGTGGATTGCACATGGTAGAAGACTGGGAGCCGCAGGAGACGGCTGAAAGAGCCGCATGTGGCTCTGGAGCCACGGGTTGCAGACCTGTGGTATAGCCCAATAAATTAGGCACTTGGCATATCTTCCCAACACTCAAATGATTATTATTCTTTTAAGAATACTTTTTTGTATCTATATCCCTTAAGTCAAATAAATAAAAAGTCTGATATCTTCATCATGTCGGGCCTGGCATGCCCGACATTCGGAGGGGCTGCGGAGCGACCTGCCCGGGCCCGAAAACCACCGCCGGCGCCCGCGGAGCGCCCCGCCAGGCCCCGGAGACAAGCGCCAGCGCCCGCGTCTTCCTAGAAGGCCGGGACAATGCTCGGCCTTCCCCGCGCCTCAGCAACCGCCCGCCCAACGTCCGGGGAAGCCAAAAAGCACCTTACCGGCTTCCAGGGACTCCCGGCGGCCTCTTCCTTGCTCTTCCTCCCTCGGTGGCGCCTGGAACGGAGAGAAGCGACCACGAGGCATCGGCTGCAGCCTCCCAGCCTGGGGCCCACTTGCCAGCACGTCCCACAGCGCCGCGCCGCTCTTGCTGACTCCCGGAAGCGACCAGCAAGTCGGGAGGGAGTGCGGTTGGCGTGCAAGGCCATGGAGCGGCCAGCTGACTTTCGGGAGCTGGAGGGGAGGGCAAGAATGCCGTCGCTGATCAAAAGCCTTCGAGGCCGACCAGAGGGCCAAGGAGCAGCTCAAACGGCAGGACAAGGACGGGTGCCAGGAGGGTTCAAGGGGTGGTGGAGACTGCCGGCGAGTTAGGGAGGGGCTCGGGGCACAGCTCTCGTCGGACTGGAGAGACTGGAGAGATGGGGGGAAATGAAATTATGCGGAGCTCTGGGGGAAAGGAGGGTGGTTTGAGCTGGGGGGTGGCTTACCGGCTGCAATGGTGGTGGGGCGGGTGCCAAAGGGTGGATACTGTAGGGGGTGGTAGTTAAGCTAGGTGTGGGTGTGGTGGAATAATTAAGGGTGTGGTGGAGGGTGTTGACGTTACTGGCTATTTAGCAGCGTTGATTGTGCTGTAAAATCAACGCTGACTTCATCAGTCTTCGGGCGTTTGTTTATGCAGCTAATAAACGTGGCTTAGAAGAACCAGCTCCCGTTCCGGTTTCATTTGTTGGGTGATTCGTCGGACGGGCCCTGAAACATCACTTATTGAGCTGAGCTGAGCTGAAAGGTTGGATCTGATTAGTACTTGGATGGGAGTTGTCCCAGTAAACTATACCGGAATGCAGGAAAACATTCCAGAAGGTAGAATATGGCAGAATAACAGAGTTGGAAGGGACCTTGGAGGTCTTCTAATCCAACCTCCTACTCTGGCAAGAAACCCTATATCATTTCAGACAAGTGGCTGTTCAATCTCTTCGTGAAAATATGCCATTGTATTCCATTCCATTCCACTCCATTATTTTATTATTTAAATTTATTACAGCCTCCTATTCCCATAGACTCTGGGTAGCTTATCTGTACATTTCCAGCTAGGGAAATTTTAAAAATATGTCCACAAAATAATCAAGAATCAAGCTGTACTTGAAAAAGACTCTCTTCATGCTGCTTTCATTTGGGTGTTTTGAGCTGTTCTAGAACATCTGCATTATGTCTAATGTTTGCTGCATCTGGCAGAAGAAAAATAATTCATCAGCTCCTTAAGTAACTGTGCATTAATCTGAATTTGCTATAGTAAGTAATGAGGAAAGCTACTGAGGAATGGTATTTCACAGTTAATCTTTGATAGATGTTAACATCAAGAATGGGTATTGAAAGTAACAGTACCGCTGATGCTTATACAGTGTGCAAAAATGTCTAGGCTGAAGTACAACCGATTAGATTGATTACTCCAGTCCCACATAATTATTTATTTATGATTTATGTACTTATGATTATATAATTATTCTTTATATAATTATGATTAACTCATGCATATTCAAATCATAAGTCTGCTGAAGGGGAAATGAGGATTTGGGAAAAGAGGAGGTAAACAGGATTAATTACTGTCAAGTCACTGACTCAAGCCTTTGTGCAAATAAATGAAGCCAGCAGATTCTTCCTCTAAAATGTTTTGAGAGCGAGAACTAGGATGGCTAAATTCTACCCTAGCCAAGCACTCAGCTGGATTGTACATTTGAATGTGTCCTGTTATGTCACTCAGGAAGTTTTTGAAGACCTGATTGTTCTTTCAGAACACCCACTCCCCAGAATTTATTTGTTTGTCTGTTTGCTTGCTTGCTTGCTTGTTCTATGTTTTTGGCCTTAAAATTGGTTAATTTGTTTTGATTTTGGTTTGTTTGTTTGTTTTTGTAATTTGCTCTTCGGGTCTATTATTTTTTAAAAATAGATTTTCAGTTGTAAGGCTCTCAAAATAATTTGGGAATTAGACAGGCTATAGGTAAAATAACATAAACAAAAAATGTTTGTTGTTTTTAGGCTCATTAGGGTAAATATGAATGAGGCTTTTGGTAGGCAGATTATCATCCTATTATTAGTACAGATCCTAAATAGTTTGGACCCTATTTTTACCTTTATCATATAAATGAGATTAGTGTGGATTTGTTTGGTGTGCTGTGTGCTTTATTATGCACAGTTTTTCAAATTTATATATGTTGGTAAGCAAGGTTTTAATATTTTTTAAAGAGGCATAACTGCATATGCAGACATGCATATTAAGCACTATGAGCCCCAAGGGTCAAGGTTAGAACAAATATTGTGGACTAATGCATTGTAGCTGCAATTATTATAGGAATGAATAAATTATAAGTTTATAAGTTTATTATATTTGTATACCGCCCTTCTCCTGAAGGACTCAGGGCAGTGAACAGGGCATATATTATAAATTATATTCTTCAGACCAAGCTTGCTTCAAGCAAAATAATTTCTGTTGGACGACACTATGGTTAAATAACTCTTATGCTTGTTCTTTGACTCCAGTGCTTTTGCTATTCATCTGTGAGATGAATTCTAAGAAAATTGACATAAAAGGAGTTTTGACCTTCGTACATTCAACTGACCTTGCAAGCAAAGGTGAATTTAAAATTACTTGAAAGTTTCTTATGATAGGAGTATGGACTTATAGGGCCAGTCTCTGTTGGTTAATCATGTATTATTTATACAGAAGAAATAATATCACTGAAAGTAAAACTTTCAACAGTTCTCAAAGAGGCAAAAATGTATCAGTATGTATCATTGTGTTGTTTCTAATAGATTTTGTGTTACAACCTAAGCTTGCTTTGCTGCACAGATAAAATGAAGCAATAAATAACAGTATAAACTGCACTTCATTTCTTCTTGCTATGTCAATTGAAAGAAGTGAATGTGCAATATCAGTCAATATATTAATAACTTTTAATATACTTTTAATATTTGCAACACCATGGGGCAGTGAAATATGAATTCAGTTTCTATTACTGTCCAGTTTGATGATTTGTGCAGCAGTTTCCATTGACTGTATATTTATGATTCAGAGGTATTGTTAAATAATAATAATAGTTACCAGTCAGGAAAAACACAACAGTCATAGTTTATATGCACATTAAATACAGTATCTCTGCAGGTGGAGTTACTTACCTGTTCCTGAAGGCATCCAGAGATCTTTCATTTCATCAAGCTTCTTTCCCAATAAAGAGAAGACATTACAAAAAAAAAAAAGAAAAGTTATAATCTATTTCTCACCATAAGAATGTAAAAAAAAAATGAGTCAGACTTTATTTCTTTTACACAGGAGAAAATGATTAGCAAAAACTAATTTGCTAACTTTCTTTCCTCCAAACGCTGAAGATTAATTTATGGATTTGGACTTTCCTGATCCCATGGAGGAAATCAATAGTAACATAATTTACCACTGTCGCTCAAATATGAGTATCACATTGGCGTGTCTATTTATTTAGTTTCCTCAAATTTAGTTTCCTGTCTAGTATTCTATGTCTGCTTTGTGGACTGAAACTGCATGAAAAGAAAATAAAGAGTGTTGGAATTTGGGTTGGACTTTGTATACGCGACTCCTCTAATAAGTAGTTTCGTCACATAAAATTTCATGCATCATTGATGTTATAATGCAATATTTCTCAAAGTGTAATTTAAGGATCCTTGGGGTTCCCCAAGACCCTCTCAGGAGTTCACAAAATCACAATTATTTGCCCAAATTTGAAAACATTTACAAAAAAGTAAAATATTATTCTCATTAATTCTTCTTTACTAAAAAGGGGAGATTTTCATGAAAAAAATGTTTTATGTATGTTGGTCTAAAGAGTTTAGCCCTGTAGTTCAATGAATTCATCAATTTTAATTTTTATCTGGTAAATATTTATAATTCATACAGACAAAGGAAGCCTACATGTATTAATATCTGCAGTTGATAATAGGGGAATATTTTTCCTAACTTTGCATAAGGGCTAGAAAACATGAATAGCTATTAATGTGTAACTAAATATTTGCATTTTTTTTCTCCCTGCATCTTTTGGCAGGATCTGCTCATTTCTACTTCAAACTTTCTTTTTTCTGGCCTCAGTTTTTAGAAAGTTATTTTGCTGGTGGGCAAAAGTTCCCAAATCCTTTCCATGATTTCATTTCAACTTTTTGTTGGATGATAGAAAATAAAAAAAAAAAATCATCATGAGAACAACAATTTTCTCTATGCCTTGATTCAGTCAAATTTGTCGACATTTCCTTGACAACCTTGGTTTAATGATAACCAAATCCTTTAACAACTCATTTATGGATGTTGATGGTTTCATACTGTAGTATGCTTTCTTTTATATAACATTATAAATAAATCTGGATAAACAGTGGCCCAGTATTTCTAAAAGCTAGGCTAATATTCCAAAAATTAACATTTTATCCTCATTTTAAGGAGTTTTTATGCAAACTGGAAATATCTTTGTATCCAGGAAACCCTAATAATGGAATGTAACATCTGAAGGATTGAAGAAGGAGAAGCTGCAATCTCAAATTAACTGTTTTAGATTCTACTTATTTCTGAGTTAATCTAATCTTTAAAACTGTTCCTAAAATGACAGCAGTTCCAGTTCTGTTGATGTTAGTTTAATATCCCCTCTGACAGTTATGAATGGATTTGGGCAATGGGCTATGTCACTTGCCTGTGAATTAGATAAATCTTAGATTTTATTTTTGCCTCTCTATACTTAGCTTTTGCAGTTACCCCTTAGCCATTAATCTATCAAAAAGGAGAAGATATCATATTTCAGGAGAAATGTGCCATAAATATTTTGATAAAATATTTTTAATCCTTGGAAACAGATGGCTGTTTCACAAAGGTTGTCAGCTGAGCAGATTTTGGTGACAAAAACATACTAAACAAATGTTAGTTAGAGGAGGGTTTTTTCTCATCATTATTAGATGGATTCCACTATTCATCAATCACAGCTGGTTAGTCTTTTGATAGCTAGAACATCCTGGACCTAATTTGATTGTCTTGCGCTATTTCTAATGAATAAATCCGGTATAAGGTATGATTTGATAAAGGAGAAAAAAGAAATTGGTTCACTAAGCAGGAAATAGGGAGATATAATTTGAGTATTTCTTGCTCACATATGAAAGTGCACAACACCATTTGTGTGGTATTCTGCTTACAAGTTTTTTTCAGGTAATAGAGCAATACTATCAAAGGACTTACAAATTCATTTACAAGAGAGAATTGATGCCTCATCTTACATTGCTTCCTTTTTGTCCAGATGGTCAATGGGGGCAAGTATGGACTATGTAATGATAACCTAGAGATTTCTAATTATGTTTGAAAATTGCCAGCCATTCTGTGAGAAGTTGCCATCTGGAAATACCTAACTTGTTTCATTACCTTGGAACAGATAAAAAGAGTAGAACAAATTGACTTTGATAATGTTGTACAAAATAAGAGAAAACTAACTTCCCCAAGAGATGGGAAATTCTGGGGTACTTATTGGTAGATCACATTTCCGTTAATAACTATGTAAACTATATAACACATTTATTACATATTGGATATATTTCAGGTGGAAGCATCTATTCTAGCTTGCCTAATCTCAAAAGAAACTTGGCAGGGACTGACTTTGCCAGTATTTGGGTGGAAGACTATCAAGATGTTTCAGGGCTGAAAAATTAATTCAGAAAATAATTCAGAAGACGAACCACCTCCATGCTGCTACCAAGAAAAATAATACGGTTTTATTCATGCAGTCATCAGAAGTTAAGCTTGAATAATGGATGACTTTATTCTTTCAATGGGGTAGACCCCACATGTTTAGAAAGCTGAGGCTTGATGGAAATTTAACTACCTTACATTTTATATGAAATGGTTGCAAAAGCTTTATTATCTTCTCATTCTCTTTTTACAGGCAGACAGTGTCTTTCTTCCTATTTTTAGTAAAGCACAGGTTTGTTAGTGGCTTTAACAGCATCCTGTCATACAGCATCACAGTCTGGTTTGGAAGCTTCATTGCTTCAGACAGGAAGGTGGTGCAGAGAGTGGTGAGGATGGATGAAAAGATCAATGGCAGTTCCCTTCCTTCCATCCAGGACATAGCACATAAGCGTTGCTTGAGCAGGGTCCACAAGATTGTATGGGACACAACACATCCTCTTCACAACCTGTTTTCCTTGTTATCTTCTGGGAGAAGGTTCCATGGTATCGAAAGCAGAACATCCAGATTCAGTCACAGCTTTGTTCCATACAGTATTAACCTTGTGAATTCTAAGACCTCCTCCTTCTATTAGGTATTCAAGATGGACAGTGATTCATATTTATATGTTACTTATATGTAAGGGTGTAGGTCTATACATATGTTGTATATAGGATACTTAAATGTGTGTTATGTATGTGTACACTTTGAGAGCAAGCAACTACATTTCATTTTTAAGGTGTGCCATTGTGCCCACAGTAAAAAATGACAATAAAGTTTTATCTATCTTTCTATCTATTTAACAGGTTGCAATTACAGCAGATAACAAAAACTTAATTGAATCACTAATATAGTTCTACAACAAAGTATAAGTCACTGCTTACTAAATCTGCCAAAGTCACAAACAAGAGACAATAAGGTTTCCTTTCTAGACTGCTAAAATGGATTCTGAATCATCACCTGAAGGCAGGACAAGAAGTAATGTATGGAAACTAATCATGGAGAGAAACAACCTAGAACTAAGGAGAAATTTCCTGACAGTTAGAACAATTAATCAGTGGAACAACCTGCCTCCAGAAGTTGTGAATGCTCCAACACTGGAAATTTTTAAGAAGAGACTGGACAGCCATTTGTCTGAAATGGTATAGGATTTCCTGCCTTAGCAGAGGGTTGGACTAAAAGACTCCAAGGTCCTTTCCAAATTATTATTATTATTATTATTATTATTATTATTATTATTATTATTATTATTATTATTATTATTATTATTATTATTATTATTATTAGAAAGTCAACCTCTTTTACCTACCTTTAGGCTCTTTCAAATTATTCTACGCTGGGGCTTTTCAGTTTGCCATATTCTCTATATGGGTTATAATACTTAACTTTTGCCATGTTATACAAAATTGACCAAAAAAGAAGCCTGATATTCTTACGAAGAGAAAGATTAATACAGCAACAACAATAACAAAATGTGTATTTTATTTTTAAAGGCATTTGTTATATTCTTTTTTTTTAATTACTTGAGATGGGTAGTGTAAACATTTGACAAATAAATATTTTTTTTGTGGTAAGGAAATATTATTTTATTAACTCTTTCTTGAATTGTCATCATTTATAACACTTATATTTTCTATTGTCAAACTGGCTATACTTGATAATTGAGGTACTAAGACTTGTATGCCATTCATTTCCAAACAGCTAAAAAAACTCATATCAATAAACAAAATTCTTTAAAATAAAATCATAATAAATAAAACAATATTCACTATGATATCACCTATTGGACTTATGTGAATCCTCATGGTACCCAAACACTTTCCTGAAGAACCATGTTTTCATAGCTTTTTAGAGTCTCAATAAAGGGGACAGTTTAAAAGTGAGGAAGCAAGTTTTTAACAGAGTGATACCGAAGGCTGGCATCCTAATTTTTTTGACCCGCCTACAGACAATCTTTTAGTTTACTCCAAAGAAAGTGTGTGAAAAAATCATTCTTAGTACCATACTACTAACCTGGATTGCAAAAATTTGGATTGCAGCATATTTATTTATTCAATTCATGAAACTGCCCCAACTCAAAACTGAATATGGGTTAAGGTAAAGGTAAAGTTTCCCCTGCACATTCGTGCTAGTTGTTTCCGACTCTAGGGGCCAGTGCTCATCTCCGTTTCAAAGCTGAAGAACCAGCGCTTGTCCGAGGACGTCTCCATGGTCATGTGGCCGGCATGACTAGATGCCAAAGGCGCACGGAATGCTGTTACCTTCCCACCATAGTGGTCCCTATTTTTCTACTTTCATTTTTACGTGCTTTCGAACTGCTAGGTTGGCAGAAGCTGGGACGAGTAACAGGCACTCACTCTGTTACGCGGCACTCGGGATTCGACCCGCCAAACTGCCGACCTTCTGATCGATAAGCTCAGTGTCCTAACCCACTGAGCCACTGCATCCCTTGAATATGGGTTACATCCAATTAAAAAAAACAATACCAGAAAAGCAAACACAATAAATAGAAACTTCACATAACATGGGGAACATATATCACAACCAAAATGGACAATATATATCAACCTATCAAGAGCTTGGGGGGGAAGAAACCCCATGTTTAAAAAAAAATATTTCAAAAAGTTGCAGGATCAAGTCCAAAGATATTCTATTCCAAGTAGGTACCCTAATAGAGAAGGATTCCTAAATCCCCTTGTACTGTATGATGTTGATATTGCTTTTAATGATGGAATCCTCCCCTCCATTGTGAACCATCTCAGATTGGGAAAACACATTTCAATTCAGAACCAATGATGGAAGATCATCAGTAGCAAAAGAAGATGCCCTTATAGTCACATAATCTTGTCAGAGTTAAATTTCAGTTGATTGTCTCCCAACCATACCCAATCAGGTTCCACCCTCTGAGACCTTGACAGCATCAAAGGTCAAGCGGACATAAGCAATCAACTGGACAGAACATACTAATCATACTCAACTGGATAAAGCTGAGTATCCTTAGCATACTGACTTTGTATTGCTTGAAGATCTTAGACAGTGGTTTCCTATATGTTTAAAAAGAGTGGTAATAAGATTTACCCAAAGGCACATTGCAATCAAAGAGCTTTGGGATGAACCCTTCCCCATCTACCAAAACTAACTGCAACTGGCAACAGAAAAACCACTACAAGAACATACCTCTCACTCCCAGAATCCCATAGTCAATCTAGAAGGATTTCATCATCTATAGCAGACATGTCAAACTCACAACATCACATGACATCACACAACATATTGGGACAGCTTTGCTATTGCCAGCAATGAGGTGGGCGTGGCTTCTGGATGATGCATCCGGCCTGTGGGCTGGCAGTTTGACACGCCTGATCTATAGTATAAAAAAGCCTTGAGCGATCAAGAACAAGGTCCATCACATACCTACCATCCCATCTCTGCTAGTAATTACCAACAAGAACATTGTAAAAACTGCACTTGGATCCTAGTATGTAACCTGATTATAACACAATCCACTTCATCCAGGGCCCTTTGAAGTTCTAGTTCATTTACTTTCTCAACAATTTAACCTAAAACAGGAAGGGTGGAAACTGAATGAATTGTCCAGAGCAGTTGATGGCTTCCTGAGAAAAATGCACATCAATTCCCCTTTCAAAGCTGCCTCTCTCAAAGATGAATTTACTCCTGCATGGATATAGAGCCTTGGTGGAGCAGTGGGCTAATGCCTCCTTAAGTAACACCAGCTGCCTGCAATTAATGCAGGTTCGCATCCCACCAGGCTCAAGGTTGACTCAGCCTTCCATCCTTCTGAGGTAGGTAAAATGAGGACCCAGATTGTTGGGGGCAATTAAGCTGACTTTGTAATAATGCCGCTTGGGGGGTGTATGAAAGCCCTAATAAGCAGGCATATACATAGAATGAAGGCTACTGCTAAGCTTGTAAGCCGCCCTGAGTCTTCGGAGAAGGGCGGGATATAAATGGAATTAAAATAAAAAATAAAATAAAAAAATATAACTGCACACCACATCACAGGAGACCTTAACCAGCTAGGAGGAACATAGATTTGAAGCACATATGGCTGGACTATCAGACCCAAGGATCCTGTCCACTTCCCAAGTAAAAAGCTCAAACTGTGCCTTCAACCTAGGCTTTCCATACATACTGAAAGCTTTAAGTCTTTTATCCTAACTATTGTTTTATGGATTTTTGTAGCCTGGATCTTAAAGGCTTACATATTCAAAAATAGAGACTTGACTGCACAGATTGGACTGCATACAGGCATAGCAAGTAAGTTGCATTTCAAAGTCTTTTGAGTTTATGCGTCTAAGATTAGAACATCATTTTGAGCATTTCCCAAACCACATTGTACAAGCATTAGGGCAGAAAGTAGGCAACTTAGGAACAATCTTTCACCTTTTAAAATAAAATGTCCCTAAGTAGAAATGTTAATAGAACATTTACATTTCCAAGTAGAAATATAAATAGAACCCATTTTGAACCTGAAACTCACCCCAAAGGAAAAATCTTGGTCTAGCACTTTTTGTTCTTATCATTATGGTTCTTTTGACTCTTGGAAAGAAAAAAAAATATATAATTGCAAACCCAGATTCAAAAAGTTATGGTTCTCTGCTTCGTGGGAGTCATTTGTATATAGAATTATTTCATTTCATATATCTTGTTTGTCAGACCACCCTGCTGGGACATTTACCCTAAACATGTGTGCTAGTTTAAAGCTAATAATTCATTCTGTTTCTTTAGCATTCTGCTCAGGGTAGCATTGTGTGTGTACCACCCATGGGATCTATTAATAAAATTGAGTCTACTTGTTGCTGTTAGTTCAATTGGTTACATGCTTTCTTAATTTAATTTCCAACAATGTTAATTTGTGTCTCATATGATCATGTTGTACCAATATCCAAATGAAGGAGGAAGCTTCATAAAAATATGTTTTATCAGTCTCTCAACTGAAACCAACTCCCTACTATACAAGCAGTAGATAGCCCAATCATCTTTCAGTTTGTAATACAACATGGATGTAAATATCAAACTTATTTGGAATGTTTTTCATAATGGTAAAATCAATGTGTTTCAGCTAATTAGCAAAGAAATAGAACCCTATTTATTTACTACATTTTAATCCTACTTTTATTATTTTCATAAATCACTCAAGGTGACATGCATACATAATACTTTTTCCTTCTATTTTCCCTACACCAGCAATCCTATGAAGTGGGTTGGGCTGACAGGCTGACTGGCCAAGGTCACCCAGTTGGCTTTCACGCCTAAAGCAGGACTAGAACTCACAAGCCCCTGGTTTCTAGCCTAGTGGTTTAACCACTAGACAAAACTGTACTTCAGATAAATTTATTACGAGATAAATCTTCCTATATGTCTATGAAGATTCTCAGTCATCCAGGTCATGGTTGCTTCAAAGGTGCTTGTTCACAAAGGCAACTGGACTTTCTTGTTCTTCTTTGAAGATGTTCACTTCTCATCCAAGAAGTTTCTTCAGCTCTGGGTTCTTCATACCCAGATTCACCACCATCCAGACAGAGCAGTAGCTTCTTGGATAAGAAGCAAAACATCTTCAAAGAAAAACAAGACAGTCCAGTTGCCGCATGAAAAAATACCTTTGGGAAGTCTTCCTGTATTTACTGCTGAAATACAACAGAAAAAAAAGCAGGTCATGTATATTTTGCAACTTTAGTACTAGTTGATGCTTAATTATAATTTAGTTTAACCAGGCAGGTTAACAATGTTGGAACTTTCATTTTTTTAAAAAAACCAAAATATCCAAATTCAGCATTCTCAATTCAATGAATTGTGCAACCTTTCCCACTTCGGTCTGTGCTCTATTCTTTCTTACCATGAATTTTATGTGAGCTCTATACAGCTAGAAATAATACATGGGCTATACCCACACATTAAATTGTTATCTGTTCATCCCTGAATCGGTCAAGAACTGTAGTGGTATGAAATTTGCAATCTTGCAGCTGATCCCAATCTTATTTAAGTTACCCTGTCCTGAATTATTGCCAAATGGTGAAGTACTGATTTTTCAGTGCCTGGTATAATGGATAAAGAGATTGATGGATTCTTTCAACTTTGCTGTCTGCTTTCTATGCATATGAGAGAGAGGGGTGGGTGGAGGACTCCTGAAGGAACTTAACAGAACCAGAATTTTGTTAGCTATAAAATCTTAAATATTTTTTTCTTCTCTTTCCTTTTCTTTCTTTACATTAACACCAAAGATCAGCTTCCAGATTCACCAACGGGAAGAAAACAGACCAAGATCCCAGGTAGAGGTGGAAGTGTAGCCACTTTCATCTGAGAAACTTGGTGGTGGTGGTGGTTTCAGAAACACAGCTCTATAGAGCACCATTTATAAAACATTAGTTGTTTAAATTGGGATCTAGACTTCAGTTGGGATTGTTGCTACTGTACCTTTGAGTGCTTGAAATAGTATACTGTGTAGTCAAGTGGTACAACTGTGGAACAGAGCAGTTTCAAAATAGTATGCTATTCCCAGACAAAAGAACACAATATTAAACTGATGGGAGCAACCTATGGAATTAGATGCTAAATTTATAGCCTTTCTCACATACCTGAAGTTGGGTTGCAGAAAATATATTTTCCTCTTTTGCATCCTCTTGTAAATCATATCATAAATTTGAAACTGTTCATCTTATCTCTTTATGGCAGAAACAAGCATTGTATTTTAGGATGCCTGGAACCTTATATTTTTCTCCTCTGTTTATCTAAGTCAGGAGTGTCAAACTGCCGGCCCACGGGCTGGACTCATCACTGGAAAACCATGCCCACCCCATTGCTGGCAATGGGGAAAAAGCTCCAATATGTTGCACGACGTCATGTGACATTGCAAGTTTGGCATGTCTGATCTAAGTTACTGACTGGTCTGCGTATGTGTGTTTTTCCCCCCATAATCTGAGAATGAGAATCACCAGTAAGACCACAAAGAATGTGAAAGCCCTCTTATTCTTCCTGGAGTGGGAGCGAAGTAAAGCACCTGCCTAGTAGTTAGGTGGAAGCAGTAACCCTGAAACAGAAGGCAAGGTAGGATGTGAAGATCCAGAAGACTGCCAAGAAAAGAAGTTTTAAACAGCCAACTTTGTATACTGAGCTTAGCCATGACAACTTTAAGATGTGTGGACTTTAATTCCCAGAATTCCCCAGCCATCCTTGCTGGCTGGGATATTCTGTGAATTGAAGTCCAGATTTCTTACAATTGCCAAGGTTGAGCATACTGTTGTGTAGGGAGGGAGGGAGAGAACTAATGCTCTAAAGTTGACCCACATGCTCCTTTAACATACTGTATGCTGGTTGTTCATGTAAAAAGGGGGGTTTATTTTAACTTACTGCAGTTATGACAAATTCCCCCAGTTCCTGAGATAAGGATGAGTAGTCTCCAGTTGAGAGTTATAGAAGAGTTCTGTCCTGTTTTTCCATTTTATTGCTTTAGTAAATTTAAAATAGATATTGATTTGCAATTAGTTGATTATGGTCTTTTTTTTCCTTTTGTGTATTCCCTAGTCACATGGGCAGCTATATGAGGACCCAGATTGTTGGGGGCAATTAAGCTGACTTTGTAATAATGCCGCTTGGGTGTGTGTGTGAAAGCCCTAATAAGCAGGCATATACATAGAATGAAGGCTACTGCTAAGCTTGTAAGCCGCCCTGAGTCTTCGGAGAAGGGCGGGATATAAATGGAATTAAAATAAAAAAAAATTAAAAATAAAAAAATATGCAGCCACTCTTCATTTAGTGACCTCATTTAGTGCGTATTTGCAAAAATGATAATAAGCATAATAAAGCATTCATTTTCTTACCAATAAACCATTTTGTTGTCTGACCTGACAACAATAATCTCTGATAGGAAACTGATTTAAGATCAGGCCAGTTTCCAGCAGCAGCACTGAGGTTTCTAATCAACTAATTAAGCTGAAGGAGTTGAACTTGTTAACTTGCAGTTCGAACTTGGCACTTGTGGTAAGTACTTAGGCAAGTGGAGAAAAAGAAGATAACTTGTTCAAGCAATCTGTCTGCCCTGTAAGCAGACAAAAAAAATGGGGGGAAGTGGGTCAGGCACAGGACATTGTACAAGAGATATTCATCTGAATGAGAGGCAGCAACCAATGATTTTTGCAGCATTTCTTCTCTGTTTATCACATGTTCACTTAGCGATCATTTTGCTCAATAACAATGATTTTAGTTCTGATTTAAGGAATGGATTGCAGTCAGTAAATGAGGGGAGGGTGTAAATGCTCAAGTAGATAAATAATCCAGAGCTTAGTTCATAAAGTAATGACAAAATTGGTTCTTACAGGCACTTAAGGAGTACATGAATAGTTCAGCATCAGCTTTTCCATGTGCATCCCCACTTAGAGGACACCACTTTCAAAACAGATGAAGTGAGTTTCAGACGGTGTTGAAGGACTACTTCAGCTCGGTGAAACTTCATTCAAATCACTCCATCAAATTGATTTAAGATTCAAAGTGGGAATCTGCTTTGAAGAGAAAATTGGATCAGGTAGCTTCAAAGTGTTTCGTGGCTTTTCAAAGTGCCTTTCAGTTTGAAGCCTTTTCTATTGCTTTTGGGGTTGTTACTGATGATATAAAATGTTGTGACTTCAATTCAATATGCAGAAAATGCTGTTGGGGGTTTAATGGTGTGATGGGGTCTCTAATACTGACATAAATAAGCATCCAATCATTTCAGTATCACATTAAACTCTTTGCCTGTCACATTTTTGAGCTAGGAAGTCTGATTTTATTCAAGTTTCATTCATTTCCTTAGTTCACAGTTTCTCCAATACAGCCAACCATAAGCTTTAATTTTTATCCCACTTGTGCTAATTGATACTTCACTTCTGTGCTGGTTCTGCTAGACTGACTTGGAGCAAAATCCAATTCTTGCCAACCATCTATGAAAATCTTCCTGGCATTTAAAAAATCCCAGTAATTGGCAGCAGCAACACTACTCAACCTTAAAAGGGAAGTCAGCAGTTGTTGTTGTTGTTGTTTTCTATCCTGGAACAGACACATTTTATGCAGATATATCCCTATCAAAGTCAGCAATGAGGGCCAAACTTGCCAAGAGATATGCCACACCTCCTGATATCTAAAAATTAGCTAAGCAAATTTCAGATTGAGGTACCTTTAAGTCATTGTCCATCTAAATCATGGAGATATATATCAGTCTGCTTTCAGTCTATGGAGCAGCAAGTTCTGATTATCATTCCTTCACATGCATATCCAGGCCATCATCAACCCTATCTATCTCATTTCCAATCTAGCCACTAGTCTGAGACTTGTCATTAGTCTACATTTTCTTCATATGCTATTTTTGAGTCTTTCTGTGACATCCACCTTCCAAATCATGTCTTTCTTGCTCTTTTCTCTTGTCTCTTCCAAGTTCCATGTTGTTCCAGCTTCTATCACCACTCCATTCCTGGTCATGCTTATCTTCTCTATCCCCATTGTCTATTCTACCTTTATTCACTTTCTTCTCATAACACTTATAAACCTTTCTATTTTACCTCTTCCTAATTCAACTTCTTCTTTCATCTATTCCTGTTCCATACTCTCCACTATAGAAACAGAATACACTCTGTCTCTTTCACAGCTGTCCTTCCTGGATCACTTTCTGTGTTGTTATGCAAAGTTACTATTCCTTTATTTTTTCTGTATTACGATTCAAACCTCCATTCACCACAAGCTTTAATTTTGCAGAAAAACAATTGATAATAAAGTGTTACATCCAAAAAGAGTTTAAATATGGTTATTTATTTTACCAACATGGTGCAGAAAAAAAATCCAGTGAGCATAACAAGGTGATTTTTCCCCCTCATTACTGAGGATATCTGTTTTTGAAATTTCATTTCCTAGAAATTCTTTGTGGGGCAAACTTGTCCATTGGCTAATACGAAAATTGCAGCCACTTTGGGGTCACTTTGTATAGGTTCTTAAGTTTGTGAGGGGCTTTTTCTGATTAAAATAACCTTTAATGTCTGTGGGGGAAAAATCATATTACTATCAGTAGGCATTTTATTTAGAACTAAATTCATTTGGGAGTTGTTGACACCAGAGATTAATCTAGTAAATTAAAGTAAAACAAAATTAGGTAGAATGTCTTTGTATAGCTTGACTGTCATCCAGCAGAGTAACAAAGCAACAATTTAAACCTTGCACAAACCCAACAGAGAAAACCCAACAGTGGATGAAATGGGATTTTGAGTTTCAGGAGCAGACTAGGTGGCTGATGGATTTGACAAAGGTAGTAAAAGATAAGGGAGAAAATATATTTAACAAGTTATTTATTACAGGTACAAGTTTAATCTGTGCATGTTTTAAAATGATTTAAAAGTAAGTAGTTTGGATGTCAAGCAAGCACAGTACCTCTATTCTACTCATTAAAGCAGTCCAATGTTTAGAAGGAGTCCATATATGCCTGAAAAAAAATGATGCTTTAAGTCACAAAGGTGCTTTTCCAAAAGACAACTGGATCTTCTTGAACTTTTCCTTGAAAACATTTTGTTTCTCATCTTAGAAGCTTCTTCAAAACAGTCATGACTTGGATGATTGAGAATTTCCATAGACATGATGATTTAAGCAATCTACTCATTAAAGTCAGTGTAACTCTTAAAGCAGCAGCATTAATTTCTACAGTAGACAGAAGTCTGAAAAAGTCTGCTTTAACTTAGTGTGGAGGGAAGGAGAGCAGGCACTACCAGGTGCAAGGAACTGAATAGAATAGAATAGAATAGAATAGAATAGAATAGAATAGAATAGAATAGAAGAGAAGAGAAGAGAAGAGAAGAGAAGAGAAGAGAATAGAACTATAACTTTATTGTCACTTTAAATATACAATAATCAGCATATATTAAAATAAGATTTCATTGCATACAGCTCTCAAAGGGTAGCCACCTCCAATATATACTGTGTAAACGTGACCAAAAAAAATATATGCATATACCTATATACACACATATGTGACCCAGAGAAACAACAGAGCCTATTTCAGATATATACAGTACATGGCGAGAAAAACGAATCTTACAAATTTACCAGATGGATGGCATAGGGAACAAAGTTGTTACAGAATCTGATAGTCCTGCTAGAAATACTTCGAAACCTTCTTTGAGAGGGGAGCAAAAAAAGCAGACCGTGAAGTGGGTGTACAGGGTCACTAACAATGCTTCGAGCTCTAAGCATGTAGGGGTTATAAGCAATGTTCTAAATAATGGCTTCCTATAATCTTCTCAGCTGTCCTTACCACTCTCTGGATGGACCTTCTATCTGAGGCACTGCTACCATCAAACCAAACAATGATGCAGTTGGTTAAGATGCTCTCAATCATGCCTCTGTAAAAAGTGGCCAGGACAGAAGAAGAAAGATGTTCTCATCCAACGCAGGAAATGCCGATGCTGGTTTGCACGCTTCACTAAGGAAGATGTGTGGAGAGACCAGTTCTGACTGTTAGTTTTCTGTACCCCCAGATACTTGATACTGTTGACCACCCCCATAGATGCAGCTTTGATACATAGTGGAGTATGGCTATGCCAGCTCTGTCTAAAATCTACAATGATGTCCTTTGTTTCATTAGCATTCAGAACCAGATTAATTTTATTGCACCAGTCCATCAGAGCCTTCACTTGTTCATTATCCTGGATAGGATCTACCACTGCCATGTCATCCACATACTTCACAATATGATTCTTCTAAAGCTCTTCCAAACTCACATAGCCCTAATATAAATGTAGGGATTTTATTCAGTAAAGTTTTCATGTTACTATATTTTGCTACTATACTGTATGTATATAATTGTCATGAAATTTCAATAAAATGTATGCAACATACATTATAAATATTACACAAATTGTATTATAAATTAGTATGGATTGTATAATTAAAATTCATAGAATCAACATGTTTCAGGATGTAATATACTTTTGTGTGTACTGCTAGCTAGATCAATCTTCGTATCAAGCAATTTCACTTTAAAAAATCAAAGATCCAAGTGGGAAAAAACTTTGCTTAAGAATCTTAATACACATTGAGAACATATACCTACATCATTGAGTATATGTGTCTACATTAACCTCTAATGTAATAAATGTATATATAAATACACACGTTTGAGATTTAGAAAATAATTATAATATTCAAGAAAAGAGTTAGTAATCTGTGTCTTTCAACTACAATTCCCAGCATACTTCAATATTTATGGCAACTGCTGATAATTCTAATTCACTAGAATCTGGTAAACCAGCTCTTTTGATGGTATTTCAATCTTGAAAACAAATTTCAAAATAATTTCAGCCATCAAGTAGAAAATGACATTTTGAAAGAGGGATTGTATTCTGAATATTTATATATGAGAGTAGAGGAATTTCAATCAATTTATTATTGACTTTAGCCAGCAAAAGAATTAGAACAGGGCTTTTCAACCTTTTCACCCATTGTACCACTTTTAGGATATGGCAACATCCGAGTACCACCAGTCACCTAGCAAGGTGTTAAAAACTTGTTGACCAAAAAAAGGAAAAAAGTGATGAAGTACAGATAGTTCTCGACTTACAACACTTCGCTTAGTGACTGTTCAAAGTTACAATGGCACTGAAAAAATTGCCCCCAAGCTACAGCCAAGCAAGACACCTGCTTGTCAGCCCAGCGGTGCTCTTCCTCCTGTCTGAGGTTTTCATTGTTTTGAGCATTTCTGTTGAGGATTGGCAGCGGGGGTGGGGTGGGGGGTGTTGGGTTTTTATTCTCCCTGTCTGTTGGGTGGGAGCAGCAGGTTTTGGTCACTTCACATGACCCTGGGACACTGTGACCATCATAAATATGAACCAGTTGCCAAGCATCTGAATGTAAATCACAAGATCCTGGAAATGCTGCAACATTCCAGCTGATCGGTGTTTCTTCTGGGCTCAGAAGTGCCAGGATGAACACTGAGCTCCAGCTGGAAACTGGCGCTGATCCTGGCACTTCCACTGAACCCTGACAGCCCCAAAGAAGCGCTGATCCTGGCGCTTCCACTGAACCCTGACAGCCCCAAAGAAGCGCTGATCCTGGCACTTCCGCTGAGCCCTGACAGCCCTGCAGCTCCAGCCATCTCTCACACAGCCTTGTGCGTTGCTGCCACTGGTTCAGCTCATTCCTCTCCCCGGCTACCACTTTTCTAGGATGGTCACGTACCACCCGCCAGGTGCCAATGTACCACAGGTGGTACCCATACCACTGGTTGAAAAGTCCTGAATTAGAGGAATCAAAATACCTGAAAGAAGAAGTACAGGTTTTGTTGTTCCAACATGACAAGCCATTCCTTTGATTCCAGAGTGAAATATATTACTCTGAACCTCCAGGTTGTTGGATTATTTTCTTCCTCTTTAAGAATCATTTTACATATAGTGGAAATTTCTCATCCAAATATGATCTGAAGGGAATTTTTTCCCCTAACCTCTATAGTATTTTTACAGAAGAAGCACAAATTAGCCTATATTTTATTCTTGGATACTTAACTGACCATTTATAGGAAAAAGCATCATTGCGCTATTATACAACTCATTTTCAAAATCTAAATATAGTTCTGTATATTTTTAAGCATAAACATTCATTTATATTAAATATTTAGATATTTAAAGGTGTAGGGGTTGGGCATTTATTTTTAATTAACAGCTATTTTTGTCACCATATGTAAATAAACTTATTTGAATTTAAAGAGGAAGGGAATGTTTAAAAAGGAAAGAACATGATAAGACAACTGCACATTATACATATAAAGATAGATTTGACTTTTCTATTTGAAATATGCATAATTCATATCCTAAACACACATTTCAGATGTACTGTGTACTTTGTGCTGTTCTGGTCTACTGCATGCTATAATTAACATACATTTTCTTTGCTGAGTGACTTTTAGTGCCTTCAGAAGTTAATGGAAAATAAACCTATAACTCTGTAACCTTAACCCAAACTTTTGACAAACTTTTTTAGTTGATAGTGAAAGATCCAGTGCAACAACTGGATCAATCTTATACTCTATAAGCCCTCTTATTATAATCACTAACTAATTTGTAATTCTGCTAATTTTGTTTTCCCTGTATTTTTATTCTTGGCTATTTATAAATTTTCTCATAGGAATTTACTTAAATATTCACACACTTTTTTGTATACTTATCCTAATGAGTGTGTGGTTATGTATCTCTGCACGTACATTTGCAATTTTCCATAAATATACACTTTTACATATTTTAAAATATGTGTTTACTTCCCTAATGTGTAGATATTTGTATTTTTCTTTATTAGGTGAAAACCATATCACACATTTCTCAAAGTAGATATTTCTGTCAAATTTGTATACTCTGGGACTACAAAGGCCCATTTCAAGGTTAGTAAATATTCAGAAGAACGATATTTGTCATCCATCCCTAATAGCTACCTAACCTATCTAGAAATCAGGGATTACAAGAGCTAGAATCCAAAAACTGAAATCTTGGGATAACTATATTAAAACTGGATTTCAGGTTTCGAATCTTTATTTTAGACTCTAGAGTAAACTATAAATCATTCTGGAAATTTCCTGAGCCACAAAACAATCCTAGGTATTCTATTCCTCTGGCTCTCATTCATCTGTAACTGAAAGTAAATTGTACTGTGCATCTGATGAATTGAATATGATCCATGAAGCCTTATGTGAAAAGCAATTTGTTCAGTTCTAGGGTGCCAGAAGCACTACTGTTTTTAATATAATAATCTAACATAGCAGCTCCTTTTGGAACAGGTTCTTGTCTTCTTCAACACAAAAAAGTCAGAGTAATAAGTTTCTGTCTCTGTCTCTGTCTCTGTCTCTCTCTGTCTCTCTCTGTCTCTGTCTCTCTCTGTCTCTGTCTCTCTCTGTCTCTCTCTGTCTCTCTCTCTCTCTCTCTCTCTCTCTCTCTCTCATTCACTCACTCACTCACTCACTCACTCTCTTTGAGAAGGTAATTGAAGTTGAATTCCGAACATTTCTTGGGAAAGAAATTCTGCCAGGCATGATCCTTAGAATTTCCTATGAAACTTTGTCCCTCAGAGGATCAAGAAGGGCACCAGAAGAATAACTATCCTTGACTTGATAGCAACAATAAAGAACTAGGACAGGAAGACAAAATAACAGAAAAATTGGGGGGAAAACAATGTTTTATACTAAAATTTCTAAACTTAAGGAAACTAGAATTCAATGTGTATTTTGTATTTCAATAAATAAATAAAAGATAACGGGAAATAAATTCAAGAAGTGTGGGAGTTCCTGGAAAAGAAAATATGAAAAAGTAAAAGAAGAGTAGAAGAAGACCATTATTATTACACAAAAAAATAAGACAAAACAATTATGTGTATCCAATCAGATCACCAAGGAAAAATATGTGTATATTGTGTGGAATGCTGCAGAGAGGCTGTATAGAGGTTGGGAAAGGTAGTTAATAGCAGCTAAAAAACCCTACTTTGGGTTCTTCAAAAAAGAGAAGAGAACCATCACATCATTACAAGTAGTTTGAGCCCAAACTTTATGTTGCTAAGTGAGGAATTTGTGAGTTTTGCTCCATTTTAAGACTTTTAATGCCACATTTATTAAGTGAATCACAACAGTTAAGTTAGTAATATGGTTGTTAAGTGAATCTGGCTTCCCCATTGACTTTGCTTGTCAGAAGTTTACAAAAGGAGATTGTATGACCCAGGACATTGCAACTGTCATAAATATGAACCAGTTGTCAAGCACCTGAATGTAAATCACATGAGCATGGGGATGCTGCAATGGTTATAAGTGTGACCATTGTCTTAAGTCACTTTTTTCAGTGCAGTTATAACAATCACTAAGCGAACTGTTGTAATTAGATGATTACCTGTATACAGTGGCGTAGCGTGGGGGGTGCAGGGGGGAGCGGCCACACCGGGTGCAACATCTGGGGGGGCGCGCTCGCACTCACAGCTTTCTGCCCCTGCCTGGCTCACTCTCTCTCTCTCACTGCAGTGCTGGCTGTGTGAATCCGATCCAAGCCGCCGGGTCGCCGCCCACTGTGAAGGGGGGGTGCCAGGCGTGCCTTGCCCCGGGTGCTGACAACCCATGCTACGCCACTGCCTGTATATAATCTGTTCAATGAAAAAAGAAGAAGCAAGGACTAATTTCTTTTGCTTCTCTCATTTATCTGGAATTCTGAAGCATTTGGAGCCATAGCAATAGAGGGGATATCTAGAAAAAAAATGTCTAAAAATATCCGAGAGAAGCTGGATAGTTTTAAGGCCAGCAAATTTTCTTTGGAAATGTTCAGATGAGGATAGGCATTCAAGATTCAACTTGATGGATTGACAGCTAGTTACTATAAAAAATTGCAGTCAGAAATGGTGGAGCCTTTGAAGGATTTATTTAGAACAATTCAACTTGGGGGAGTAGTGCCCCCATCATGGAGAACAGCTTTCATAACATTGATTCCAAAGGAGGATCAAGATCTTAGTCAACCAAAGAATTATAGACCAATATCTCTTTTAAACACTGATTATAAGATATTTGCTAAAGTACTAGCAAATAGAATAATGAATGTAATGCAACAAGTGATACATAATGATCAGTCGGGGTTTATAACTGGTAGACAAATGAAGTATAATGTAAGACAAATTGTTAACTTATTGGAATATTTGGAAAGAAACAACCAAGTCTCTGCTGCATTGATATTTTTAGATGCAGAGAAGGCTTTTGACCAATTGAATTGGCAATTTTTATTGAAAGTAATAGAAAAGATGGAATTTGGGGATTATTTTTACAGGCTATTAAAGCAATAAAACAAAAGCAAACGGCACAAATAATTTTAATGGTAATTTAACAGAAATTTGTAAAATTGAAAAAGGAACAAGGCAGGGATGCCCTTTATCAGCATTGTTGTTTGTTCTATCACTGGAAATATTATTGATTAAAATACGTGAATCAAATAAGATAAAGGGAATTAAAATTAGGCATCAAGATTATAGATTGAGAGCGTTTGCAGATGACTTGGTTGTTACTTTAAGTCAACCTACTCAGTCGGTTTTAGAATTACTGGATGTGATAATACAATATGGACAAGTTTCTGGATTTAAAGTTAATAAGCAAAAAACTAAAATATTAACAAAAAATATGACTATAAAACAAAGAAGCATTAGAAAAAGCAACTGGATTTGAAATAGTAAAAAAGGTTAAATACTTGGGGGTATATATCACAGCATCGAATGTGAAATTATATAAAAACAATTATGAATTGTTATGGCAAAAAGTACAAAAGGAGATTGATAGTTGGAAAAAAAATACAATTGTCTTGGTTGGGGAGAATAGCAGCCGTGAAGATGAATGTCTTACCAAAATTTTTATTTTTGTTCCAAATGATACCAATACTTAAGAAAGATGCAAATTTAAATGAGTGGCAAAATGGTATTAATAAATTTATCTGGGCAGGGAAAAGACCGAGAGTAAAGCTTAAAATAATGCAAGATGCACATGAGAGAGGGGGTTTGAAGATGCCCAATTTGAGATTATATTATGATGCATTTGTGTTATCAACAATTAGTGATTGGTTCAATTTAACGGATGAAAGAATATTGAATATTGAGGGGTATGATTTATTGTATGGATGGCATGCATATTTATTTTATGAAAAAAAGGTGTATAATATTTTTAAGACTCATATCTCAAGGAATGCTTTGCTCCAAGTTTGGAAAAAGTACCAATATATATTAAATAATAAAATACCTATATGGGCAATACCTAGACATGCAATAGGAAATATAAATGTGGAGCAGAAACAAGATGTGATTACCTATCAAGAACTTCTTAGGATGGAAGGGAATATTTTGAAACTGAAACCTTTAAATGTTTTAAAGGAAGAAAAGATAGTACAGGCTTGGTTTCAGTTTGTACAATTACAAGCTAGATGGATAGAAGATCAGAAAATTGGTATAGTAAAAGCTGATGAAAATTTGATAAAGCAAATTAGAGATCAAAGTCAATCGCATATAAAAACATTATATAATGCTCTTATAGAGATTGATTCAGAATCGGAGTTAGTTAAAGATTGAATGATAAAATGGGCTCAGAATATTCAAGAACCCATAATGATGGATACTTGGGGAAAAAATTGGGTTAGAAATGTAAAATTTATGCAAGCACAAAACCTAAGAGAGAATTTTTACAAGATGTTTTATAGATGGCATTTAGATCCTAAAAAGTTAGCATGTATGTATCCAAATCAACCACCTAAGTATTGGAGATGTGGTAGTGAAGAGGCAACTTATTATCACATATGGTGGACATGTAAAAATGTTAAAGCCTTTTGGATAAAAATATGGTGGATTTTTCAGAAAGTTTTTAAGAAAAAAATAAGATTTACTCCGCAGCTATTCTTATCGGGGATTATTTCGGATTGTACTGTTATAGAAACTAAATTAATGTCACACTTAATAATGGTAGCCAGACTGTTGGTGGCGCAACATTGGAAGAAAGAAGATTTACCTACAATAGAACAATGGATACTTAAAGTAATGGACATAGCTGAAATGGCAAAAGTTTCAGCATATTTTAAAGAACAGTCACAAGAAAAATATATTTTGGAATGGAAAAGATGGATTGATTATATTCAGAACAAATATGGGACTAAAAAGTTTCAAATAGCATATGAATAATTTTTACAATTATAGAAGTGTTATTATAATTACTTTAGTTTTGTTATAAGGGAGTTAAAGGGTGGAAGGTTTGTTAACGTTGTAATAGATATTTAGCATATGTTTGCAGAAGATTGCTATATGTAATACCCTGTATTCTGCTTTGGGAAGTCCGGGGGGAGGGGAGGGGGGAGGGTTGATGGGGAGGGGGGTTTATTATTAAAAATTTTGTAAAACTTTTCAATAAAAAAAAGATTCAACTGAATTTCTAAATTAAGTCAGTTTTGGGGATAAAAATGTTGTTGAAATATGATACAGTTACATATACATACTATAGTTGCTGTTGTTAACAATTGTCATTCAATTTTTATTTACAGTAAGTGCCTAGTAACATAAATTCCCTGGCTACTCCAGAAGAAATATCTTAGAAGCCATTTAAGTGTTTGAATAGATTATGGAGAATTAACTAGCTTGAGGGAACAAATGTCTCAAAGATGGCTTCAAGGAAAAGCAAGCAGATTACTCCCATGTTGGGGGCCATTATCAAAAAGACCAACTTCTTAGTAGACCATCTCACTTTATTTAAAAGATTAAGGGTGCTTACTGTTTTACAGTACATAAGAGGATTTACCTTAGACTCCTTGAGAAAATTTGAAAATTCCAGCAGGTAATACGTGGAAAACCCTCTAGGCTGAGACTTGCAAGATGACTAAAGATGATATTTGAGATTATAAACATAGCATTGAGTTCAGATAGCAATTCTCCTACAAAAAGCAGTTTTGTGACTTCACCCTTTGATTCACTATAGAGAGAATTTTGTATATCTTTACTGCATATGACTGTTGAAATATCACAGGCTGAAACTTTGATGCAAGATTTCAAAGTGTTAAAAAAATAATTTGCAGCAGAGAAATATTTAAAGCAACTGTTTGTTTCTTCAAACAGAAAGAGGCAAAATCCACCTATTTGGGGTACTTCTGGAACTGAATCTTATGTACATTTGTTTGACAATCCTTTTATCTCCTGCATAGACCATAATTGCAGAATTTAAGAGTTTCAGCCAGATTGCCCTGTGGCTTTATTCACCAAAAATTATAGCTTTCTCGCTGATGAAAAAATAGCCACAGAATGATGTCTCCCCATGCTGAACTACTAATTAAAGCAAGGGTTCCATACCCCTTGGCGAATTCAAAAAGATTTATGTTCATTATATTCCTCGTGACTCTTTAACATCAAAATTCATTTCAAACTGTTTAGAACATTAGAATGCCAGCATGGACTCTGTTTTTTCAATCTTATACATTTAAAAACATCAACCTCCTGTTTGGAATACCGTAACACACTCCATATGGGGCTGCCATGGAAGAACATTCAGAAGTTACTTACTGAATGGGGCAGCCTGGATAGTGATGGGTATATCCCAATATACTTAGGTGATCCTGACATTTTAGGAGTTGCTTCGGTTACCAGCTAGCTTCTGGGTGTAATTCAAGGTGCTGTTTTTCACCTTTCAATTTTTTCACCTCTATAGAGCTCTGCATCTGCCTCTCCAACTGGATCAAATGCAATTAGCCTCCTCCATCCCTCCCTGATGGGAGCCAGGAGATGGTTGCCCCTGCCCTTTGGAACTCCCTCCCAATAAAAATATGGTCAACCTCTCCCTCCTAAACTTCAGGGAAATCATGAAGGCTTGTTCCCTCTTGAATAGGAGAAGAGGGTTTTGTGATTTGAAGGTGAGGTTGCAGAAACATATACTTGTGGTGGGGTTGTTGTTGTTTTTTTAAATGATACTTATGCATCATTTGGGACTTTCTGGAGCATTTTAATGCTTTCATTATTAGCTGTTAAAGCCTGGGAGAACGGATGACTAAATCAATCAATAAACTGCAGAATCCTTGAGATATGATATTATGTATGAATATTAAGAGATAAGCCTCATTATGTCAAAATTTCACTCATCCAGTTCAATATATTTTATCCCCAATGAGGGTATAGATGACAGCAGCCAGACTTTCCTATCACATGCTAATAAATCCTACACCCAGGTAGGAAAGAAAACTATCCTTTCTCCATGTGTCCCTACCTTTATTTTCTTTACATCACCCAAGGCTTCTGAAAATTCTCAGGGCAGGAATCACTTCTGGACTGCAAAACACTATGCACCCTCAATAATCTGTTATTGCCATTCATTTTTGTTGCCTCAATGAAAACCACTGTCACGTAAGAACAAATTTAAAAGACATTAGTGAAAATAGAGTATTACAGTAGAGTTCCCTAGGGGAACTCTACTTTTTACTACCACATTAGCAATGGACAATCTTGAATAGGTGTCAGGTCCCCATAGATCCCTGTTGGGACACTGCCATTTTGGTGGGAGGGGAGAACCTCAGGGCTGTGATGTATCCATTTTTCTTTGTTCCTCTTTTGCTTTGATGTATCTTCCTGGGAAATGGGAGGTGTGAGGGAAGAGCCTGAGGCCATATCTTTATCTCATTTCCAAGAACCAAGGCCGCAGCACCTGAGAACAACTTTTTATCAGCTTAGAGTCTTCACAACACCTTTACACCACTGGATTGGCTCTCATGGATTGGGAAGTGGGCAGGAGTTTTGAACAATTAGAGTTTAACCTAATGTTTTCGCACGGGAAATTTAGATTCTGCCTGTTTTCTCTGCAACCATTATCTTTCAATAAAAGTTCCTTTTGAAATGCTGCTCTCTTCAAGAGTTCTGCTTTCTTGACGGAATAGTTGAGGCGAGGCCTTACATTAGGCAGGATCTGCAAAGGATCAAACCAGAGTGGCACCAGCCCTATTGTGGGGGCTAGGTACCTGATGTCCAACCAGGGCAGTGAGCATGAAGAAGCTAAGTGTTGGAGGGAGACCTCTACCCAAACTCACCCTGACACTAACTGCAGCAAATGGACAGAGGAGGCTGCCACCCTGGTGGATCCCTTGAAGCTAAGATGCTTCATTGGTGTGGGGAAGAAGGAAGACGGGGATCAAAGGACTAAAGGAGTCAATCTCACCTGCAGAAGCCAACAGCATGGCTGGACATGTGAGATGGAAGTGCTGTATGATGACAGTGAACCAGAGGAAGAACCAGACCATACCGATTGCCTCATGAAGCAGGCAATGCTTCATGAGGATTATCACCTCACAAGGTGCCTGCCAGGACTCTCTGTATAAATGGGGCATAGTATCCTCCCCTCAATGTGTGTGTGGGGTCCTACATCAAACTGTAGATGACATCATGACCAGCTATAAGCTGGGTGCACATACTGGTCCATTAAATTTATATATTTTTTTAAAAAAATATAAACAATGCTGTGCCTTGACATTGATATTTGAACATAGATCTTTTTGACATTTATATTTTTTGGGTTCTATTAATCTAGTTAAAATGTTAATTTATTTTGCTAGTCCATGTGTGATATGCCATACACTAAATAAATCTTCATCTCTAATTTCCAGGGGGTGGGGGTGGGGGTGGGAGAGAGATTTGTCTTCTTATTCCATGACTGATCAATTTGTCCAACTTTCAATTTTAGGCAATGGGCACAAATTCTAAGATGCATTAGTATCTCCATAGCCTCTCGAGTTTGTTTCCAAGGATGTCTTTAGTGCATTTTCATTCCCATAGAGAGCGATTTCTACTTTTTTACATGTTGGAAATTCAAGTTCCTTTGAGTGAATGCAGACAACAAAATAGCATCTTTAGTATAGAATCTTTAGAAAGCTTTCAGATGAATTCCCTTATTTACATAGCTTTTTCTTTCATATGAGTGGCTCAAAGAATTGCCCCTGATATCAAGTTCTGATTCCTTAAGGCAAGTGAAGCAGAAAAGCAGGAGGGGAAAAAAATGTCCTGCCTGTCAAATGGCAATGACTGCCTGTCCCATGTACTGTAAATGTTCTCTGATCGTAACCAAACTTTAAATGGTTCATTCAGAGGAATATTTCATCTAAATAGCATGCAAATTATATTTGGGATGTTACTCAGTCACTTAAATTGTCACTTTTAGATGTTAGAATTAAGTAGCAATTGCAATTTCAGATGCCACGTATCTACAACACAGATGGTGTGGATTTGTGACGCTTAATCTTATTTTTGTTTCTATGATTACTTTTTTTCAGTGTAACCCATCTTGAGAGGGCTGTACAAGCAATTACAGATGGCACAGATATGTAAAATAGCTAAACAAATAACATACTATTAGAAAGACTGTCAACAGTGATTGAGTTTGACTGTTGTTATGGCTGCTGTTGTTATATATCTTATTTTTATGCTGATACAGAAGTTAAAAACAGCCAAGCTGCATGCCTTTATTTCTACACATGAGCCACAAAGCCTGCTGGGTAAGACCTAATTGTAAAATATGAGATTATGGTTTTGTTCAATGTCACACCATTCTTTACATCCATAGTCCCAGAACCAATGAAAGAATCTATGACAACAGTACTAAATAACACAACAAACCAAGCAAAATACATGAAGATCAAAACACCCAGAATCATGAACTTTATCGACCTCTGCCTCACTACCTACTTTTAGTTTGATGGACAAATATACCAACAAACCCTAACTCTGATTTATTCTTCAGTCTCAAGTGAAAGTGACAAGGATGTAGCTTTGAAGTCTATTTAAGATGGGATTTTTGCCTGGATCCCAATTGGCAGATAGGGTTGAAACAATCCATTCTCCACTCCTAAGATGCCTTTCCTCTTCATCATCTCCTTTTCTCTTTCTCTCTCCCTCTCTCTGTCTTATAATTTCTTTTCTTGCTTTCTCTTCTAGTAACATGGAAAGACATATCAATTTTTCATAAAGTCTACAGAGTGAGAGAGAGAGAAACAGACAGACAGACACACATATATAGTGTGTGTAAGGTAAAGGTAAAGGTTCCCTCACACATGCATGCTAGTCATTTCCAACTCTAGGGGCCGGTGCTCATCTCCGTTTCAAAGCCGAAGAGCCAGTACTTGTCCGAGGACGTCTCTGGGGTCATGTGGCCGGCATGACTAGATGCCAAAGGCGCACGGAACGCTGTTACCTTCCCACTAGAGTGGTCCCTATTTTTCTACTTGCATTTTTACGTGCTTTTGAACTGCTAGGTTGGCAGAAGATAGTGTGTGTACACACACACAAACACACATTTAAATAGCACAATAGAAATTAAATATCACAGTATTGTTTCAGAATATATGGGATAAGGCACTCCCAGAGATGTTGATCAAAATTACCTACTGGGTAAATATTGTTTCATATACTACTGCTATATCTATCCCAAGGTTATTTCCTTGACATGCATTTCTTTCATGTGTCTAAAAAAATGAAGGACATGCTCTGACTGCTACACAAAATACTTCTCCCCTGACAGTCGCCTATTTCTGATGTCTAGTGAAAAAATAATAAGATTTGGAGAAAGTGTTTATCATATATTTCATTAGCTTTTATATTGGTTTAATAATATTACTAACAGTATATATGTTTTCTCATTGGCTGGAGAGCAGAAGGAATTTACTGAAATTGCTTGTCTCTTCTTTATGTGCACCTTGTCAGTTTCACTGTAATTCATTAAGAAGACTTATAGGAATAAAGAGATTTGCCACACTGTAGGTGACAATGGCTATGAAAAATTCAAAGAAAGGTGATAAAAGATCTATGCTGTATAAAATAATATAGAAAATATAAGATACTTCAGAAAGAGCACAATATATATATAATTTCTTTCACACTTGGTCAGGCTTAAAACTGGCTTAAAAATGTATCCAATGAAAAATGTACACTTTGTCACACTAAGTTCAATAAGACTTGTTTAGCAATAAAGCATAGGAACTTAGCAGTTACTTGTAAGATAGCCGATTGTGCATCATTAATGTTCTTTGATGGCATTTTCTAGGTTCTGATTCATTTGGTATCTTCATTTGCTCCCCCCCCTTCAAGGCAGAATATCGTAATCTAAATAATTATGCAAATGAAAAGCATGTGTGGGTATCATGGAGAATTCTGAAGTCCTGCTTACAAAAACTTCTCTTTGCTTTATTTACTTTTTTTTTAAAAAAAGAAAGAAATAAACTTGTACTATTTATTTTAACTAAAAACAGGATACTCTTTCTAAATTGTGAAATGTGCAGTAAAAACATGTATCTGTGGATTATATTCTGTTCAGTAATATTTTCTATTTATTAAGGCTTCAGCCTTGGCTGCAGCTGTCTTCCAACAATACATTCACACAAATCATTTGGTCACTGAAAGAAAGAATAGCTTTAATATCAATTTTGCTCTTTGGTGACTAGATAACCTCCAAGACATTACTATTTTATGTAATTATTTTATGAAATTTAATGTGCAAATGTGAATTTAGAAATTTCTGAGAGTCTTTTTAAGCAGTAGAAAATATCCCCTTAACCTTACAGAGGTAATTGACAACATATTAGTGAGAGAAGAAATATATTCTGCTTACGCAGATCCAACCAACATGTGCAGGTATAGATCCCGGAAGGTGCAGTCAAAGTCTGAGAGAAAATGTAATCAGCCAATGATGTCCATTTTGCTGACCAACAGCTGGACAATATTAATTGTACTATCAAAAGCTAACATTGTGAAAAATCAGTAGATGACAAAAATGCAATAAACGTTTGCATTTGTACTTTAATAAAACATAAATAATATATTAAGCAAGGCGATAATAAAAAGTTACTGGCTTTTTAACACTTCAGCTCATTTCTACATTTATGCTGAGATAACAAAAAAGCAATTAATTTACAGATGAATATGTGTTTATTCATACTGAATAAATGGTAATTCAAGGCAAACATTTATAGTCTGCTTTAAAAAAATGCAGATTAGTTCAATGTTTTCGAATTGAAGGCAAGCGAAACTCTGCACGCTAAAATTATGCATTGAACTTGTGTTTCCTAGGTAGACTTCCAAATTTTTGTTAACTCAATATATTTAACAATGTTTATTTCCAGTTCTGAAATCTGGTACAGTAAGCTTCTCTGCAAACTTAGTCAGATACAATTTGCATTAATTAGTACTGTTTTTATTTTGAATTTAATTTTTTTGATTTTGGAATGGGCAGAGGGTGAGGGAGACTCTTCACGTTATCAGAAAGTTGGCCCACCAGTCTTGTTTAGTTCTTCTTACAAAGCTCAAATTACGTTTGCCTTTTAATACAGCAAATTCATGCAACTTTAAATACCTGAAATCACCTTGTCCTGATTTTTTAAAAATTTCTGTTGTAAGTTTTTGCAGAGCCACAATGATCAAACAGCAGCAGCAGCAACAATAACAATTACAATTCACTGAAACTAAACTCTCTCCAAGCTGATTTCATTTTATTGGGGGAAGGAAATTCTAAAGACATTTGTTACGGCACTGAAGGCAATGGAAACATATTCAGGATTAATTATAATAAAATGCCATCTGGTTTCCCAATTAACAATGGCAGCCAATGGAAACATATTTATTTCTTAGTGTGGTATCACAGCTGGGTGTTGACTTATAGTTGCTAACTGGGAAAAGCAGGTCAAAACAAAATGCCTCTAACAAAACAATGTTGTGGTTTGGTGCAGGTCATAGAGTTACCTATTTAAGGGAATGGAACACTATAACTTTGAGTTACAATAACATTCAATTTCATATAGTTCAATGCAGAATCTATATGGCTGAATGCCCTTGGAGAATAACTGATTAAGGCTAATAAAAGAGAGCATACCACCTCCCAAAGCAGTTGTTCCTTTCTTAATGATAGTGAAAATCTGCTTCTCTAAATATCTATGACTGGTGCTAGACCTCCTTTATGGAGCAATAATCTTCTCTAAATATCCCTTTAGGTAATTAATGTCTGCCACTAAATCTTTTTTATTATTTTTTTTTGCTTTTTTATACTTAGCTATTTTAACCAATCCTCATAAGACTTGCTATACTACTTACATGTTGTTTCTCTCTTCACACATCTTCACTAATCTTTGGAACCTGATGCAGAACTCCAGGTGTAGTTTGATTAGCAGTATCTGTGGGGTTGTGGAAAGGAAGAGGAAATAGTGAAAACATCCCTGCACTGATACAACACAAACTCTACTCCTTTTGTACAAGCACCATGATATCACAGCTTGCTTCTCAAATGGTATGATCTTCAGCTTCATCCTCTTGGTTAGATTATAACAGTTGATAACCCTTTAGATCCCAATTCTGGTTTTTATGTTAATTTGTCTTTTCAGCTTCATTCCCTCTGCAAATATATAAGCCACTGGACAATCACATTGCAACATTTCACTATAGCTGTATAACACTGCTCTTTTTACTTCCCAGCAATTGGGCAATGCAATCAATGTAATACAGTTAGTTTTCAGGCAAATACTACCTCCTCCCACCAATACATAACACTGATTTACATTGACAAAATAATGTTAGAAAAGGTTCACAGCCTTGTAAATTCTGCTTCAGTGCTGTGGGTTCAGTGTAATACTAATTCTTAAGCACTGTTATCTCTCTCTCTCTCTCTCTCTCTCTCTCTCTCTCTCTCTCTCTCTCTCTCTCTCTCTCTCTCTCTCTCTCTCTCTCTGAGTAGCTCTGCTTTTGGAGAATAAACCAAAACGTAGGTGCAGAACAACCTTGCAAGCTTTTCTGCAGGTAAGTACTTTACATTTATCACTAGTTTATATGACTAGAAATTGGCAAGCAGAGAAGAAACTTGATTGGGTACTAAATACTCTAAAGCAGGGGTGTCAAACTGCCGGCCCACGGGACAGATGCGTCATGAAGAAACCATGCCCACCCCATTGCTGGCAATGGTGAAAAAGCTATACATCATGCAACGTTACGTGACATCACGAGTTTGACATGTCTGCTCTAAAGGTAGAACTCAACATCTTGCTTCCAAAATGGTTCCGTTCAGCATCTTGAATACCACAAGAATTAGCAATTTGTCAAGGTTCTGTACTGGATAATGGATCTCATAAGAAGATAGTTATAAGAAGTCAGGGAAGGTAAACCCCATTTCCCTCTCTGTTAATCCAGGACTAAACTTTATACAATACACTTTTTTGATTCAGGAAAAAGAAAAAGAGAAAGAAGTGCTTAAGCAACTTTTTCTTTAAAGTTCAACTTTTAAGATTGCTCTGTCCAATATAAATATCATCAACAGTTGTTGTTTCCAAAAAATATGAGCAAAAAGGTAATTGTCCTTGAGATGATTTCTCCAAAGCTGAACTTCTTTCCAAGATACTACCAATTGTTTGTGGCTGTATTTCATTGTCCTTCTTTCTCCCTATCTATACCTATCTATACCTATATCTATTCCTAAACACATACCTATATCATCTGTAATTCATCACATACAAGAAGACATTCCTGTGCTTTCAGGAAAGGCCTAATTTCTTCTCAGAATCTAATCTAGAAATGGGCATTATCTTGGTGTGAAATGTTCTGCTCTTTTCTCTCCTTTAAACAGGTTTATCAGTCCATGAATCTGGAGAAGTAATTGTAATTGAAGTGTCCATTACTCCCAAAGCAGCTGCATCATTTTCTTGGACAAAGCTGCATCCAATATGAGAATTCTAATTTAATAAAGAGATTCTTGTCATAGACACTATCTCTCCAATCAGCTTTTCCAAATATATTTTCTGCAACAGTGCAGATGTGTTTCTGTATTTAAAAAAATCCCATTCTAAATAGAAGACAGAAATACCAATGGAAGAATAATCAGATAAGATGTGCATGTTTCTAATATCTTGCCAAGCATGACATATCAGGGAAACCAATTTTATTTTGCTGTCTGTGCTTTTCTGCACAATTTCCCCAGAATCCCAAGAAGGTGATCTCTGTAGCAGAGACAGATGGAGCTTGAAAATTAGTCTTCAAGCATGGCTCACAGCACAGACCAAGGGACTAGAGTCATTTTTTGTTAAACTACTCAGTCCCCTGAGTCACTATCGCTTGGGTCTTATTTTGCATCATGCTAAAGGATTCAAATATTCAGAAATTGACAGCTTTAAGAAATCAGATGAAAGAAAAGTTGGATGACATATCTTCATTGCTCTTTATATAAAAGGTAAATAAAACTTCCCACTGTCAACAAAATGTATCTATGGTAGGAAGGAAAGAAGGAAGGAAGGAAGGAAGGAAGGAAGGAAGGATTTTACTGTCTTTACTTTTGTAAAATAAGCATCCAGATATTAATAATATTTAAGTGGACAAATCTTTTAAGTAAGACTTAGTTGCTATCTTTTGGTGCCTGGCTTCTGACTGACAAAGTACTCCTCTTTAGGATCCAGAGTGGCTAAGATCTTCATGACCTCCAGGACAATCCTGGGCTAGTCTTAGCTGATATCATTCAAATACTTGATCTGAGTTTTACAATGCAGCAGATGGCTTGTGATACAAAGCTAGAGGATTAGCATTTGGTGATTGGTATTTTTTCATGGCCAGAATACTCTCTGGTCAACTTGTGACATATCAATAGCATTGATATCTACCGTATTTTCTGGCGTATAAGACGACTGGGCGTATAAGACAACCCCCCAACTTTTGAGATGATTTTCAAGATTTTTCGTCTTATACGCCAGAAAATCAGCGAGCCCGGGAAGGCACACCCTCCCCTCTCACTGTGGAGGAAGCAGGGCAGGCTGGCATCTGGCGGGAGCCGGCAGGGCAGTCCTGCACATGCACGCGCTCCCCGGCTGCTAAGGAGTGCTCCTTAACAGCTGGGGAGCGTGCGCGTGCGCAGGACTGCCCTGCCGGCTCCCGCCTGACGCCGAATGGCTCTGCCAATGCTGCTTCAAGAGGGAAGAGCGTGAGGCACCTGCCATGGCTCCCCGAGGACTCCTTAGGAGCCGGGGAGCGCGCGCATGCGCAGGACTGCCCTGCCGGCTCCCGCCAGACGCCAGCCTGCCCTGCTTCCTCCACAGTGAGAGGGGAGGGTGTGCCTTCCCGGGCTCGCTGACTTGCAGCCAAGCCGGAGCTGAAAGGGGCTTTTCCTTCCACCCACCCTTTGGAATAGACGCAAGAGCTCCCGGGGTCTGGCGTTTGCAAGGGGGAGGGGAAGGGGCTGAGAGGCTCTTGGGGTGGGAAGGGAGAGTCACGTTGGAGGGGGGACTGGACTAAGGAGGTTTGAAGTTGCTTTGCAAGAACGGGGGCGCTCGATTGATTTATGTACTATTTTATGGCGTATAAGACGACTGGGCGTATAAGACGACCCCCCCAACTTTTGAGATGATTTTCATGGGTTAAAAAGTTGTCTTATACACTGGAAAATATGGTATATTAATTAAGATGTTTCACAACAGCTGCTTAATAGAACAATTTGATTCTCAATACCTGCTTCAAGACTTTTCAAACAATATGTTGGGCAAATGTACCATAAGACTGGAATATAAAGAAAATGAGAGCATTGGAGACAATTGCCTGTAAGCAGTTTTTCTTTAATCATTTTGTAGGCTTCATGGTTTAATGAAGGGCTTTAGTATATATGCATCAGTATAGATACCTTGAGTGATAGAAATTGAGAGTAAATATGACTGAATATAGGCGCAAACTCAGTTTTGGGCCTACAATGTGATGAAGTTTTCGAATCAAGCAAAATGCAATGAAATCTGGACCCACTTACTAAATTGTAAGGGGATGGACATCTTCAATAGTTGCTCCAATAGTATTGACTTTATTATAATAAATGTTACTGAATTGTAAAAGCCTTTCCTAGGCAATTTGAAACATCCTGTCTGAACATCAATGACAATAGCAGCCTATAGAAACTTTTAAAACATAATTAGTCATAGTTATATTTACAGGTGTTTCTTATGTATACTCATGGGTGTAATTGTGATTGTGGTAATGATCATCATGATCCTCCTTCCTCCCAAGAGCAATGATATTATAATGGATGATACTGTGTATGCATTGCTCTTGTTATAAGATTCCTTAGGACAGAGATCACAGTGGACAAATAGTGGCTTTCCAGAATTCCAACACTACTCATCTATTTTTCCAATAACTGACAATGACTGGACCTGGTTAAAGAAGAAGTCTAGAAATATCTGGAGACCTAAAGATTATATATCAAAAAAGTATTTAAGACAGAATCAGGTCATCCATGAAGACTTCTGAATGAAAGTTATTGAAATGTTCATGAAACCTTCATTTAGAATAACAATAACAGCAGCAATACTGTAATTAAAATTATCACTCCCTTTTATGCACATCACCACCAGGACTACAGGGAATGTTGGCTGGGTTCACATAAAGTTATAGAGATTGGATAGTGAAAAGCTTCAGACAAATAGTAATCATTAAGAAAAGAATGTAAGAGATATTTTAATGCTTATTAGTTAAGTTAGAATAGAAATGTTGATTAGAAAACTATAAGTGGAACTCAAACAGTGTTATATGAAGAATTCTGGGCTCATAATTGATTTCAGACTGAGGCTGAACTCTGGTAAAAAGAGAGAAGAAATAGATTTTTTTTGTTTTTTTTTAAGCTTTTGAGTGTATTTTGTGGACAATTGCAGACCAGTGGAAATATAATGAAAGGAGAAGAACACATGAATGGAAATATTATCAGCTTGACCTTCACAACATTCAGTTTGCAAACTTTTTCTCTCTATCTCTATATGCAGTGAATGCTAGTAGGTTATCATCAGACAAGTTAAGATCTTTTTATAAAACATACTAGGGCTATGCAGGTCCTTGAAAAGATGTTTTGCTTCATTGGGGCTTTGAAATGCTCCTTCAAAGGAAAGGAGTGAGGTGAAGCAGTCTCTTGCTACCAATATTAAAGTAGATTGGCCATACTGCTTTGATCTAATCAATAACAGGGGTTTCACCCATGTGCAGAAACCCGTTATCAAAGCAAAATGGACAAATGAATTCAGTTGGTCTCATCTTGAGGCTTCATCAAAAGGCTTTGATACATCAAGATGGAAAAACTCACTTTCCCAAAGCAAAAAGTTTCTAAGAGGTAGATTGTGAACATTATTGACTTAGTGACATACATATAAATGCACATGTGTCTCTGTCCAAAGTACTCAAAAACTGAACTACAGAAACAAAGGAGCTATTACGAAGAGTGCATGTGTGACAGCTTGAGTTGGAAAATATCTATTTAGAAAAATTGTGTAATTTCAAATTCTGTTTCTGATCCAGGTTTTTTTTTTCTTCTGGTTTGTGTGAGGAGGAAAACTATTAATGTGCTAACTGCCATTAGTTGGAAGTGTTGCTGCTTGCCATGAGAGTTTGATACCTCAAAACCTAAGTATTCCTACAGAAGTCCAGCAGGGAACAATTGATGATTTTTTAAAAATTATCTTTGCATATCTCCTGTATTCCAAATTATAGAGCAAATGACATTTGAGCCAAAATGCTTGCAAACATCAACTACCGGTAATCCTTTCACTAATACTTGTAGCAGAATAAAAGTATGCACAATGAAGAAATGACTGGTTGCATTTTCAGTCAGATTGTTGACAAAGGAACATCTTCAAGTAGACTACAGTTTTTCCATGTTTTCAGTATGAGCTGAAATAGATTTTACTGTGTCATGAAGCCATTGAACATGATTTTCTATGCACATTAATAATCTTTCATACTAAACAAGACCTATTTGTGTTGGCACTGATAGCTAACTGGTAATCTGTAGATTCTGCGAACTCAAAGACAATGAATTCCAGGTTGAATGCCAAAAAAAAAGGTTTTATTAAATATAGATTAAGAGAGTTACAGAAAAATAAAATAAAATATGTCTCTTCAGCTTGTCAGAAATCCCTCAAATGTCAGCAGGTCAACAGCCTGAAGCCAGTGAGCTGCTGCATTTCTTCTCAGGTCTTCAGGTCTACATCAAGGTTAACAAAGTTTGAGATTTTTTGCCATCTTGTTATACTTTTTTCAAAGGATGAGGTAAAGGTAAAGGTAAAGGTTCCCCCGCACGTGCGTGCTAGCCGTTTCCGACTCTAGGGTCCGGTGCTCATCTCTGTTTCAAAGCCGAAGAGCCAGCGCTTGTCCGAGGATGTCTCCGTGGTCATGTGGCTGGCATGACTAGATGCCAAAGGCGCATGGAATGCTGTTACCTTCCCACCATAGTGGTCCTTATTTTTCTACTTGCATTTTTACATGCTTTCGAACTGCTAGGTTGGCAGAAGCTGGGACGAGTAACAGGCGCTCACTCTGTTACGCAGCACTTGGGATTTGACCCGCCAAGCTGCCGACCTTCTGATCGACATGCTCAGTGTCCTAACACATTGAGCCACCGCGTCCCTTTTTCAAAGGATAGGGAGTATAAATAACACAACATTGGGAGATGGCTTGGTGGTACATCTAATCAGTGACTTGGTCATAACTCAAGCTGTTGATCACTGACTAAAGATATTTTAAGTAAGACATCATTTCTAGCATGCTGCTGCTCATTGTTCTTTCTGCAGGTACCAGACTAGGGAGTTCATCTTGTTCTCTTTCTCTTAATTATTACAAATGATAATACAGATAACAAGCTGAATAGTGCAAGTGATTACCTAAAATGGGGGGGAACCTTAGTAAGGACTTTTAAAGAATGAATATAGGTTACCTAAGAGATAGTTTTGTGTAGTGGTTAAAGTCACGGGACTCAAAATTGTAACTTCTAGTTCTGTCTTGGGCACAAAGCCAGCTGATTGACCTTGGGCTGGTTGCTTTCTTTCAGCCCTAAGAAGAAAGCAGTGACAAACTGTTGCCAAAAACATGTCATGTCCCACTGTTCTACAGCCTACATGTATTCCTCACAAAAGTACTATGGTTTTTACAAAGTTCTTCTCCTCTTTTCCTTTCTTCACCATGTTCAATTATCTAGGCTTAAAAGTTTTCTTATAAATTAAGCTGATTTATCTGTTGTTGGTTTTTTTTTTTGATGGAATACTAGTAATTTTAGGGAGACAGGAGAGACTTTGGGAAAACCAGAAGATTTGTCATGTAAAAAAATCTCTCTTTACTTATAAATTAGTTATAGCCTAAAGTGTTTAAGAAATGAGGCTTATGAAACTCTTATGCACATATAGGCTGCATTATGGCTTTGAGCTTGATTGAAATCCCTTGACTACTAGCTGTTCAACTCATGACTCAACCACAAAAAGGTTCCTACAGTCTATCACAAGGACCAGCTGTCTAGAGTAGAAGTGGGTGATCTCATGTCTCTCCTTTATCCAGAAAGACTGCATCAACTAGATTTTTCCACCTGCTACCTATCTTTGCCACAATGCTATCTCTACTCCTTCTGGGATGTCTGGTTCACCATGAATCCTTCCTGGAAGTTCCCTATAAATCCTTACTGGTATTCAGTTGCTCAGACAGTGTTGATGCTGGACAGCAGAGAGGATGGTACACCAGCAATACCTCCAACTATTCCCTAGAGAGATAGTGTATTAAGACCTTGCAAGATGTTTTATGTACTAAGGATTTCCCACAGCTACCAAGATATTGATTCTTGTAACTTTATTTCTTGCTTTTAAAAAAATGGAAACTACCAAGAGTCTGGGATGTAGTGTGATCTCTAAATTGCGAATTAAATTAAATTAAGTTGCAGAAGATCCTTATCATCCTATTCCCCATTTGTCTACCCTTATCAACTGATCAGGACAGAGAAACTGCCATAAGAATCCCCTTCAACGATGCTCATTATCTTTTTTGTCCTCTATAAGAAAATATATATTTTTAAAATAGCTGCAAACTATTTAAGTTATATTTGTGCTAGTCTCAGAACTGTGAGTATATACCTTCATGCCTAGTTTGTTCTGAAACATAGCTTGAAATAGTGTCAGTATTAGTATATAGTCAGTCTTTCGAGAAAGATGTTTTGTTAATTTGGTAAGATGCTATGAAGCAGAAAATTGTAACTTCATTTTCATTGTTAAGATGTTTTATTTTTTTAAAAAAAATAATTAAACCAAATATGTGAGTCTTGTTCTTGTATCTTGTACCAAATCACTAGGCATGTCATATACACTTGGTAGAATTACTTTGCTGATTGAATAGAACTAGAGAGTAAAAAGTTTTCAGTATCACATTGTGTTGTAAAGAAAGAATCATAATATTCCTTCTATTTACATATTCTTGCCAAGATATCATTTTTACTTCTACTCACAGTTTCTATTACTAAGCAGGTTTGAACAGAGGTAATATAGCAGAGAATCTCAATATGCTTTAATTGTAGTTCTTTGTTGAAATTACAATAAAAATATGTCATTGGTTCAACAACATGTAATGAAGTTGCTATCGTATTTCTCTCTGAAAACTGAAAGGAAATTTTTGTGAATGGAAAGGTAACAAGGAGGAAAAAGCTTTCTATGATCCCTGTTAATAGTGCTTTCTATCGTATTTGACCAGAAGACCTTATATTAAACCATTTTCTCAAATAACAGAGTAATAAATATGGATTATAGTACTTTACTTAGTCAAATTGTTTTTGTTTTTTTATAAATTGACAAATTCTTACTTTAGTCGTATGCTTGTTTCAATAAAAGAGAATTTATGATTGTTTGCCACTCAAAGTCACTTGTTTAAGATGGGCAACCATACAAATGAATGAATGAATAAACGAATAGCTTAGATTATTTAGACCAGTGTTTCTTAATCCCTTTTTTAAAACCTGTGGCCCCTCCCAACATTCCTTTCTCCTGTGCAGATCCCATTAACAGCCTCTGACATGGGACAGTGCATTTTCTGGCACCCAAAAGACAATATTTGCATTGTAATACATTTTGCATTCCTGCATTTCTCTTAGCATGTGCCATGGCCTCCTCATTAATGTTTTCACCTGTGAACCCCTTAAAATACACCAGGACCCTCAGGAGAATCACTGATTTAGACAAAAATCCTCAAAGAATGCTCAAAGTTTGGGTTATGTGATCATGTGCACCTATGATAGCTGCTAAAAATTATCCAAACTTGTGGCTTGACCAAGTTAGTTTTTTGAAGAGACTTTCTTCATCCTTCTGTGTGTTTCAGGATTTTAATAAGCCTGCAAATGTGTCATGCAACATACAATTTTCCATCCGATTCTTTAGGGGACTGTGCTAATAGGAAGATCAAACAAGATGCTATTTTACTTCTCATAGAATGTAGCAAATGTATTCTACTTATGCATTCTCATTACTGTAATAGGAAGGAGAGGACAAAGGGCACTCTTTTCTTTTAACCTGTGTATGAATTGAGAACTTCCAAATGAAGTAGCTGAGAAGGACAAAGTTAAGCCATCCTGACATAAAGGACCTCAGTCAGAATCAGCTCAGACACAATCATTTTGCAGTGTTTCATTCCAATTTTTCTCTAACTAAATCAACATCATTCTTTTTATATAATGCAAGCACATTCAAGGGAATTCCATACTACAGCAATATTTAAGAACTTAACACACCAAGGATATACATAGAGCTATTTGCTTCATGCAGTAAATAAGAATCAGGATCTGCATTTCTGCACTGCAGAGCAATGAGCTGCAGATACAGTATGTGTATATATTCTACGTAATTGGCTTATGATTTATACTTAGATGCCTATGCCTAAAAATGAAATATTTTATGAAAGCTACCCTCAGAAATCTTAGAAAATAATTGAGTATGAAGCAGTTCTAGGCAATACATGCTCTGAAGTTCTAAATTAACAATATATTGCAGAGTAGTACCCATGGATAAAACTCAATATTCAATTTCTGAATATTTTCAGAAATTAATATCAGTATCCAGATGTAATGCAAGTGCAAGAGTCTGGTTCCTGTATGCCTAAAATTAATCTAGAATATAAAAAGAGGCAGTGAATTAAATTATTTTTAAGAAGAAAAAACACTGGAAGCAGTGCAAATCTTCAAAGCAGTGGTTTAATTTGACAAATTGAACTTGAATTACAGTACCTCATTTTACAAAATTGAAATGAGTATCTATTTTGAAACAACTGATCAAATCAGGTGGCTTTGAAGCACTTTGCAGAAGGCACTGAAGATGGTCACTTACACCCTTATCTTTTCTCATTTGGATTACTTCAAGTGGCTGTACATGGGATTGTCCCGAAGAACCATGTGAAGGCTTTAACTGCTGCAAAATACTGTAACCTATGGACCTTCTCTATGGAAGGTCCCCTTCTCTGGCATCTCTTCCCTATCCTGAAGATGGGTATGATTCCTACTATTGTAGCTTTTGGAAATTGAGCAATACAGAGTCCCTAATTTCCAACAGGTAAATACAATAGTTTGTTGATTATGGTTTAATACTGTATTGTATTATACTGCTTTGGTTTTGCTTTGCATTGTGCTTGGAATTACTTCAAATTAAGGCAGCACATAAGTCCAATAATTGATTAATTAACCCTATAATTTTTATGCCGTTTCTGAAGTTGTTACTGGCCATCTTAAATCCGGGTGAGATTTAAGGTGCTGGTACTTACCTTTAAAGCCCTACATGGCTTAGGCCCGGGATACTTGCAGGACCATCTGCTGCCGGGAACGAATTCCCATCGCCCAGTACGCTCACACAGAGAAGGCCTCCTCAGGGTACCGTCGGCTAGGCAATGTCGGCTTGCGACCCCCAGGGGGAGGGCCTTCTCTGTGGGAGCGCCAGCCCTGTGGAACCAGCTCCCCCCTGAGCTTTGGATGGCCCAAGATCTCCGGTCCTTTCGCCGCGGCCTCAAAACACTCCTTTTCCACCTGGCTGACCTGGACTGACAGGGATTTTAATTATGTTTAAAATTTTAACTCTAATCTTTAATTTATTTCAATTTTTAATTTTAATTTACTGTACAGAGACCTTTAATCTTTGTTGTTGTTAGCCGCCCTGAGTCCCTCGGGAGATAGGGCGGGATATAAGTCCCATTAATAAATAAATAAAATAAATAAATATACACATATGCTAAGAAGGGGTTAATTATGATGATGAGAACTATAATATTAACATGAGAAACCAACCAATGAATGTTACCATTTTTTTAAACATTGCATCTTTTCAAGAAGTTTTGGTTGATTAAGGTAATACTGCTTTGGGCTTTATTCATTTTCTTGGCTTTCAGCTCCTTGAATGTGCCCAGTCACAAGCTTTAACTTTTCTCTCTTGAATGACAATAGAATGTTATACTTCTATGCTGACTCTGCCAATGTAGCTGAGAGCAAAATTCAGCAAACTGAAAATCGGTTCAAGGATGATTAGCCCAATACATACTCTGGGTCAAACTTCATTTTTATTTCTATAGGCTGAATGAGTACCAGATTACATGTACAGGCACTGGCATAAACTTTTGTATGAGGGACAAAATTCTTTATGGGTACAAATTAATGATGGGGACAAATTTTTCTCTCAGAGGCTTTGACTGTCCCTTCCTTATCTCTGTATCATTGTAATTTGTCAGCCTGTTTCTTCTGCCTCTATTGATTAACTAATGTAAAATATTGTCAGCAAGCTACAAATATGACACAACTGAGTTCCTATAAATGATAAGAAACTGCTAAGCTTCTCAAACATGCAATGACAACCCTCTCGCTAGCCAATAAAATCTACCTATCAGAGGCAGCAAAAATATATTATGCCCAAATCATTCTTTCTAGCTTGGTTCAGAAAGGCCCAGGATTACCAGTGTGCCCTGTTGAAACTAGTAAAGCTGCAAAACCTATGATATGGGAGTCCTCTCCAATGTTGGCCAACTTTGCCAACCTGCTATGCCAGTCCTCCTTGCATCTCAGAATACCCAGTGATCAGAGGCATGAAAATCAACAACTACATAATGGGAAATCAGTAGTTATTCCTCATATTAAGTTAGCTATGAAGAAAAAGAAGTTTAGAATAGAATAGAATAGAATAGAATAGAATAGAATAGAATAGAATAGAATAGAATAGAATAGAATAGAATAGAATAGAATAGAATAGAATAGAATAGAATAGAATAGAATAGAATAGAATAGAATAGAATAGAACAGAACCTTGGAAGTCTTCTAGTTCAGCCCACTGCTAAAGCAGGAGAACTATACCATCTCAGACAAGTTTCTCTCCCAGTTGATATCTGGATAAATGAAGTCTCCTATTACTACTGTGGTATGCTTCCTACATACATTTGTTAACTGACTGGCAAAGAGTTCATGTATTTGGTTGGGTGGCCTGTAACATACACCTATGGTGATGTCACTTTTTTCCCCTCTTTTATATTGACCCATATACATTCTGGAGAGATTTTATCTTTGATCCTGTGCATTTCAGTAGATATGTAGTGTTCTCTTACATATAGCACAACTCCCTCTCCTCTTTTGTAGACCTGTTTCTTTTGAACAATTGAACAAAGAACTTCCCTTTAAAACTGTTTTTGAAAACATTTTTTTAAAAAGTGTTTTCGTGGAAAACTTTGTGCTTTGTATCAGTGCAATTCAGCGTTGAAAGCCATTTTGGATGCTCCTGTGTTTTCCTCATTACTGGTATTTCTGTCTTGAAAAATGGGCCAAATTTTTGCAAAGTTGTAACAATGAAATACATGATATAATCAGCAATTTAGGGGTTAAAATCCTCTTTAAAAACCTTTCTATATCTTCTATTCATTCCATTCTGCCCCCAAAATCTGATATTTTGATGCTTGTTCATTATATCCCATGGAGAAATATTTTAAATCTAAATTCAAACCTGCAACTGATTGAATCAGGATGGTATTGCCCTTAAAACATGCATTACCAGTGTAGCAGAGCTGGGGTAAGAACAGGGCCAGCTGAGAGGTTTTGCGGGAGCTCTGGCAGCTGCTCTGAGTCTGGCAGCAGGGCGTGTCTCTGAGGAGGGAAGAAAAGGGAGGAGGAAGCTGACAGGGGGGGAGAGAAAGAGACCAGAGGGAGGTGGGTTTTTTTGGTGGAAGATTGGGTGGAGCCAGCTGAGAAAAAAGAGAGAGAGCTTAGCTTAATGGAGCCTGCCATCCAGAGCTAGCTGAGTGAAGAGATAGAGAGAGAGAGTAAGAAGGCCAGACAAAGAGAGGGAGAGAGGGTAGGTTGGGGAGATTTATTTCTTCTCCCTTGTTGGAGCCAGCTGGGCAAAGAGAGAACCAGGAAAGAGTTGAGGGTATGTCTTTTAGTGGGAAGTAGAGGGGCTTTATAGGATCCACTGGAGGAGGCAAAAAGGGGATAAGGAAGGGAAAGGGGAAAGATTACATACTGTATAGTGAGAGCAGAAAGAGGTGAGGAGAGTGGATAAAGGAGGGCCCCTGTGAGCTCCAAAGAAGGGCTAATTAACATCATCTTAGGCAAGTTGCTGTCACCAGAGACTGACTACCATCGCTTGAGGCAAGTCGTTGTTACTAAAGACTGAGTTACATTGTCTTAGGCAAGTTGCTGTCACCAGAGACTTATTGCCATTGGCTTACGCAAGTTGCCATCACCAGAGACTGACTACCATCACCCTAGGCAAGTCGCTGTTACCAGAGACTGACTAACTTTGTCATAGGCTAGTTGCTAATATCAGAGATTGGCTAATATCATCCTAAGCAGGTTGCTGTTACTAGGGATGAACTACTACTGTTGTATACCTGTTACCAGACTGACTAACATTGTCATAGGCTAGTTGCTACTATCAGAGACTGGCTAATATCATCCTAAGCAGGTTGCTGTTACTAAGGACTGACTACTACTGTTGTATGTCAACTGCTGCTACCAGGACTTTACTCCCATCGTCTCTTGTAAGTCTTACTGCCTGAGGTCAACTATCCTCATCCCACATGAATTACCATCAAAAGAGATCAACCGTCACTGCCCTATGTGCATGGCTGAACATCACCATGCTATGTGCTCTGTCAGGCAGAGGTGCCAACATGAGAGAGCCCCTGGGTCAGCAGCCAGCCGAAGAGAAAGCCAGGAGGGTCTGGACTTTATTTATTTATTTATTTATTTATTTATTTATTTATTTATTTATTTATTTATTTATTTATTTATTTTATTACCTTTATATACCGCCCTTTCCCTGAGGACTCAGGGCGGTTTACAGGGAATTAAAAAACCAACAATACAAAAGTTAAAACCAATTTAAAAAAGATTAAACTTAACCCTGTGCAATTAAAACCCCAATTAAAATAAATTACTCCTCAGCCTGAGCCAGAGAGCTCGAAGAGCCAGGTCTTCAGGCCCCGGCGGAATGAACAGAGGTCGGGGGCAGTCCTCAGCTCCACTGGCAGCTGGTTCCAGAGGGCAGGCGCCCCCACTGAGAAGGCCCTATCCCTGGGTGTAACCCGCCAGCAATCTCTTACCGGTGGGACCCTGAGCAGACCCTCCCTGTGGGAGCGCACTGGACGAAGGGCACTTGATGCTGGCAGCAGGTGTTCCCTCAAATACCCCGGACCCAAGCCATGTAGGGCTTTATAGGTAATGACCACCAGTGGTCCCTTCGGGGGTGGTGCTACTCCAATTTAAATGGAATCAGGTCCAATTTGCACAATTGGTTGCCAAAATGCAATTCATGACAGCCCAATAGATCTCACTAACTCAGATGTCTGGTTATCTATTTTTTTTTTTCTAAACACAGAACAAAGCTCCACAAATAGATCAAGTAGTGTAATCAATTGACCTTAGTCATAATTTATTTTTCTTATTGCTTTGATGGTCCCTGATCTTACATGTACACTTTGGTTCAAAAATGATCTTTTTTTTATTGAAAAGTTTTAACATACATTTTATCTTTAACAGTCCCCCTCCCCCTCCCCTCCCCCTCCCTCCCTGCCCCTCTCCCCCTCCCCCCCGACTTCCCAGAGCTAAGTACAAGGTATAAGAACAAAAAAAAACAATCATAAACATCCATATGCTAACAACCATAAACTCTAAAATCTATCACTCACTAGCTCATATAGGATAACTACAAACACTATTAATATGAAATATATAAAAAAAAGAAAAAAGAAAAAAGAAAGGAAGACTTATTCAAATGCTACATGAAACTTTTTAGTCCCATATTTGTTCTGGATATACTCAATCCATTTTCTCCACTCCATAATATAACGTTCTTGCGAGTGATCTTTCAAATAAGCCGAAATCTTTCCCATCTCTGCCAGGTCAGAAACCTTTAAAGTCCATTCTTCTATAGTCGGCAGTTCCTCCTTCTTCCAATACTGACCTATTAAGAGTCTTGCTGCCGTAATTAAATTCAACATCAGCTTAGTGTCCACAACCGTAGCATCTGTAATTATTCCCAACAAAAAAAGTTGCGGACAAAACTTTATCCTTTGCTTGAAAATCTTCTGCATGTTCCACCAAATTTTTATCCAAAAGGCCTGGACCTTTTTACAAGTCCACCATATGTGAAAATATGTTGCATCTTCATCGCCACACCTCCAGCATTTGGGCTGATAATTCGGATACATACTTGCAAGCTTTTTAGGATCTAGATGCCATCTATAAAACATTTTATAAAAGTTCTCTCTTAAGTTTTGAGCATGTGTAAATTTTACGTTCCTCACCCAAATCTTTTCCCACGTGTCCATTGTAATAACTTCTTGGATGTTTTGGGCCCATTTTATCATACAATCTTTAACAAGTTCTGTTTCTGAGTCAATTTCTATCAATGCAAGATATATCCGTTTAATATGTGCTGGACCCTGATTTCTAATTTGCTTTATCAGGTTTTCATCAGTCATTGTAAAACCAGTTTTCTGATCTTCTTTCCACCTGGCCCGTAACTGAATATATTGAAGCCAAGTTTGAACAATCTTCTCATCTCGCAAGAGGCTGTATGGTTTCAGACACCAGACATTTCTTTCCAAGCTTAAAATCTCCTTGTACATAGTCACATCATGTTTAAAACCAACATTTATATTTTCTATTGCGTGTTTTGGGATTGCCCACAATGGTATCTTACAGTCTAACTTATGTCTATACTTCTTCCAAACTCTCAACAATGCCTGTCTTTCTTTTGACTCAGGTCCTCCACTTTTTCGTCCAAACCTTGCACACATTCAGCCACGCTTTCCACTGTAGACAAAATGTCTACCCTCATCGCACTAAACTTCTCTTCTATCCTCTCCTCCAATTTCTCCAGTTTCTCCTCCACCTTTGCCAACTTGTCACCCAGCATTTCTAATATTACCTGGGATTGTTTTTCAAGGGCATCTTGTAAGTCCTTCGATGTCAATGCAGCAGGAGGAAGCAAGGCTTGCAACGATGTCTGTTGCACTGGGGAAGTTCCTGCACTCCGAAGGGTTTTTGAGGGAGGTTTAGCCGCCATCTTTTTACTTTCACTTGTTGCGCACTTTCACTTTAAGTTTATAAAGTCCATTAAGCTAGAGAGTAAGAATAAAAGTCCTCTTCACCTTGACCTCCTGTACCGCTCTGCCTGCTCTTTTTATTCCAGGGTCTTTCCTTCTGGCAGGGGTGGTCACAAACGCCTGGCTCTGCTCCAAAAATCCCGGAGCAGAGACGCTGAACAGCTGGGAGCAACCCAGGCTACGGGGGAGTTCAATCCTTCAGCCGCCCAAGCTTTAAGCTCAGGCGGCCCCGGAGAACTCAACCCCTACCTGGGGCCTCACCCCCTCCTCTTCTCCCGAGGAGGGGGCTTCAAATCCACCCGAACAGCTGATCGGCGCTGTTTCGGGTGAAAACAACTCAGCTGAGCAGCGGGCAGCCCGAAACGGCTGTCTTCGGCGCCGCGTCGCCACCGGAAGCAGTCGGTTCAAAAATGATCTTCTGATACAGTAGCTGTACCTTTTATATAACATTGTTTAGGAAAATTTAGTTGGATTGAATTTAGTTTTCAATCATTCACTCTTCTTTATATTATTCCTCAACTGCAAGAGAACACAAACAAAATATAAATAATGTACATTCAGCAAAGCAGTATGTAGCAATACTTGCAAAAAAAATAGGTACAGAGGTGCAATAATAATTTAGCAAAAGAAAGTGATAATCTACTCAGCAGGTTTATTCAGTACAATATGCTTATACATAAAAGATATTTTAAAAAATTATTCACAGTAATTAGTTTTACTTCCTTTTCAAATTGTGTTGTTGAGTTGTATCCAGGTAAATATACAAAGCAGTGTACTAAGCAGGGGCAACTGATTGTTATAGTATGTTTGCAATGACAACCAACAAACTCACTAAAGTGAGGATTTGCAGAGCCAGGTGTGTAAAGAATGCAGAAAAAGAATACAGTCTAATCAAATTGAGCAAAAACACTTTTTGGGAAAAATATCAATTGTTAAATACCAAAAAGATTTGCATGGTTTCAGAGATATGCCTTCCTGCCAAACCACTATGTTTTTGTTTTGTTTTTCCCCACTATATTCAGACAGTCCCCTAAATTAGTGGAATATTTTGGGAGTTTCATGAAGAAAAGGGGAAGATCACTTTCCATGAGCTTGTTTTATACATAGTATGGATCCAAGTGTATATTTTTCAAGCTTCCTTCAACTCAGTTTGATATCCCTCTCTCTCTTGCTCTATAGCTGCACACACTGGTTACAGCATGTTCAAATCCAAAACGAACAAAAAGAGAATAAAGTCTGGGTTCTCTCATTCTTTCATTGAAATCCCCCACCGGTAATTAAAAGCTTGACTTGCTTTAATTCGTCTTTGATACGAGTTGCATGTTTTGCCACCCTCTGTTTTCCCATAAATGTGACATTTGGGTCCTTTACTTCTTTTGAGCTCTCAACTGGGCATTCAAGATAATTGAATCTAAAGTGACAGGAACAATTAAAAAGTAGGGTTATTTATTATTCTAATTTGAGTAAATTTCTATATATCCATCTCTTATCCTCTTTCTCTCCATCTGGAAAAGAGACTCTGAAGCAGAACTATCTACCCCATTTACTTTAATTTGTTCTTTTACAGTAACTGTGTAATGTTATTGACTAAGGGTGCAGTCCTAAACCTGCTTACTGGCAGTAAGTACTGCTGAACTCAATTAAACTTATTCCCAAGTAGAATGTACTGTATAGATTGCGCTCTTTGTTATGTTGTTAATAAATAATGTAATACTATTTATCATGGTTGTGTTCATTAACCTTGTATTATAAGCTGCCTTAGGCGAGGATAGATATTATGAAAGATGCTATAGAAGTATTGCAAACAATTTGGGGAAAACATCAAATTTCCTATTTAATTGGGGAGCTATCTGGACCTCTCTGGAATGTGCCAGAAAATGGTTACATCTGGCAAAAAGAGAAAGAATTATATGGACAGGAAACAATCATATGAATGCTGTAATTATTGATAAAGGTTACATTTGGGAAATATGTGAAGTGGGGTGTCATGGTTCCGACAGATAGAGATGAATAAAGCAGAACTCCAAGGCTTGCAAATTCCTCAAAGAACTTGTTTATTAGTTACAAAGTATCAGCACGGTCAAAAGTGAAACCACGTCTGAATACACAAGTAACAATTGCCCAATTACAAAGTTCAATGTCCCACCCACAAAACTATGCAAGCAACTACGTTCCCCAATATGATTATTTGATGGGCTTTTTTTGCAACGCCCAGTCCCTGGTCTCAGGAGGAGCCAATGACCTTGGTTCCCATGGGAAAGAAGAATATTTTGACTAACGACGCACCTGGGCAACCCCCCCTCCCTCTGTTCTATGTGGCAACCTAGAATGAGAAGAAAAAATGGCTGCAGCCATGTTCTTTTGTAGAATTGACATGGGGGAGGGAAGGAGGGAGTAGGAGAATACTGGAGGAGCTAATGTTTTCTTCTAAAAATACCCTATGGTCTTTTTCCTACTGGGAGATAAGGAAATCTCTTTCCCATTGTCCCAGTCAGGAAGGTTTTCATTTGTCTCAGCTACCAACAAGGATGAAATAGAGATTTATTCCAGTTTTCTTAAATCATTCCTGGCTACAATATACAGAGTCCATGAACCTCTATCTTTTCACTCTATCTTTTCATATTATGTTTGCTTGTCAAAATTTTGAAATAATATTAGAAGGAGGGCAGAATTACTTCAAAAGGTGGTCAAGGTGAAGCTCAAGTTGTGCAGGAAAGCCTACTTCTTATGTATTAATGTTCCAACCTATTATCTATTTACAGCATATTAAAATGGAACACTTATTTAGAGTTAATGTAAGAAACATATAAATGTACACTGAGAAAATAATTGTGGCATTATGTTCTTGCTATTCTGTTGGGAAGTAGAACAAGAGGTAAAAAGGTTAGAATTTCTGCCCAAGGACACAGGTCCATTTTACTGTATCAGCAAGGCATTTACATAACAAATAATGGAGTGTCAAAAAGAGAGATCTTACTGCATATAATTCAGAGTCCTGAATTATTTGATAATGGATGGTAGAAATAAAAACATTAGAAGTAGCACTCTAGGCTCCCATTAATATGTTTTTAATAATATTAGAAAAGAGGTGAATTTAGGTTAGAACTTTGGGCCACTTGGCAAGGTTAGGAGGCCTATCATGCTGTAGGAAGAATGACCATATTTTGAAATAATTTATAAATAGTCATCTAAGCCTAAACCCTTGGCCTACCTTTGGTCCTGGAGAAAACTGAGTTTCTGGATCCGTACCAATCGGGTTTCAGGCCCGGGTACAGCATGGTGACGGCATTGGTGACGCTGGTGGATGATCTCTGGCAGGCCCGAGACAGGGGTTATTCCTCTGTCCTGGTCCTATTACACCTCTCAGCGGCTTTTGATACCATCGACCATGGTATCTTGCTGTGACGTCTTGAGGGGTTGGGAGTGGGAGGCACCATTTTATGGTGGTTCTCCTCCTACCTCTCAGGCCATTCGCAGATGGTGTTGGCAGGAGGGTAGAGGTCAATCCCTAGGCCCCTTAGTTGTGGGGTGCCTCAGGGGTCGGTACTCTCGTACCTTCTGTTCAACATCTATATGAAGCCACTGGGTGAGATCATCCGTGGTTTTGGGGTGAGGTATCATCAATATGCTGATGATACCCAGCTCTTCATCTCCACCTCGAACCAACCCAGCGATGCCCTCAACGTGATGTCCCATTGCCTGGAAGCGGTACAGATTTGGATGGGGAAGAACAGGCTTCAGCTCAACCCGGCCAAGACTGAGTGGCTTTACAAACCGTCATCTCGTTTAGTCCAAGAGGTTCCATCTTTGGTTATGGGAGGAGAGGTGTTACCTCCCATTGATAGGACAAGCAACTTAGGTGTCCTCCTGGATTCACGGCTCGGTTTTGAAGATCATATAGGAGTCGTGGCCAGGGGGACATTTGCCCACGTTCGCCTGGTGGGCCAGTTGCACCCCTATCTGGACTGAGATGCCTTATGTACAGTCACTCATGCACTCGTTACCTCCTGTATAGACTACTGCAATGCTCTCTACATGGGGCTGCCCTTGAAGACCACCCAGAGGCTCCAGCTGGTGCAGAATGCGGCCGCACGGGTAGTGATGGGAGCATCCTGATACTCCCATATTACACCCCTCCTGTGTGAGCTGCATTGGTTACCAGTTGTCCTCCAGGTGAGATTTAAGGTCCTGGTACTTACCTTTAAAGCCTTACATGGCCTAGGCCCGGGATATTTGCAGGACCGCCTGCTGCTGGGAACGACTTCCCATCGCCCAGTGCGCTCACACAGAGAGGTCCTCCTCAGGGTGCCGTCGGCTAGACAATGTCGGCTGGTGACCCCCAGGGGGAGGGCCTTCTCTGTGGGAGCACCAGCCCTGTGGAACCAACTTCCCCTTGAGCTTCGGACGGCCCCAGATCTCCAGTCCTTTCGCTGCAGCCTTAAAACATTCGTTTTCCATCAGGCTGACCTGGACTGACGATAGGGATTTTTAAAATGTTTTAAATTTTAATTTATTAATTTAAATTATTTTATTGGGGCTGTTAGTTTAATTCTTTTTAACTTTTGCATTGCTGTATTTTTATTGTTGTTAACCACCCTGAGTCCTTCGGGAGATAGGGCGGCATATAAGTCCCAAAAATAAATAATAAATAAATAAATAAAATCATGACAGATTTTTGTATACTGTAAGGTAAAAAGGTAAAGGTTCCCCCGCACATGCGTGCTAGTAGTTTCCAACTCTAGGGGCCAGTGCTCATCTCTGTTTCAAAGCCGAAGAGCCAGAGTTTGTCCGAGGACGTCTCCGTGGTCATGTGGCTGGCATGACTAGACGCCAAAGGCACACGGAACGCTGTTACCTTCCCACCATAGTGTTCCCTATTTTTCTACTTGCATTTTTACGTGCTTTCGAATTTGTATACTATAAAAAGCTATATTTAACGAATCTGGTTGACACAGTTTTTTTTTTAAAAAATTCAGTTTGTCCTGGATAAGAGTTTACTAAAATTTATTAACTTCTTACTAATCAAAATGAGAAGCCCCATATAAACTGCCAATTCATCTATCCGTATCCTGAATCATAAAATCATGAACTTTGATCTAAAGTGATGGAGAAAATCAAGGAAATATTGCATATATTAAAACCAGTACTTTATTTTAATCCATTTGACCATGTTTTATGGGAAATTGTGCCATAATTTATATTTGTTCCCCAAAGAGATGTGTATTAAATTCAGATAAACTTCATAGTTCAAACATATATTTTTCTACTCTGGAACAAAGTATCAGCAGCCCACACATGCTTCATTTGTAATCTGCCTTCCACAATGCTCTGTTCCTGATCAGTTCCTGAAAATTAGGCTGACACAGGGAAGGCAAGAAAGAAAAATAAAAGGAAGGGAGGGAAGCTCCTCTTTTTTTTCCTATTTTTCATTATTTAGCATATAATGAGAATATGACAGAAGAGAAGTAAACATATACACACAATCCAGGTAATTATATACAAAAATTATATACAAAAACAGAACAATAGAGTTGGAATAGACCTTGGAGGTCATCTAGTCCAACTATCTCTGCACAAGGAGGAAACCTATACTATTTCAGACAAACTTCTATGGAGGTATGGCAGTGGTCTCATAACTGGATGTCCAATTCAGCTATCCAGGCAACCGCCTCTGGCATTGCTTCCAGCAAATCTTCTAGTGAACCAGAGATGTCATGAGCGATCTTGCATATATATTTAATAGTTTTCATATCAGCACGACAATCACAACAAGGGGAATCTTTCCATCCTGACTGATACCGGACAGAGGCACCTCTTCCTGTATCACACCTAATTCTGTTCAGTGTTGGCCAGACAGAGTGAGGCAGGTTAAAACCAAGTGATTTGATGGAGAGATCACTAATGGTCAGGCCACAAGAAGCTACCTTGGACCATTCCTCTCTCCAGGCATTCTCATGGTTAATGTTAAGTGATAGATGTTAAGTGAATAGCTGTTTTCCATGCTGACCTATGGGATTTCAATGTTGTGATGGACTGTGTATTGTCTTGATGAATAGGGAAGGCTTTGTTGTTCAGCATCCATGACCAGACCCGAACAAGTCTTCTAATGGAGGGATGCTAGGATATTGCTAAGTACACAGGAGTGGGATGCAATGTGCCAGAGATGACACACATTGTCTGGGAAAGTTGGACATCAGCCATTTGAGTGTGGGCACTCTTAAGCCACATGCTGGCACAATATTCAGCGGTGGAATAAACCAAATCAATGCTGTTGTTTGTAAGAAAGAAAAAAAGGGGGGATAGGAAGATGACTGTTTTTTCAATCAATTATTTTGATTCCTGCATGTTTTCTATCTATTCTGTACAAATTAGAACACTTTAGGTCCCATTCATTAAGGACCATCTGACAGGATCCTGGAAAGATGCCTTCTCAGTTGCAGCACTGGCCCTCTGCAATTCATCCCCATAGAGATCCATGTGGCCTGTACCCTGCTCTCCTTCCAGCAAGTCTGTTGCAAAGCCCTTGAAATTAGGATGAGTAAAGCACTTCTTAGGGTTGGAAGTACACAAGGCCCATTCCCTTCACAAGAAGCATTGCACAGCACATACAGTTTAAAGGTAAAAGGTAAAGGTTCCCCCGCACATGCATGCTAGTCGTTTCTGACTCTAGGGGCTGGTGCTCATCTCCAATTCAAAGCCAAAGAGCCAGCGCTTGTCTGAGGATGTCTCCATGGTCATGTGGCCGGCATGACTAGATGCCAAAGGTGCACGGAACGCTGTTACCTTCCCACCATAGTGGTCTCTATTTTTCTACTTGCATTTTTATGTGCTTTCGAACTGCTAGGTTGGCAATAGCTGGGACGAGTAACAGGCACTCACTCTGTTACGCGGCACTCGGGATTCGACCCGCCAAACTGCCGACCTTCTGATCAACAAGCTCAGCGTCCTAACCCACTGAGCCACTGCGTCCCTACAGTTTATGCATATATTATTTGCTACCCAGAATTCTCTGGAGTTGGAAGGTCTTACAAAGAGAAAGAAAATCCCAAAACACTATGGAGTAGTGAGATCATGCTTCACTGTATTTCTTACCCAATTCATGTCATCTTATTTGGCACAGAGCTATTTTCCGACAGAAATCTTTTGCTCTTCAGTACAGTACTAAACTTATTTTGAAATCATGCCCATTCTTTGTATACTGCTAAAAAAAATAAAGGGAACACAAAATAAGACATCCTACTATTAAATACAGTACATTGTGTTGTTTAAGTGTTCCCTTTATTTTTTTTTGAGCAGTATATTATACCAGGAAAGTAGTAAAGCATCTATCCCCATGGAAATCATCTAGAGGAGAGATGTTTTGCTCAGGACAGAATCACCTGCTTTACAGGGCAGAGTTTCTCTGTCTCACTCAGTCATTTCAACCTTGTGCATCAGCTACCTTGAGACCAGATTTGAGAGAGGTTATACCAATGAGTCTAGCCACCTGTCAAATTTGTAATCTTCCTTATTGCTATTAAAGGTTGTTCAATATTGAAGACATTGAGGAAATCTACTGATTATCCACATTAATTTGTTTGGCATTAAAATTTTGGGAAGAGCACCAGAAGTAGTAATAAATGAGTCATGGTGACACAGTGATTAGAATATAGTATTGCAGGCTAATTCTGCCCACAACATGGAGTTTGATCCTGGCAAGCTGAAGGTTGACTCAGTCTTCCATTCTTCCAAGGTCGGTAAAATGAGGAGCCAGATTACTGAGGGAAATATGCTGGCATTGTAAACCATCCAGAGAGTGCTGTAAAGCACTGTGGGGTAGTATACAAGTTTAAGTGATATTGCTATTGCTATCTCCTGGATGAGCAATGAAGACAGCACACAATCTTTTGTGCCACTGCATGGTTTGAAGGGAAATCTATTCACATAGCTGTGAAGAAAAACCTGGAGTATGATAGACATTGCTTCAATTCAAAGTACATTGTGTGATCTGACAAACAAGATGCAGTCAATCTAACACTGCAGGAATGTGATCTCTTTTCTTATGATTTGCTCCCAATGTCTCTGTTAATTCTCAGCAGATTTATGCAAGGAAGTCCTGCTGCCAGGAACTGGCTGTTAGCTATTTTAGATCACTGAATTTAGTTACTTGTTTTGCTTCTGAATAATATATAATGATCAAATTATTTCATATAATTTCATGGTGTATGAATTTATACTTTTTTCTGGTTATTTTGTCTTTTCGATATAGCATATTTTGTACTTTGCTATTAAACAAATATTCTGATATTTATGTGTAGCGGAGCTGGCTGAAAGGCTTTGCAGGAGCCTGGCTGGAGAGAGAGAAGTAGGAAGCTCAGACAGTTACTGCTGGTTTGGGCAGAAGGAAAGAAAAGGGAGGAGGGGTGGTTGTTGTTGTCAGGGAGAGACCAGGTGAAGCCAAAGAGGTGTTTGGGGTTTTATGTGAGTCTTTTTCTCTGAAATAGAAGGAAGGAGAGCGAACAAGCAAGAAAGCAGAATTTTATTGCTTTCTTTTGCAGTGGGATATCCCAAGTGAAGGGAAGAGTGAGAGTGAGAAGAGGGAAAACTTGGTGGGGTTTTAAATCCAGGTTTTTACTAGAAAAGAAGGGGGGGATTTGGCATAGAGAGACCTGGGACTACGAGTGCCAACAGAAGAGAAGGAGAGGCTGGTCACTACTGCTTTGGAGATCAGCAGCCATCTGAACTTTGATCATTATCACCTGTGCAAGCTGTAGACATTGTGGGGCAAGCTGTTGCTGCAGAGCACTGACTATCTTTGCTCATTCTTTCTGTTCCTCCTCCCCACCATTTTCCCAAGCGGCTGCTGCAAGCCATTGACTATTATTGTCACGACTGCTAGGGGGTTGATAAACACTGTCACACACTGATTGCCATAGCTAGGAGTTGGTCATGTTTGTTCCTGTAAACCCCTTTGACAACGAGAACCTGCCACCCCTTCACTCTGTGAGTTCCCGCTGAAAAGGACATTCTATCAATGCCTTGAGAGCACGGCTGCTGAGCATAACTGAAGGGGGGAAGGCTAGGAAGGTCTGGGCTTTGGTGGCCTCTGAGGGGGTTATGCTACATATGTATTTATTTGTGTATTCAGATCTGTCACTATTAGAAAGGTGCATAATCTTTACAAATATCCCTTTAATTGTACAAAACCTCTTCACACAAATAAGTGTTTTTATCACTGCAAATATGATATTCTAAGGACAAAGAAGAGGAGGTGAAGGAGAAGGAGAATCCAGCAAGCTATTTCTATGAAAATCCCCTGCATAGAATTCTGACATTATGAACATATTTATTTATACTTGTAAATTTCACTCCTTTGTGCCAAAACAAAACATTAAAGTGTTCATATTTGTTGTTGTTGTTGGTTAAAAAGATAAAGAAAACTGAATTTTAAGACTCTGTTGGATATCTAGCCAATTTCAAGGCAAAAGCTATTGTATGGTTGACAGCCAATCTATGCATTCAGAGCTTAGGATCCAGTCTCTGAACTGAATCTTATGGTTAGTGAACAGTGTAATTTTCATCCCAATGCATTGGCATAACATGTTCAAAATACTTAACTGAAATATCAAATGTGTTCTTTTGGGGATGCAGTTTGAGTCACTGCTGAATTTCTCATGCAGTACAATACAGAAGGAGAATGTTTATAACAGTTTGCAGTGCAATCACTGTTCAGGGAATCTTAAACTTTCACTGGGTTTTATTCACAACTTTTTAGACACATCAACCACAAAGATTATGTTTTCCCTTTATTTCTAAATGGAAAAATAGATATATTTATAGTTTCCTTACTCTGAAGGGAACTGTGCAATAGCTTTTGCATTCTGCACTAATAAACTGTTTAATAAACTGTCGTGGAAAAACCCAATGAAAAAAACAAGAGACAGCAACACAAAACAATAATTCTTACTTTAAGATTCAGAGGTTTATTTCAGCAGTAATTTGGAACACACACATAAACATCACTTACGTTAAAAACCCATTGCAATGAGGTCCAATGATATAGCAGTTCCAATAAGGACAGCTATAGGCCAGTGGCAAATCAATCAGCCCCTGTCCCAATCTCTTCTACCCTTTCCCGTCCTAAAACCTCAGATAGATGGTCAGCAATCTTACACTTTCTGCTGATTTTCTGCTGACCCTTTGATGAACTTAACTTTCCACATAGTCATGTACATTGGAACCCACATCCATCAGCTACTTTAAGTTCCCTATTTCTTACAGCTCCTGTCCTTATGTTCTAAATATATTTGAGACAAGAAAGCTTAGCAAAATCATGTTAAGTAAAATACAGTTGCAGTTTAAATTACAAATAGTTTCTTTGGATTGTAAAACTGAGCATAGGACAAACTTTGGTTCAATACTTTTCTATGAGGCCTCATTTAATTCACCTGGGCCTAAACCTTGCATAGAAGAACAATAGCCAATATTTTCATTTTCCACAACACATACTGTATATATTCTCTGCAGCATCAGAAAAAAACATGCCAATAGACATTGTTTGGAATAATTGTGTGACATCCACCTCTACTTCCATCATTGGCTCCCATTTTCCATAATAAAACAAAGACAAAATAAAAAGAAAAGAAAAGAAGCAACTGTTCTAGCAAATTGCACATTTTGTTTTTATTATATGAACATGATGAAAAATTATATAAATTAAGTAGATGATGTACAAGGAAATTATAATGTGAAGTAAAGATTATTGGAGTAAATGATTCCATTTTGTCAAATTCACTAACTATAGAAGTGTATATAAATATGAAAAATATTGAGTGTTGAACATATGTACACACTGTATAATGAATTACATTGTAATTGCTCTGAGGTTTTAATACTTAATACATTTTACATAATAAATTCATCCTCAGTGATAAGAAGTTTTTAATATTTTCTACCTCAGTTCAGTCAATAGATTGGCAACTTGGCACATGAAATGAGACAACTGAAAAATGGGATTTTGGAATGCATTTATTTATTATAAGTGTCACAGATTTATTGAACTGCTGTTGTATTAGTTTAATGTAGATTTTTCTGGATGATAAAATGTCCCTGGCATTTCCTTCCTTAAAATGTTCTAGAAAAAAAATGAGTTAAATCTGAAAGTATTCTTGGATTTCTGCAACCTCTTGACTGTTTTTCCCCAAGTACTGTTAGATTTTGCCATATTAACTGGGGAGTTAATCTGACAGCTCCAGATTAAGAAACCTGAAAGGCTGTTTGATTCAACAATTATATACATAAATCTGCTTGTCCCTAAAGCTAGTTATAATCCTCTTCCATTGAAATAACTGGCAATACAGGATATCACTGAATGTATAACTCTGTTAATGTCAGTTTCATAAACAAGTTTTACCCCTGGCCCTTTCCCTCCCCCCAATCCAATGCAGTTCCACGTATGGTTGCACACAGTGATAAATATGCATACTTCCAGTTCAAAGGAATCTTAGTTAATTCTTGTTAATTTTATATTCAATACTAGTTTGTTATTGTAATGATAGTTAGGATAAGGATAAACATATTCTATACATTTCTCCCTTGGTGTAAAAAGTACCTTGAGGTTATTATTATTATTTTTAAAAAAGCACTTAATCTTTAGTATTTTTTATAAAAATTCAGAATAGTCAAGAATATGTTTTGCTGCATGGTAGCCTGTTAATAAGCCTAAAAGGAACAGTTTCAGGTCAACATCTAGAAGTAAGTTCTCTATTTCTGAAGAAAGGGAAATGTAGATTTATAAGAAATTTAGATAGGTAATTAGTTGCTATTGAAAAGAAGGTTATTTAATAGGAAAGATCAGAGAGAAAGTTTCCTGGCTTGGATAGAGGGAAAAGTAGATATGGCACTGCTCATAGAAGAAGATAAAGACATCAAAGGGTAAGGGGAAAGTCCTGACGTGTAGATAGCTTGTAAGATACTATGGAGACTTGGACTAAAAATAGGCATTAAATTGGATGTAGGGGATAATCAAACCAAGAAATTTCTGAAAAGACAGTCCTTAATTAAAAAAAAGAAAGTGATGAGAGTATGCCATCAATATTTTGATTGCACATGAGCTCAGAAAGCCTGATACCTTATTTTTATTTATGCATAAAGCAATATAGAAGAAATGGGGATTTTCAGTTCCATAGCAATTTCCCATAACACCAATTGATCAGACAACTGAACAGTATGTAGATTCCTCTCTCTCTCTCTCTCTCTCTCTCTCTCTCTCTCTCTCTCTCTCTCTCTCTCTCTCTCTCTCTCTCTCTCTCTCTCTCTCCCCCCCCCCTCTCTCTCTCACTGTATGTGTATGTGTATTTAGTAAGCCAAGTAATGATTTTCTCATTGACCCTCTACTTTTTTCAGCTTTTTATTCCAGGACATTTTTCAAACATTCATGTGTAAAATAAGATGAGCTTCACTTACAACTTGTTATTCTAACTGCTAAACTTTGCAACATTTATCTGTTGTTCTAGGTTAAGAACACAAATTAAGCAATGGAGGTGAATAATTTGTCACTGTGACAACATAAAGTTTAATTATTATTTTAAAAAAAATAGTTAAGATTTGATTCTTTCTGCTTCAGTCATATTTGTAGTGTTAGTAGAAACTTTGATACTGTAATTTAGTTTGGAAGTGATCCCAAGGGAAAAGCACAAGGCAAATAACAAGGTGCAGACATGCAATTCAAGGAGAAATTTGAAAAGGATAATCTTATCATAAAATAGAAATAAATGCTTGTTCTTTGGGTTAAGAAATGTGGATTAGAGTTGACAGCACAACTGAGGTGCCAGCCTCAAGGCTAAATATGAATGATTGCTTTATTGCCAATAGAGCTGGGCACTTTTCTTGTCTATGCAATGTAATTAATTATTCATCCCTGAGGATGAAGCTTTTCTGTCTCCTACATAATCCTTTGCCAATCTACTGTCAGGGCCCTCGGTACCGTTTCTTGGTTGGAAACCCAGTAATCATTGTTGTAGACTATTTCAATAAAGAAACTTTGTTTGAGATCTCCATTGCTTTTGTTTGGTTCTGATAGACGAGGACTCAGAGTGATTCACAATGAAAGAGTTTATTGAATACACATAAGTCAACTGTCAACTGTCAAATGTTACAAGCTTTTATAGTGGAACTGTTTGAACTGTAACCAATCATCAAACACTCTTTTCCCGCTTCTTGTTACATTAACCAATGATTGCACCTGAATCTCCCGCTCAAAACCCTGCTTTTGCAACCAGCTATTTTCCATGTTTTTGCAAACTATTTACAGACACAACACCCCTTACCCCCCAGTTGTTGTTATTTATGTACATAATCTTTTAAATATTTGGGTGGCCTATGGACTCTTGAAGGGTATCTATTGCTATGGATACTAGAGTCATTCCTATCTGATTGTCTGCTTGGCTGGCTTACTCTGGTGGACCTGGACTCTTGGCTAACTGGCTCTGACGCTTCTCTGTTAACACTATGTGGATGTTGTTGTGTTAGAAGATCAGCTATTGCTGGCCTACTCCGAGGGGGCATTTCCCAGTCAATTTGACTATTTTGTTGTTGGTTACCTGTGGACGGGTTATTTTGCGTTTCTGCTTCCCCACTATCTGGCGTGTTGTTATCAATAAGCCTTGATGCAAAGTTCCCCCCGTGTATATTTTTATCCCCTTCAACTGGCATACAGCCAATAGTTCTCTTTCTTAGCTCATCTATATGTCTTTTGCTGATCCTATTCCCTTCCCCCTCAATAGTGTAAGACAAGGGACCCAATATTTCAGTAACCACCCCTGGGACCCATTTGTCCCCTTGTGCATAATTCCTGGCCCAGATTAAATCCCCCACTTTGAATGATCTGTTTGGAATGTCCAGTTCCGCACTTGGTAGAAGTCTGTCAGGGTGTAATCTGTCCAATTTGGTGGTTAGTCTCTTTCCCCACCTCATTTCAGCTGGGCTTTTACCGGTAGCCGTACATGGGGTCGTATGTTGGGTCAGCAAGAATTCGGCCAGTCTTTGATGCCAGTCGCCACGGATGATTCTCTTTAATGCGTCTTTAGTGGTCCTCACATTTCGTTCAGCCAAGCCATTGGTGGACGGGTGGAAGGGTGCTGATGTCTTGTGTTTAATCGAGTTGGCCCTGAGGAAATCCTGGAATTCAACAGAGGTGAATTGGGGCCCATTATCTGACACAATTACATCAGGTAACCCATGAGTGGCAAAGAGGCCCCTTAATACTTGTATTGTTTTACCTGAGGTTAATGAACTGACGGGTACTACCTCTAGCCATCTAGAGAAGCTGTCCACTACTACCAGGAAGGTTAACCCTTGGAAAGGTCCCGCAAAATCAATATGAATCCTGGACCAAGGATTCCTGGCTAACTCCCACTTATGCGTACGTGTGTGTTGCTGCTCAGGCCTAGAACGTTGGCACAAATAGCAATTAGTAACGCATTCTTTAATGTCATTGTCTAATCCTGGCCACCACAAGTGGCTCCTAGCCAATGCCTTCATACACACTATTCCCGGGTGCCCCTCATGTAACTCTAATAAAATTGAGGGTCTGTGGATTTCGGGAATGACCACACGGTTTCCCCACAGTATGCATCCCAAATGAACTGACAGTTCATCTTTCATTCTAAAATAAGGAATGTATTTGGCATCCGGGTTAGTATTTGGCCACCCACTAAGGACCCAGGCCATAATTCTCTTTAGTGTATGGTCATTATTTGTTGCCACAGCTATGTCTTTAGCGGTTAAAGGCCAGTCAGGAATGTCCAGTAGGGACATTATTTGTCCCACAGGGGCAGGGTCATCCTCAGTGATATTTAATGGCAGTCTGCTGAGGGCGTCAGCATGTCCCATGTCTTTGCCCGGTCTGTGTTGGAGAGAAAATGAGTATGCTGAGAGGAAAATGGACCACCTCAGCATTCTGGGAGACATGATTTGGGGTGTCTGTTTATCCGTGGTAAACAGTCCCAATAGGGGCTTATGGTCAGTGAGTATGGTAAAGTTCCTACCATAAAGGTAATCATGGAACTTTTTTACTCCTGCCACGATTGCTAATGCTTCCCTGTCTATCTGAGCATAATTCCGCTCTGCTTTGGTTAGCGTCCTAGAATAATATGCGATTGGTCTTTGGATACCTTGGTTGTCTAAGTGGCTGATAACAGCCCCCACACCATAAGGTGAAGCATCGCATGCTAAATAAATTGGTTTATTTTCAATAAAATGGGTTACTGTGATTGGCTGGAAAGAATGTCCTTTAAAGTTTGGAAACTCACTCTATGTTTATTAAGCCACTGCCAAGGGGTCTTTTTATCTAAAAGTCTGTGGAGGGGTTCTGCGATGGCAGCTTTGTGTGGCACAAATGTATGGTAGAAGTTTACTAAACCAAGGTAGGCTTGTAGTTCAGCCTTGTTTTTAGGTTCAGGAGCCAATTTAATTGCTTTGATTTTATCTGGGGTAGGATGAATTCCATTTTTGTCAATCCTGAATCCAAGGAATTCAGTGGACTTAACCCCAATGCAACATTTTTCCTTTTTTAATTTCAATCCAGCCCTCCTAAATCTTCCCAATACCTGTTCTAGCCACTCTGCTAATATTTCTTCATTTTTCCCAGCTATCAAGACATCATCAAAGTAAGGGCATACACCAGGTATGCCCTTTAAGGTCCTCTCCATCACTTCTTGAAAGATGCCTGGAGCTGCTGCAATACCAAATTGCAGTCTGTGGACTCGGAATGCCCCCTTGTGGGTAACTATCGTCTGAGCTTCTGCAGCCTCTTCAGACACAGTTAATTGCAAGTACGCCTGCGCCAAGTCTAACTTGGCAAACATGGCGCCGTCCTGTATCGTGGCGAGGACCTGCTTCACCGTCGGGACCGGGTAAGCATGTTTTTTCATTCCCAGGTTCAGGGTGGCTTTGTAGTCAGCGCAGATCCTCACATCCCCGTTAGGTTTGAGGGGTGTGACGATCGGCGTTTCCCACAAACCTCCCTCGACTGGTTCTAAGATGCCTTGGCCTACAAGCTTGTCGAGCTCGGCCTCGATTTTTTGCTTCAGGGCGAAAGGCACCCTTCGGGCCTTAAGCCTGATAGGTTTGACTGATGGGTCTAGATTAAATTTAATTGGGGGCCCTTTGTATTTACCAAGAGACCCATCGAATACGTCTGCAAATTCATTGCAGACTGATTTGAGGGTCTTATTTTTAATAATTGAATTTATTCCCCCAATCCAAATGCCCAGGGCCGGGAACCAGTTAAGGCCAATTAAACTAGTCCTTTGTCCCTCAGTAACTATTAAATCTAAAACCCCCTTAAACCCCTTAAATTTAACGCTAATGGTAATTTTTCCTTTTATTTTAATTGGGGTTTTTTGAAAATCAGTTAATTGGATTTTTGTTGAACTAAGTGGAATTTTTCTTCCACTTATTTGTTCAATCCTTTCAAGGGTTTCGCTGGATATTATTGACACTGAAGCCCCTGAGTCTATTTCCATTTTGCAAGGAACCCCTTGCAAATGGACTATGATTTTTAATTTTCCTTCTGGAAAATTGCTATTTTTTCCCTTCCTACTTCGATTGACACGCGCCACCTCCCCGCGGTTTGGAATTTTAACCCTCGGTCTAGGGGTCTCTTTGCCATAAAGTGAGGGGTTACCTTACCTTCGGGCCACACATCGACTTCATGAAGGCGGTTGTCGCGTGCACGACTCCTGCAGATGGCCTGGATGTGGCCGGTCTTCCCACACGCTCTACATCTGGCGGTACGGAATCGGCAAGAGGCGCGGGGATGGTTGCCTCCGCAGCTGCCACACCGGTTGTCATTGTCGCGCGGTCTCGTTGTGGAATCTCTCCATGGTCGTTGGGCCCCTATCGCTTGTCGTTGCAGTGTTGCTGTTTGGTGACGGTGGGTTGGTTCAGGCCCCTCACTTCGGGATGGTTTTGGCGCCAATTTTCCGAATCGTCTAGAGACTTCGGCGATGTCTTCTTCCCATTGCTGGTCCACCTCCCCGCAGTCCACATAGCCTTCTTGGTTGATCTCGGCAGACACTGCCATGCTACTGCGGGTGGGGTCGCGATACCCGGTGGATTCGTATGTTAAAAGTTCATCCAGCACTTCTTGCAAATCGCCGGTGGGTTTGGCGATTATTCTGTTTTGCAGCTGCTCGTCTCTCAAGCCCAGTACTACTCGGTCCCGAATTCTTATTTCCAAATTGTCATATTTGCATCGTACTGCGGCTTCCCTGACAGCAGCAACAAATTTTTGTATTGATTCGCCAGGTCTCTGGTTCCTTTTCTCAAAAATACGACGCCAAAAGAGTTCAGACCTCCTAGGCGTGAAGTGTACCTTTAGTTTGGCTAACAGGTCAGCATACGGCACACTTGACACCGGCTGTGGTTGACACAGTCCTACAGCGATCCGATAAACAGGTGTGCCGCAAATTGTCAGTAACGCTGCCGCCTTTTTCCGGTCGTCCGTAATTCCGTTCACAAGCAGGAACCCTTCGACCTGTCCGATGTATTCTTCCCAATCCTCTGGGAAGTTTGGGTCGAATTCTTTCAATGACCCAATTTGCGCCATTCGGAGAATTTTTCTTTATTCTGCCGCGGCCGCTTGGTTGACTGTGACACCTTTTTGAATTTGCCGCCTTTGCGCAGCAATTCCGCCGAATCTTCTCTGGTCTACCGTCTATCCCACCTTCGTCGCCAATTGTTTGGTTCTGATAGACGAGGACTCAGAGTGATTCACAATGAAAGAGTTTATTGAATACACATAAGTCAACTGTCAACTGTCAAATGTTACAAGCTTTTATAGTGGAACTGTTTGAACTGTAACCAATCATCAAACACTCTTTTCCCGCTTCTTGTTACATTAACCAATGATTGCACCTGAATTTCCCGCTCAAAACCCTGCTTTTGCAACCAGCTATTTTCCATGTTTTTGAAAACTATTTACAGACACAACAGCTTTGGGACATGTTTCAGTGGATTGCTAGTTTTCGGCTAGTTATAATGTCATCAGATAGAGGGGGACACATGCTGAAATGCTTGTAGTACAATAGATATAAGACATCCATCAACTTTGCAAAGTTGTGTGCCACTTGCAACTTTTCCTCAATCAACAGGCCTTTCAGATGGTCACTTATGTCCTAATATCCTCACCTTTGGACTACTGCCATGTGCTTTTATATGGGGCTGCCCTTGAAGAATGTGTAAAAGCTGCAGCTGGTTCAAGATGCAGTATTGTGAACAGTAATAGACGCCCTTTATGCATCATAGGCCTAGAACCTGATTATTTGATAATAATCCTGTCACAACTGTTTCTTCCTTTCTGGTATGAACAGGTTGCAAAGAGTGAGGTAGATAATCTTGATGGAGATATGCAGAAGTGGTTGCCTAGTCAAAAGGAGCTAAATTCCCAAACATCCTAATAAAATTAGGAAGTGACTCAAATAAACAATCTCCCTAATTCGCTGAGTAAGAAGAAGGGGGAGGTACAATCAAACTTGCAAGATTCTGTTATTGCAGCCCATGCCAGTAAAAGTGGTTTTGCCTTCCTGTGGTGTTGATTTCCTGGTCTGGAATTGACACAGGCAGAGTGGGTACATTCAGATCCCTTCACTTAAATATTGTCAGCTTGCAGGATCAAAGAAATATATTTTTGTTCCAGTATTGCAACAACTACTCTGGAACAGTATCTCTTTGGAGATACATGCATATATGCAACTGTCTTTTAAATACATAACTGTAGCATTTGTTAAGCAAGAATGCAGAATTATGTATGTATACATGCAGGTATTTCTTTGGAGAATTTCAAACATGTGTGTTGAGTTGATTATATGTTTGCTTTTCAGCATTTGTAAACAATCCCATTCCCTGTCGAGTCTGAGGGAAGAGAAGGAGTGTGTTCTTAATTTGCCTGTGCCATTTCCTCTCATTTTTTCCCCAAAGCCCAAGCCACATGACTAAAACATATATGCTACATGAACATATTTTGCATGGACAGCATTAAAAAGCAAAGTCATTTATAGTACTCTGTCAAATATAAACCTAGACCTTAACTGTTCACATTTATATGGATGGTTTTAGTTTATAACTGCATTGCTTTTCTTCCTACAAGGTCTATTAAAAAAATTCTGCATCACATTTTGCTCCCATACAGAGCTTTCATACACAACTTCCTTTAATGTTTAACTTACATTTCCTGGGAGATAGTTTTAAAAATCCAAAATGTTCCCTGATGTAATTCCTTTTCTTATGTACATTTCTCTTGATTGAGACTTTTAAATTTCTCATATGTAAGCAGATTATGTACTTTACTCTGAATTCAGTCTTCTAAAATTTCTCAAATGTACAGTTTAATAGCTGCATATTTGTGTATTTAATGTCAAAATATTTTACAGCTGCACCTTTTAGCTGTGTCTTCAAATATACCCTTTTCCCCTTTATTTGCTTTTTTTTCTGTTCCCTCAGAATTTCATAGAGATTTCTTTTACATCTCTACTACCAAACCAAAGGCCAGACCAGCCTCCCATTCTTCAAAATGCCCAACCAGACACCAAGGAAAATCTCCTTTTTTTCCCTCAGTAAATTGCACAAAGAAGCATACAGCCCTGAAACAAAAACACAAAGGAAACCATGAATATTATTGGCTTTTGATAATTTGTTTTTATTTTATTTTATTTATTTATTTTATTATATTTGTATACCGTCCTTCTCCCGAAGGACTCAGGGCGGTGAACAGGGCATATATAAAAATACAGAATACAAAAATTAAAAAGAAGTTTTATTTATTTATTTTATTTTAATCCCATTTATATCCCGCCCTTCTCCGAAGACTCAGGGCGGCTTACAATTTAAGCACAAACCAATGTGCTTAGCAATTAAATAGTAGTCCAGCTAAAACAATCAATAATAATATAAAAATCCCCATTAAAACCCCAACACATCCCCCATCAGGCCAGGCTGTCTTCATTTATTTTATATGATTGCAATGTTTAAAAAAAAAACAAAAAAACATGAGATATTCAAGAATTGCCAACTATTAAATGAATTTCTATTCATATAAATATCCTACATTGAAATTTGAGAACTTCATACCATCTTCTACTCTAGATAAAAATTAGTAGGAGTGGTTACAGTTTAAAACCCTATGATTTTACATTCAATGGTGCCAACATTTACGCACATGGACAAAAGCAAACCATATCACAAATTTGATAGCCTTGGTCTATGAGTTAAATTTTTCTTCATTATCTTTCATATATTGAAGGGTTGGTGGTCATTTAGAAATTTTTCCTGTTTAAATTTTATTTTATATTTATTTATTTATTTATTTATTTATTTATTTATTTATTTAAGAAAATTTTATTAAATGTACATTTAAAAACAAAAGTGGACATGATTCAAATTCCCTAGCTACAACATTACTATTAGTATTACCTTATGTTACAGAAAGAAATAACAAAAAGTTAAAATACATTCTATGACAGGACAGAGTAATACAAACTGTACAGGTAACATCTGTATTTTTATTAGTAAACTGTCTTTCAATCGTCAGTGTTATATTTACATACCTTTCAGTTGTGTCCTGATATAGGTGCTAATAAGAAATCCTTACATTATCAACTAAACAAACAATACTCATCTCAGCTATCCTCCTTATCTCTAACCAATTGTACAAATTTTGCCAAATTTCATAATACTCCGTTTCGTTCTTATTTTTGATCTCTAGGGTTAACCTGTCCATTTTGGCGCAGGATAAAATTTTATCTCTTATTTCTTCTTCAGTGGGGGTTTCCTTTCTGTTCCATTTTTGGGCATATGCCAATCTTGCTGTGGTTAAAATATGCACTAATAAGTAGAAAGATGCTTTGCTGAGTTTATCATTAATAATCCCTAATAAGAAGGTTTATGGTTTTAAATCAATTTTTGTACTAATATTTCTTTCAAGCAATTTTTTATCTGCTGCCAAAAATTTTGTGCTTTTGAACATTCCCACCACATGTGATAGTAGGTCCCTGGAAGCCTTCTGCATTTCCAGCACATCGGTGAGATTTTTTTATCTATTTTTGCTAACCTTGTAGGGGGAAGGTGCCATCTATAAAACATCTTGTACAGATTCTCTTTATAGGAGGTGGCTAGCGTTAACCTCCTATTTCTTTCCCATAGTGATTGCCAATTATCTAGGTCAATGGTGTAACCAAAATTTTTACTCCAGGTTAACATTGTTTCTTTTACCTGTTCTTCTAACAAATCCTGTTCTAATAAATATTGATATATCTTTTTATTATTTGGTCTTCTGTTCCTGGCAGATTTTTATCTAATTGTGTACTCTCTAATTTTATCCCTGGTTCTTTTTTGTCTATTCTGTATTGTGACTGTATTTGTAACTATGCCTACCATTCCAACTCTATACCATCTTCTAATAGTCTTTTTCTTGTTTTCAGGTCTCCATTTTCGTCTAAGAGATCTTTATATGTAATTACACTTCCTAAATTTATAAATTTGGGGTGCATGAAAATCTCTAATATGGATAGCCAATTGGGGATTTCTATATATATATAAGGGACGCGGTGGCTCAGTGGGTTAGGATGCTGAGCTTGTCGATCAGAAGGTCGGCAGTTTGGCGGGTCGAATCCCGAGTGCCACATAACAGAGTGAGTGCCTGTTACTCGTCCCAGCTTCTGCCAACCTAGCAGTTCGAAAGCACGTAAAAATGCAAGTAGAAAAATAGGGACCACTACGTTGGGAAGGTAACAGCGTTCCGTGCGCCTTTGGCGTCTACTCATGCCGGCCACATGACCACGGAGACGTCCTCGGACAAACGCTGGTTCTTCGGCTTTGAAACGGAGATGAGCACCGGCCCCTAGAGTAAGAAATGACTAGCACGCATGTGCGGGGGAACCTTTACCTTACCTTTACTATATATATATATAGTAAATGCTTCTCCCAGAAGAAGGAAGCTGAAGCCACCAGCCTGAGTATGACGGATGGGATTCCATCGAAACATTGCTCCTACACCTTCAATTCTACGCCCATCTAATATGATGATTCAGGAAGTACTGATGAGCCTTATATTTTCCGTCCCATATTATAGCATGCCACCCAATTTGCATGTCATGACCTTCTAATGCTAGTAGTCTTCTGTTCCTTAAGTGTATCCAATCCTTTATCCATACCACTATTGCTGCTTGATAATATTTTTCTCAATTCAGGAGGTCGAGCCCTCCTCTTTCCTTTGCATCCTGTAATAATTTTAACTTGATTCTCGTTTTTCTACCTTGCCAGCTAAATTTGGATGTAATTCTGTTTAAATTTTCAAAAAAAAAATCCTTACCTAATTTAATTGGTACACATTGGAATAAAAAGAGTAATTTGGGAAGTATATTCATCTTGATTGTTGCTCTTCTCCCCATAAAGGAGAGCTGCAAGTTTTTCCATCTATCTAGGTCTGCTGTAATTTGGTCCATTAACTTGTCATAATTTTCTCTTTTGAGTGTAATACATCTTGCCGACAGTTGGATCCCCAAGTACCTTACTCTTTTGGACGTCTGGATATTATTTTTTTCTACTAGCTCAGTTTCTTGTAAATTGGACATATTTTAACTAACATTTTAGTTTTTTTTCTTTATTAATTTTCAATCCCGCAACATCTCCATAATTTTCCAGCACCTGTAACCACGAATATTATTGGCTTTTGATAATTTGTTTTTACTGTCTTCATTTATTTTATATGAGTGCAATGTTTAAAAAAAAACCAAAAAATCATGAGATATTCAAGAATTGTCAACTATTAAATGAATTTCTATTCATATAAATATCCTACATTGAAATTTGAGAGCTTCATACCATCTTCTCCTCTAGATAAAAATTAGTAGGAGTGGTTACAGTTTAAAATCCTATGATTTTACATTCAATGGTGCCAACATTTACACAATGGACAAATGCAAACCATATCACAAATCTAATAGCCTTGGCCTAAGAGTTAAATTTTTCTTCATTATCTTTCATATATTGAAGGGTTGGTGGTCATTTAGAAATTTTTCCTGTTTAAATTTAATTTTAGATACATATATCTAGTTTAAGATCAGAAAAAAAAGAAATCAAACAGCAGGAAAAAAAGAAAAAAAAGAAAAAAAGAAAGAGGAATGAAGAGATTCACAAACTGTGAAAAATAGTTAAGCATTTACAAACTATTAAGAAATAGGAGAAACTTTCCTCTAGTATTCTACCAGTAACATTAAATTGGTGTAATATACAAAGGTAATCATATAGTATTTTGGTACTTTACACAATATTAATAAAATTATGTTAACGAAAACAGCCAAACCATAAGGGTTAAAAACAATTTCTAATCTATGAGCGTTCATCCTTGACTCTATGACTAATCAGAAGAAAAATCTAGTGCTTTAAGCTAGTAAATTTCAAATGCAATTTCAGATTTAGCCACCAGGTTTTGAGAGAGATTATTGTGATGCTCATAGCCATCAGTGTGTAAAGTTAAGTGTGTCTGTCTCACAGAGTAAATCAGATGTGTCAGAACGGCCATCTCATGCCTATGCTTCACATTTGCTAATTGCCAGTCTGCCATGAACTATGGGGGGGGGGGAGAGAGCCAATGGGAAAAGAGAAAAGCTAATGATTCATCCTACTTTCTAGAGTCAAGATTTCAAGGTCAGACAGCTGGGAAAGGCATACACTTCCACACCACCTACTCTACAGTTGAAGAGACAGTTCCCAAAACATTTTATTTGAATATGATTAGACAATGAGGGATCAGCAATGGGAAAGTACAAACAGGGAAAGTTAACTGGAAAGGTTTGGCTCACAAACTTCAGTTCTGGCTGTGCTATATATTGTAATCCACTTGGCCTTTAGTAAAGTAAACCTTTCACACCAATTGGAGTCAAGGGTCATTCATGCTTAAGGGAGCAAGTTGGGGCAGGACTGACAAGATAGGAATCACAATTAGATGACCTAATTTTACTTTATTGTAATGCTACACTGACAGAATCTTGCAAGTCTGAAAGTACAATTTTCTCCCTCTCCACCCCACTTTTACTACCTGAGAAATTAGGGAGGGTCTCTTCTAAGCCTCCTGTCCCTCCCTCTATTCAACTGCAGGCTGTATTGTCTCTGACTGTTCTTCCCTTGACAGTGTCTCATTATTCTGACTACCAAAGTATTTCCCACATTACTTTACATGTGTAAAGGGAAGGACTTGGTGGTATGAAGCATCAGTTCCTGTATCCACAATTTATTCACTTACTTGGAGATCCGTACAACCACATCCTTGCAATGAATACTCTCTCTTATGTAGGTGTAAATATATACTACTCAAATGAAGGATTGATGACCTGCTGGCAATCCATTAATTATAGCATTACTACTCCTGGTGGTATATCTATAATTAAATATAATTATAGCATATTAACATCACAGAAAACACTCACAATTCTGAATTTAATTAAAATCTCCCAGTTCTCTAGATAAATATTTTAGTTGACGACTATGTTTTCATACATTTGAATCCTAACTGGGCTTCTTTTGCTTGTTATTTACCCCACATTGACAATGGATATTTGATTATGTAATATGTATATTAAAATAAAGGGGATATTCTTTTTAGAGATGTGGTTGTGTTTAAAGTAGCTGTAGTTTACTTATACTGCATTTGAAAAGACAGTTTTATGTTTACTTTTTGCCCTCTCCACATTTTTATTGACAACACCAAGTCTATGTGCATGTCAGTGTGTGTCTCTCTCTGTGCATTTTTTCCCCAGCCCAGTGCTAACTCAAGCCATATTGACTGAAGATGCCACCTCCTGCTGATAAGAAGATTGGCATTTTAAGAATGATTCAAAACAATAGGTAGAGTTGGTGCCTCCTAAACTTTGAACCTCTAGGGCATGGGTGTCAAACCTACCACGTCACGTCACATATACAGAGAAAAATATTCCAATTCTTTGTTAAGAAAACTAACTCAGATTTCTCTTACCCAGTTTTTAATCTTAAATATTATCTTTTCCATTTATGGCTGCTGAGGTTCCTAGAATGAAAGAAAAGCCATTTTGTTCTATCAATTCCAATGAATTACTAGACTAGATTAAATCCATTCCAGAGAAGAATATTCCTTTCCATAACTAGATTGTCTTAAATTAGAGTAAGAGGGCTGCCATTTCTATCCTACATTTATTAGTAATTTAATAAATCACCACCACACAAGATCTATAAAAATATGGACAGACAGACATACGGTTATAACTTTTTCTGACCAACTTCTTTCTTTATCAAATGTATTTTGTAGCATTTAATGGGATGCTGTCATTAATTCTAAACAAAAATTCAGTGAAAATGTCTTTTACAAATTCTCTGTCCCAATTTCAGGCAGAAAAAAAAAATAGTTGCCAGCAATGAAGAGTGAAACATTTCACATAGTTTCTATAGGCAGAAGTACAGATGCAGAAATATTTTACCAGGGATTCCACTGGAAATAACTTTGAATATTTCACCCCTCTCTGGGGCTGGACAAACTTCTCCAAATCAATGAAGCCTTCCTAGTATTTGTTGTCCCTTTAAAAATGTAGAGTGAAATACAGGGGAAGTTTACTTATCCTGTTCAATGGGTAAGATTCTAAAAAGTGTAAACAGTACAATTAAAAGCTTTATTTTTCTGAAGAAGCTTGAAGAGGTAATGGAAATGTATAAAATAAGATACAAGATATATGTTTTATTTTAAAAAGAAAATGGGTTCTTCACATCAGTTCAAGTAAGAATCCTAGTGAGCACCAGAAAGAGTGGAGAGCAGTGTAAGATAAAATGAATTTAGCTTCTGCTGGCCGAATTCAGGGCAGAAGGAAGCATTTTATAATGGCAGCAATTACTTTCTACTTAAAAAAAACTTGTGATCTACAATATTGCCAGTAATACATTAGAGTAGCATCACTACCAACCTGAAGTTAATCAGAGTTCAAACCTTAGGTGATTTGGCATGCAAAAATATTACTAAATGATGCAAAAGCTTTTGACAATACAATATCCTGCAGCATGGTGCTATTTACATTGCAAGCAGCACTGATTTGGGGTTTTAGGTAATTAGAATGCATCATCTGTAATAGTGTGGTAGCAGTTTTATCAGGAGAAGACATTACAGAGATAAACATTTTAAAGGCAAACATTATTTCTAGGCCTGCAAGACTGTTAAAGATATACAAAAACCAGAGTTGAGTGTTATTTTGTTCACTGTGGGAATTGAGATGTGCTCAGGCTAAATGGAAGCCATCAAGTTCTGAAGATTCCATTTTTTAAAAAAACAACAACAACACTTTCCTACTTTCATGATACATTATTCCCTCCAGATATCAATCCATTGCACAGAGTTCTGTGTTTTGCTTGCCAATGCCCAGTGCAGGGATTTGTATTGTGGGCAATTGGGATTCTCTGCATCATACTCTTGTTCAGGGCTCTGATGAGAGGAGAGCAGCTAAATGAAGCATGCTACTGGTTTAAGGAGTTTCCTAACAATAAGGGTGTTAAGAAAGTGGCACATATACAGGTAATCCCAGAGTTATGAGCATTCACTTAATGCTCGTTGAAAGTTATGTGATGAGTGCCCCCTCGTGCTTATGAGCAAGTCCCAAAGTTACAAATATTGCAGCACCACAGAAGTCGTTCGCCCTTACAAGTGAGCGCAGTGGCTCTGCAATGTTCACCCTGGTTATTCCCTTCCTCCTCATCCCCAGGGCTTCAATATTCATCCTACAAAGATGGAGATCCTTCACTTTCTTGGCTGCTCCATGCCTTTGGTGCGTTTGCAGAGAATGGAGGCATAAAGTAACATAAGATCACGTGAGATCAGTGGGGTGTGATCTCATGCTACTGATCTTGCATGATCTCATGGTAATTTATGCCTCTGTTCTCTGCAACAGAGAATGGAACTACAGTTGGGGGATGCTTCCACATGCCTCCGGAGGCTGGACTGGGGTTCTGGAGGCCTTTTTCAGGCCGCTGCCACCCAGTTCTGAGGCCAGAGAACACTTCAGTGTGCCTCCACAGCCTGATCCAGGCTCCAAAAGAATTTTCCAGGCCACTGTCACCCAGATCTGAGGCCAGGAAATGCTTCTGAGGCCTCCCATGGCCCGATCTGGGCTCCGGAGGTGTTTTCCAGGCCTGATTTGGCCTCGGGGGGGGGGGGCTGTGGAAAAATTCACTTGCCTCAGATCTGGGTGGCAGTGGCCTGGAAAAGGCCTCTGCAGCCTGGATCATGCCACAGGGGGGGCACAGAAGCATCCCCTGGCCTCAGATCTGGGCGGCAGCAGGAAGCGCAGCAGAGAGGGGACAGATCTTTTCCAGGTGATTCCAGCGCGGTAGGAAGGGAGGGGGAAGCATGTGGTATTTTAGTGAGTCGGGGAGGCCTTGGAGGCCTGTTCCATCAATAGACCCTCCATGGCCTTCCCCTGAGTTACCTCATATTCGCTTAACAAGCCATGTGCATTTTAATGAGCAAGGGAGTTATCTTGTTCGAGGTATGAGATTCACTCTACAAGTTTTCAAATTACGAGTGGAATGGGCAGGCTCCATTACACTCGTAACTCGAGGACTACTTGTACATGCAGTGAGATATGTTTACTCCATCCTGAGTAAGCAGTGAAATCAAGTTATCTCTTATCAGCAGGGCAAAGAAGTCAAAGTCATGGTTAGTCATTTAAATTCAAGCCAGGCAGGAAAAATAATGACTCCCTACACCTTTAGTAATTTCCTTTGCACCTGAACAAGCAACATCCTCCTGATCATATTTCTCACTGTCCATGTCAATCCTGAAATGTTTTTTTTTATTATAATTTGCAATATTCCAAACCTTTCAGCTTTTAAGACTCGTGAAATAAAGAAGGTGATTAATCAGATCCCAAGGTGCAATGTTCTGAAGTACCTGAGTAGGAACAGAGATAAACTTGGGCATCCTGAGAGCATATAATGAGCACTCTCACAAAATGGCAGCTGTAGAATATGGCTATTCCCCAAATATTTAGACTATTTAGTCAACTGTGTTGTTTTCTTTTCCCAAAATCTTCCCTAAATACTGAATTAGATCTCTCTCTCTCTCTCTCTCTCTCTCTCTCTCTCTCTCTCTCTCTCTCTCTCTCTCTCTCTCTCTCTGTGTGTGTGTGTGTGTGTGTGTGTGTCTGTGTGTGTGTGTGTGTGTGTGTGTGTGTGTGTATCTCTGTCTCTCTGTGTCTATCTTTTCTAGGCAGAGAGAACACATTTTCCAGACTAAATGCATACCAATTTCATTGTGTGAAAATTGGCTATGGAATCTTTTTGGATCCAAGAAGATTTCTGTAGATGAAGATGATACAAGAGGCTGACATTTAGTTTTGCACTATGTTTTGCACTTTTCATTTATAAAAATATGTAATCACCCTCATAATGCAACCTAAGGAGCACTAAGGGAAGTGACTAGAATGTGAAGTGAAGTTGGCCTTAGAAAAACTGAGCAACAACAAAGCTACTGGAGGTGACAGTATTCCAGCTGAGGTATTCAAAATCTTAAAATATGATGCAGTAAAAGTGCTACACTCAATTTGCCAGCAAATTTGGAAAACTCAACAGTGGCCACAGGATTGGAAAAGGTCAGTTTACATTCCAATTCCAAAGAAAGGCAGTGCCAAAGAATGTTCAAACTATCGCACCATTGCACTCATTTCACATGCTAGTAAAGTTATGCTTAAAATCCTACAAGCTAGACTTCAGCAGTATGTGGATCGAGAACTACCAGAAGTGCAGGCAGGATTTCGAAGAGGCAGAGGAACTAGAGATCAAATTGCCAACATACACTGGATCATGGAGAAAGCTAGAGAGTTCCAGAAAAACATCTACTTTTGCTTCATTGACTATGCTAAAGCCTTTGATTGTGTGGATCATAACAAACTGTGGCAAGTTCTTAAAGAGATGGGAGTACCAGACCATCTTATTTGTCTCTTGAGAAACCTATATGCGGGCCAAGAAGCAACAGTGAGAACTGGACACGGAACCACTGATTGGTTCAAAATTGGGAAAGGAGTCTGGCAAGGCTATATACTGTCACCCTGCCTATTTAACTTATATGCAGAGCACATCATGAGAAAGGCAGGGCTAGATGAATCAAAAGTTGGAATTAAGATTGCCGGAAGAAATATCAGCAACCTAAGATATGCAGATGATACCACTCTAATGGCAGAAAGTGAAGAAGAACTAAAGAACCTCGTGTTACGTGTGAAGAAGGAGAGTGCAAAAGTTGGGTTGAAACTTAACATTAAGAAAACCAAGATCATGGCATCCGGCCCTCTCAATTCCTGGCAAATAGATGGGGAAGAAATGGAGGTAGTGACAGATTTTATTTTCCTGGGCTCCAAGATCACTGCAGATGGGGACTGTAGCCAAGAAATTAAAAGACGCTTGCTCCTTGGGAGGAAAACCATGGCAAAACTAGACAGCACATTAAAAAGCAGAGACATCACCCTGTCAACAAAAGTGCGTATAGTCAAGGCTATGGTCTTCCCAGTTGCAATGTATGGCAGTGAACGCTGGACCATAAGAAAGGCTGAGCGCCAAAGAATTGAGGCCTTTGAACTATGGTGCTGGAGAAGACTCCTGCGAGTCCCTTGGACTGCAAGGCGATCAAACCGGTCAGTCCTAGAGGAGATCAACCCTGACTGCTCTTTAGAAGGCCAGATCCTGAAGCTAAAACTCAAATACTTTGGCCACCTAATGAGAAGGAAGGACTCACTGGAGAAGAGCCTAATGCTGGGAAAGATTGAGGGCAATAGAAGAAGGGGACGACAGAGAATGAGGTGGCTGGATGGAGTCACTGAAGCAGTAGGCGTGAGCTTAAATGGACTCCAGCAGATGGTAGAGGACAGGAAGGCCTGGAGGAACGTTGTCCATAGGGTCGCGATGGGTCGGACACAACTTCGCAGCTAACAACAACAACAACAACAACAACAAGGGAAGTGTACTCTGCATTGTAAACCTGAAGCTGTTACTGATATGGTTTGGACTTCAGTATTCAAGGATCAAGGATCCAATACTGAAAGTAAACAACTCTGAGGGAACCTCATGGCAAGATGGTTTTATCAACTTTGGTTGATAAATGATGTGCATTCCTTTTTGGTGTCAGTGACTCATGCACTAGTCACCTCAAGGAAGTATTGGTGTAATGCTACTTTATGGGGTAGCCCCTACAAGTGGTGGTAGACTGTGTAGGTTGTATGCAGTTTGCTTGTTATATATTTCAATAGGAGGACTATTTGCTCAAGAAGTGGGTGCAACAGTTAAGCAAACTGCATACAACCTACACAGTCTACCACCACTTGTAGGGGCTTGATATGGATTGCCTGCCTGTCTTTGGGGACTTGTGATTATTATTTGGAGGATTTTGTCTTCAGAATTTTTGTATTTTTTTAATCTACAGTCTGATGAGATTGCATTGGATGCAGTAAGACATGCTTAAGCCTCCCCTTGAATTCTTTATGGGCAGTGGCCTCTAATTTATTCATTAATCAAATTTATATAGTTGCCCATCTACATAAATTTAATATATAACTATATAAAAATATAAAACAATTCAACAAATAACAGCAATAAATATGTATTAAAACCATAAAAAATCACACTCTTGATTTGCCCTAGAACTGTAAGAGAGTGAGCACCCCGGGGATCTGTAAGATCAAGCTGGGCCCTTGGCGTGTAGCTATATTTACAATTTTGGTAGAGAGTGGAGAGGTTGCTGGTTGGACAGTTAGTGCTCCTGAATGAGGGTTGCAGATGTAGGCCAGCAGCCCAAGTTATCCCCACTCAATGAGTGAAGCTACCTAACTACACGAGGCCCTGCATGATGTAGTAAGGTATCATCAGTATGCTGTACATCTCTGCCCTAGGCCAACCAAGAGATGCTGTGCAAATCTTAATGTTGGTAGGCTATGGAGGTCTGGAAGGAAAAGATCAGGCTTCATTCAACCTTAGCAAGACTGAGTTACTACCAGAATGAGTGCCTGAGGTTTCCCATATTTAATTCTGGATGGGATTGTGCTACCCAGTACACAATGCAGAAAACTTTCATGGTTCCTGTTCATTGTAAACTACCCAAAGAGTGTTGTAAAGCACAATGGGGTGGTACATAAGCCTAAACGCTATTGCTATTTATCATACATGCCTTTTATATTTCAAGTTTTTATGTTATTTACACCAGATTGAGCATGAACTTAGACCTCAGTCATTTATTGTGGTTTAAGTTAGATATTTACAGAACATTTAGTAAAATGACATATCCCTTAATGAAATTCAGGTGCTCAGCACACTGGAAGATACCAATTCGAGAAGCCAAAAAGTATATATTTTTAAAAAAGAATTTTTGTGCTCATGTTATAGTTTAGTCTATGTCTATGTACAGAGAGAGTCATCTTGGCTTAGGTAGAAAAATAAATAGATTTCTTTAATGGGAAGAATGTTACATTATAAATCTGGGAAAAATCTGTATTTTGTTAGCCCTTAACAATGTGATTTAAAGATGCTGTACTTGAAGTGAAAATTGCTTGTCAAGATGGACTATCAGTTGAAGAAAGAGAAAAAAATCCTTCCTATCTGATGAAAAAAGTATTTCTGTTGCTTTCAAAAAAGAAGACTCAAATGAGGAATTTCTTGACTTGGTGGAAACTGAGAAATCTCTTTTCATGCCCATTGTCTGTAACAATATTACTATCTAATATAAACATCTAGAGCAGGGGTCCGCAACCCTTGGGTGGCAGTAGTCTATTTGGAACTGGGCTGCAGAACTGGCAGACGAGCATGCGCTTGCAGCTCCAATTGTGCAACCAGTGGGCGAGTGCACGTGTGCATGAAGCTTCATTTGTCTGATAGGCAGCTGTGTGTGCCCGTCACTCATACAAATGGAGCTGCATGTGGGCTCTTCACTCACACGCAACCATCCCCTCTCCTACTCCTCCACCAGTCTGCAAAGCTGGAAAGGTTGGGGACCGCTGATCTAGAGAAAATCTGAATAAAAGTTAAATACAAGACCAAATCCAAATCTTGCTGACCTTAGAACATATGATGTTATACTTGCTTTCAGTGATACACTGGTGAGTAAGGGAAAGAGATTAAGTAGAATATTTATATTTGGAACACATGTCCATCATCAAATAGTGCACTGATGTGACTTGGTAATTCCTCCTCTGTGTGCTATGAAAGTTGATATGTATTATCTTCTTGTGGTGATCTAATTTTGCTGTAAAAATGTCATGAGAATTTAAACAAGCTATAATTTAAAGTTGAGATGTGCTTGAGTATTAATAACTCAGGTTGGTAGTTGGGTTGCTGGTTCATCACCAAGCTCAGTGATTTGGCTGCAAAAATTTCATCTCCTTTTGGGGGGGGACATCTTCAGTGCTCTATGAATTGTGATCTGACAGATGCGCACAATTCAAAGTACTCTGATGATGTCCCCACGAAATGAGATGAAATGTTTGCAGCCAAATTGCCAAGCTCGTACATCAAACCAACAGGCCAAATAATTTAAAGTAGTTTACTTTTAAAAACTGTTTGGATTTCTATGAAATTTAGCTTCCTTCTTTCTTGTTGTGTTATCTTTTAAGGGGGAAGGTGAGGGAGCTGTTATGGTATATTTTTTCTTGCTAACAGTGAATGTGGAATGTGAATGTGGAACTCTGATTTTTCTGAATAATGCTTTAAAGTCAGGAATAAGACTAGCTATCTCCTTCCTAGACTGGGGAGGCTAAAGGTCCAGCTATAAGGAAGGAAGTAATGTAATCAGATGTAATTCCTTTTATACTTTATTTAACCATCTACATTGGGTAGAATCCTGCAAGGTTCCACTTTGTCCTCTACATTTTTGAATGTCTCCTTCAGTTTTTTGTGTCAGGTTTGTAGAGATTTGGAAACAAATTCTGGAAAAGATCTATTTGTCACCATTTGCTTTTGAGCCCAATTTCAGATGTTGCACATATAAGAGAGGAAATGGCTTGAAACACAAATATATAAAAGGGTATTTTCTCTTCCTGATGTATAGGAACAATAAGAAAAGAAAGACTTCTCCTATGAACCTTGACTGGCATCAGTCCTGCTATTTTTTTTATGGTAAGTTAAAAAATATATGGTACTGAAGAGGCCTTTTTTAATCATTATGTTAATATCTCTTTAGCTTTCTTTGATGGCTTCATGATTCTTAGTTGTTTAGGATGACAAAGCTTTATTATTTTATTATGTGGCATCGTGGCATATTTGATCTTGTCTTAGAAAAAAAAATTCTCAAATGAATGTTAATAATAAGCACATTTAAAGGATCAAAAAATTTCTCCAATTCTCACATGTAGTCTATGAATTTCTTGCTCATGGTAACATTTTCCAATATTTAGTACAGAATAATTAAGACTATAGACAACTATCTTAAAAGAACTCTGAGTAACATTCACTCTTTAGGAGTACTATCCCTGGGAGAAGAACAGAAGTGTAACACACAACTATAACATTTGCCATATGGGCAGGGAAGTGATCCAAATTCTGATACAATAAATGCTTTGCCTTTGCCTTGAGGTTTATTTATTACCATATAAACAATGATGGCATTTACACCCTTGAGAGAAGATATTTAACCCATTACAACTAAACATATAGTGAACAAATAATTTCTGCCTGCAACTGCTATAGAAACCTATCTATCAACTGAACAAATTGTCCCTTACAGCACTGGAGAGGTTTCAGTAATGTGCATAGCAGGTTATTTTAACTCAGTGAATATTAGTAATGATGTGCCTATATAACACAAAAATACACACACACACTTTTTTGTGTGTCTTCAAGTCAGCGTTAACTCCTGGTGACTACTTGACTAGTCCCTGTAATTTTCTTGGCAAAATTTTTCAGCAGTGGCTTACCATTGAGTGAGTGAGAGGTCCCAAAGGTCACCCAATATGCTTCTAGCTTAAGATAGGACTGGACTTCAGGCTCTCCTGGTTTCTAGCCCTTCCTACTTTTATGAACAAATCTGATACCTACCAGAATTTCTAGACCAGTGCTTGTCAGTGTTGGCCATTTTAAGATGTGTGGACTTTTAACTCCCAGAATTTTCACAGCTGGTTGGGGAATTCTGTGCGTTAAAGTCCACACTTCATCAAGAAGCCAAGGTTGAGAAACTTTGTCTTAGGCAGGAATATCAATAGCCATGCTCTCTGTGTGTTCTAGAGCTGCAATTTCAAAGCACATGGGCTTTTGCAAATTCTACAACCACTTAAATGGAGAAGAGTGAAATGGACAATGTAATAAGTGCCTGATTGAGTTAAGATTTTCTATTCTTTATAAATATTGAAATGTTTATAGTAAAACTGAATATATATTTTTCCATCTTTTGCTTCAATTTATTATCTAAAATGCCACTTGATATAAATGTCAAGGTGTATTTCCTAGTGTTACACCTGCCTGTGGGACCACATGAAGAGTTAAACTCCATGTGCCAGTTGATTATATTTGCGTATTCAAATATCCTTGATGGGAAATAGGTTGAAAGAAAAAAATGTACAATGTTTGATCTTTTCCGACAATAACAATAACAGTAACAAATGTTATGCTATTTTTATTCTAAGAAATTATTCAGATGTTGCTCATGGTGTTCTGGAGAGCATTGTTAAAATGTTTTTTTTTCCTTCATTTTTTTACTGTTTTCTTTTTCTACTATTCTTTAATTGTTCTTCCTACAGTATCTTCCCACTTATCCTTGCATCTAAATATGATAACCATTCAGTGGACAAAGTGGCATGCATCCCACTGCCAAGGAGGCCTACAGAAGGGATGAAAAAGCAAGGGCGATAGAAAAGCAGCAGGAATCACTTAATGAGGAGAGATAGCAGAAGGTCAGGACTGTAATGAAAAAAAGTTTTTCAACACAAAGAAATCTAAAGGAGAAAGAGGAACCAAACTGGCATGAAATCTCTTCAAAAGAAACCACCTGTAATTGCAATTAAACCTAGTTTCCACTCACATGAAATTATATATATATATATATATATATATATATATATATATATATATATATATATATATATGTGTGTGTGTGTGTGTGTGTGTGTGTGTGTGTGTGTGTGTGTGTGTATGTGTGTGTGTGTGTGTGTGTGTGTATATATATATATATATATATATATATATATATATATATATATATATATATATATATTTATATATATAATATAATCCACTCAAAACACATCCCCACCCAATCAGATCACAGCCCCCATTCAAAACACACTTCCACCCAATCAGAACACAGCTAACCCCCCACCCAATCAGAGCACACCTCCACCCACAGACCACACCCCCTCTGGCAGTTTAAAAAAGAAGAAAAAACAGCCACTACCACACACTTCTCCCAGAAGAACAAAGCTGAAGCCACCAGCCTGAGGATGACGGATGAGATTTCGTCAAAACATTGCCCTGATACCTCCAATTCTATGTGGGGAAAAACCCGAATGACCAAAGATCTACACACACACACACACACACAAACACATATGTGTGTGTGTGTGTGTGTGTGTGTGTGTGTGTATACAATACTGTATATATAATCCCCAAGCATATTTAATATATCAGTGTAAACACCCTTCCATGCTGAAAGTAGCAAAAATGCCTCACATTTATAAACTAAACTGTAGCTGCAATAAATCAATTCTGATTCATGAAAACAAGCACTAAAATGCTTATTATATCTGCTTTGGGAAGATTCATAGTAATTTGCTTGAGATTAAAATCTAATGAGCCAAAAAAGAGTTCCAGGTCATTATGTTAGAACAGTTATGATTAGAACATTTTCTTTCCTTTTTGGATCCAGGGTTTTGACAAAGGGGCGGGGGATTGAAGAGAGCAATACCCACAATCCTAATATACCAGAATTTAAATGGGAAAGCTCAAGCTGTTGTGAATATAAAACTGCTCTCCCCTTTTTGAAAGTAAACTTAAGAGGGAAAAGCTGCTTTAGTTTTAATCCTAGAAAATTAAGTGGTTCCCCCACAGGCATCTGCAAAGGCAGCAGGGGCAAGTCTGTCCATCATTGGTGCAGAATTGGTGACATTTGTTTAATTCAATCATGACCCACCTGACATCATCATCAAAATCAAGAAATGTGCAGTGATATCAAATCAAATGGATATATATGCACAGTAGATATATATGCACAGTTCCTGGTGTCAGGAAATGCTCTAACATTATAGGTACATTAACATGTTTTTCATAAGAGCCTTGGTGGAGCAGTGGGTTAATGCCTCCTTAAGTAACACCAGCTGCCTGCAATTAGTGCAGGTTCGCATCCCATCAGGCTCAAGGTTGACTCAGCCTTCCGTTCTTCCGAGGTAGGTAAAATGAGGACCCAGATTGTTGGGGGCAATTAAGCTGACTTTGTAATAATGCCGCTTGGGGGTGTGTGAAAGCCCTAATAAGCAGGCATATACATAGAATGAAGGCTACTGCTAAGCTTGTAAGCCGCCCTGAGTCTTCGGAGAAGGGCGGGATATAAATGGAATTAAAATAAAATAAATAAATAAATAATACAGCACCACCTGGCACAGCTGGAGTCAAATGCAGTTCACCCATATATATTCTGGAAAAAACAAGCATCACCATTAGAATTCTGCACTGCCAACATCAGTTCAACCTTGTGAGTATTTTCTAAGTTGGAAAGAGTGGAAAATTCTCACTTTCAAGGATTTTGTCAATGCTGAATGGATGTCTGGATATATTAAACACCAAGCTGTTCTTTCAACGCACTGAATATCTCCCTGGCTGTTAAGATCAGTTGCTATGGAAAGTCTCTCAAACAGAAGCAAGGTAAAATGACTGTGGATGATATTGTGTCTTGGCATACTCCCCTTCTGAGTCCTGAAAGAAAGCCCATCTCTTCTAAACAGAAAAACAAAACCAGTTTTCAACTTATATTTTTAGACACCAAGGAATAGGACTATAGTGATTTCCAAGCATCCTTTGAAGTGCTTATTTTCTGTTCTTCTCTTGCTTCAGCCTCTGCATGCTTTGTTGTCTGAAAATGAGCCATTCATATGAATGACTTAAAGACTGGAAGAAATAGTACACTGGCACATGCTGATATTGGCAAAACCTATGAACAGCACTTGAGATGCGCTTGTAATCTTTGCCTATTAGCTTTGCCTCTGTCAAAAAAAAACCCTAAGATGTACATTTGGTCATACTTTCATAGCCTCCTCATTAAATGAACATTGGCATTTGAATAGAAGTATTTTTACATTTTGCATTCAAAAGCAGGCTTTGTTAATTCTGGAAGGGCCTTACTTCCATTTTAAATATGCACTGATTGGTTTCAGTTTAATATGCATGCTATTTTTCCATAATAAACTCACAGTGTCTGAAATGAAGATTAATTTATCCAAATACATTGTCATTGTTCCGATGAATAAGACAAATCAAATAAATTGCAGCCATATTATTTATCTGAAAAGTCTTATTAATGAAACGAAACATTGACACTCATGGAGGGATGCCAGAATCTGAAATCTCCTCCCCCCCCCAAACCCATCTAACACATACACAATCCCCGCCCTTATCTACACGTCATAAATCACATTATCCAATTAGTTTCACATATGAGGTCTCTCCTCCCATTCTTATCTTATCTTCTTCAAATAGTTGTTAGAAAATTCTTATCTTCTCAAAATAGTTGTTAGAAAATTCCCTCCCTACAAGATTAAAAGTGAAGCAGTTAAACAAAAGGCTGTCTCTTACATTGTCAGTGCAAAAACATGTCAATGTTTGTAGCATTGACATCTGCCCCCCCTTACAAAAAAGAACAGATCCCGTAATGTAAACAAACACAAGTTAGGAGCTGGCTCTTGGATTGTTGGGGTGTTTCTCATAAAACTTTTTGATAAGCCTGTCAGCTTTCACATTGCTAGATTTCACCCATTCACCAAATGGCTTCAGACAATGGGTATCCCTTCCATTGTACTAGGTACTGCAATTTTCCCTTAAAGATTCTAGAGTCAAGGATATGTTTCACTTCATAATGGGTCTGACCTGCTACTATGAGGGGTCCAGGAGCTTTCTTATGGGGAGGTCTTAAAGTGGAGGCTCGAAAAGGTTTCAGTAAGCTGCAATTAAGGGAAGCGGTGGCTCAGTGGGTTAGGACGCTGAGCTTGTCAAGCAGAAGATCGGCAGTTTGGTGGATCAAATCCCGAGTACCGCGTAACAGAGTGAGCACCTGTTACTCGTCCCAGCTTCTGCCAACCTAGCAGTTTGAAAGCACGTAAAAATGCAAGTAGAAAAATAGGTGGGAAGGTAACAGTGTTCCGTGCACCTTTGGCATCTAGTCATGCCGGCCACATGACCACGGAGACGTCCTCGGACAAGCTCTGGCTCTTCAGCTTTGAAACAGAGATGAGCACCGGCCCCTAGAGTCAGAAACGACTAGCACACATGTGCGGGGTAACCTTTACCTTTACCTTAAGCTGCAATGGAACACCGGGTAAATTTTCCCCAAAAGTCTGGGAAGTTTTAAATTTACTGTGACTGGGTTGGTGATTTTCACAATGGGGAAAGGTCCCAAGAATTTCGGTCCCAATTTCTTGCTGGGTAATTTGAGACGTAAATATTTAGTTGACAGATAAATCTTTTCCCCCACTTGGAATGTTCTTTGGGGAACCATCTTTTTATCAGCTTGTTTTTTATAAGTCTCAGAAGTCTTCTGTAACACCATTTTTTTGTTTCTCCAAACCTCTTCCCACCCCCTTACCCATTGATCAATTGTCTGGGAAGCGGAGGGCACTTGAGGATAGTCAGGCATCGAGCTGAACTCTTTTCCAGTGGCTACTCTGAAAGGCATGTAGCCAGTGCTGCTGTGAACAGAATTATTGTAGGCCACCTTGGCGAAAGGGAGAAGGTCAGTCCAGTTTGTCTGTTGGTAAGAAACATAGCATCTGAGGTATTGCTCCACCATTTTGTTAGCGGATGCTGCAGCCCCATTGGTAGGTGGATGAAAAGCAGATGATTGCCCAAAGCCAGGCAAATGCCTCTACTTTATTCTTTTAATCCACTCTTATTTTAGATGTATGTTTGTGTGTTATATATTATTTTCTTCTCTCTGCATTATCCAAGGGAAAAGAGAAGAACATAATAAAAGAGATTCATTAATGGAAAACGTGCTGGATTAATGCCAAATGAATTAATAGAGAATTGAACTGCTGGACAATAGGCATTAATGAGATTCCTTATGTCTTTGGTACTGATTCATGCTTTTCTCCACCTGCTCACTTGTTTTCCTGTTACCAAGTATATATATTCAACTCTTAGGAAAAGACACCAAAATATACAGGGAATGGATGCAGGACAGAAATACAAGTGTGTTGCAAGACTATATGAATCAAGTTCAACAGTGGCATCACCTCTTATAGGTTTAATCAATCTTCTTTAAAGAAAACCCTGGTTCACACCTCCTTAAAAAGTTATCACTTGATCCCACTTGCCTGGACATTTTTTGTCCTGGTTTCAATCCTCCTTTCTTAGGGAATGTGGTAGAAAAGGTGGTTGCCTGGCAGCTTCAAAGGGTCCTGGATGAAACTGATTATCGGGCTTGGTTAAAGGATGGAAATGGCATTGGTTGTGCTTGTTGATAATCTCTAGTGACAGCAGGTTTTGGGGGGTAGAGCAACCATCTTTGTTCTCCTTTACCTTTCAGCAAACTTTAATACCATTGACCATGGTATCCTTTTGGGCCAGCTATGGGGGCTGGTGCTGGGTGGCACAGTCTTGCACTGATTCTGCTCCTTTCTCCAAGGCCAATCCCAATTTGTGTTCATAAGGAATAAAAGAAACAGCCCACTACCTCTCTCTTGTACTGTGCCACAGGAGTCGGTACTCTCACCATTCCTTTTTAACATGTACATGAAGCCACTAGGTGATATCATCTGTCACCATGGGTTTTAGGTATCTTCAGTAGGCTAATAATATTCAACTATATTTCCACTTACCACCTGGTAACCCAAGTAATGCTGTTGCTGCCTTTTTGCAGTGGAGGGAGCTGGATGGGGGACAACAGGCTTTGACTGAATCCTGGCAAGACTGAATGGCTTTGAGTTCATGGATCCCCAAGATCTGGGACTTTGACCTCTTTAATTCTGAATGGGCTGCCCCAGACAGATTTGATCCACAACTTGGGGGTTCTCCTAGACTTGCAACTCCTTCTTGAAGAGCAGATGGCAGTAATATCTAGGAGAGCCTTTCCACAACTTCAGGTTGTGTACAATTGTGGTCTCTCCTGGATCAGGAGTCAAATGCACACAGTCATGTTGTTTTTAGACTACTGCAGCACATTCTACATGGGGCTGCCCTTGGAGAGCATTCAGGGGCTAATGCTGGTGCAGAGTATAACAGTGTTGGCAGTTTTAGGGGCCCCAAGAATGACCCATGTAACACCATTGCATTGCTAGCTGCACTGGCTGCTGATTTGCTTCCAGGTGCAATGCAAGGTGTTGGTAATCACATTTAAAGCCTTCATGGGCATTGGACCAGGTTACCTGAGAAACTGTCTCATCTTAATAGAATTGGTGTGCCTCACCTGCACTGGCAGAGGAGGCATGCTGCAGGCCTCATTGGCCACAGTATTCTGACTGCCAGGATCCAGGAGAAGAGCTTTTTCTGCCATTACTCTTGCTTTTTGTAACATCTTGTCCCCCTGAGTAAGGTTGGCTCTCACCTTCCTGACATTCCTAAGACCTGGCTGGGTTAGATCCAGAGAATGAAAAGCTATAATTATCTCCAGACATTTTTGTATGATTAGTGTATTATTGGTTTTATGCTAAAGCCGGGAAAGTCTTTCCAGAAAATAACACATAGATTGTTATTGATCTTCACAGATTCTTACTGATTCGTTGAGATTTTTATGATTGCAAGCAAAAATGATGGGATGGGAAGCACACTGTGCAGGACATTCTCACAATACCCACACATTCTCAAAGTCTATTGAAATCCTCTTTGAGAAGTTCCTGCATTTAAAATCTCATTGCTCATGAGAGAACAATAATTCAGTTCTTCATTAACATATAATACTGCCAGCATTTTTTCCTATCTACTGATATAACAATAGTTTGCCATTTCATTTTTTCATTTTTTTTTCTCTTTCAAAAAGTGTTTGGGAATATCTTAGGACTTTGAAAATTACAAAGAAAGAGGTGGATTGTTTACCTTAATAGCCTTTGCCACTGAAAACTTTTATTTCATTGCATTCTGCTCATTTTTTATTTTATTTTTTAGTAATGATAATGATTCCTTGGAACTTTTTTCAAATGTCACATACTAGTTCATAAAGACATTTACATAGTATTCCTGACAACCGTTCAGAAATGGTCAACCATTATTTTTTTTATCTCTTCCCAGTTTGTCTACATTCCCAATACCTGATCATCCTTGTCCAAATTCTGTTCAACCTTGCTTTGCTTTTGCTTTTTTTTTAGGATGAGCCATCCCTGGCTAAATGCTCTCATCTGCTGAGGCTTAAATGCTTATTCTTAGATCCAAATCAAAAGTAGCTTGGCAGTATCACTAATGGTTGTCTTTCTCTCCTTGATGGCCACAATAACTTCTGATTCTTTATCTCTAGGTCTGGTGAATGCTAAGTCTTTTCTCCTCTAATCTATCATGGAATCAATTGCTAGTATACAAGGTATACATCCTGAAATAAAAATAGACAAAAGGAGCAGGAGAAAACATGTATTCTTCCTATAAGTTTCCCAGAAAGGTAATGGACAGTGGAGATTAACTATTGAGATTCTCATCATCCAGGTCATGGTTGTCCTAAAGGTACTTTTTCAAAAGGCAACTGAACTTTCTTTTTCTTTTTCCTTCAAGACTGGACTTTCTTTGTTTTGTTTTGTTTTTCTTGACTGCCAAGAAGCTTCTTGGATGAAAAGTGAAACATCTTCAAGAAAAACAAAGAAAGTCCAGTTCCTTTTGAAAAAAAGCACACTTGGGAAAACAGCAGAGATCATTGAAATTATCCAGCTATAGCATTTTAATTTCTAAATTTCTACTGTTGTTTCAGTTACCTGAAAATTATAAGGTACCAAGTTCAAGCCACCAGTTGTTCCAGATAGGGACGAAAAATACTAGACAGATATTGTCAGTCAATATATTTTCAGTCAATATATTGTCAGTCAATATAAAAATATTGAGGTCAAATGGATCAGTAATGTGCTAGTCCAGGTACTTTATGTCTATAGTAAACTATAGATGGCACATGCCATTACTATAAAGTAGACATGCCACCATCACACATAAATCACATAAGAGGGAAGGAGTAAGAAAGCTGCATTACATGGCAGCTATGAATTTAGCATGGATTTTTGTCACATACAGCCTTCATTTAGATGCACATACAGCCTTTCCCAAAGTCACAAATTTGCAGGAGGTGTGGTGAAAGCCCTTCTGGCTAGCCTTCAGATAAGAAGATGAGTTTGGGGAAGAGCAGAATTGGAAATCCTTTCCCTAAAGCAAAACCAGCATTCTTTCTACACATAGAAGACTCACCAGTTTGGCATCCAACTGCCTAGCAGCAGGAAAGACAATAAGCCAGATGCTTCCCTCACATGGCAAGCATCTGCATCTTATATTATCATGCATTCATTGTCTGTATATTCAGCAGTGTGATCAACACTGAACCTACCACATCAAGCCAAGTCTTAGGTTAAGGGAATGATTCTGCTCTAAAGAGAACATTCAAAAGCACAATGCAGAAGTCCAGTCAGTTACAGCTCCATGAGGGTCTCTGCCATATCCGAATGTTTTTATTTGCTTTTTAACAAATAGCTTGTTAATGCAAGATACACATACACAGATACACACAGACACACACACACACACACACACTACAAAAAAAGGAATAAAATATGTAGCTGCTGGAGAAAATTCTCAAACTGGCTCCATCTCACACTTGCGAGTCCAGGCTTGAGAAAAAAATGACATCTTCAAAGTTTCATGGAAGGCCAGCAGAGTAGCAAAGACTGTCCTTCAGGATCTTCCCAGCCAATATTCCTTGGCTGACAGTACTCACAGCTTGCTTCTCTTACTAGATCGGATAGGATGGGTAGAGACAACTAGGAAGATACAATCCCTTAAGTGACCCACCCCAAGCCTTGTAAGGCTTTAGAGCTGACTACCAGCATCATGAATTATACCTGGAAGCAAACTGGTAGCCAATGCAACTTGTGAAGCAGTGGTTTCACATACATCAAATAACTGGCATCATTATCTTCCTGTGCTATTGGATTGGGCAATAGTTGAGGCTTGCAAATGTCATATACTGTAAGTCTGTGGAGAGTCTCAGTCATCCAAATCATAGTTGTCTCAAAGATGCTTTTTTGAAAGGCAACTGGACTGGGTGGTTTTTTTTTTCCTTCTTCAAGGAAAAAGAAACAACCCAATCCAGTTGTCTTTTGAAAAAACACCCATTTATGGATTGAGTTGGATTAGATGTGATATGCCAAGAGCTCATGCTTTCCTAATGGCCAGGCTGATTTTTTGATTTTAACAAGAGGCTATGTTGGAGATGCGGTGGCTCAGTGGGTTAGGATGCTGAGCTTGTCGATCAGATGGTTGGCAGTTTGGCAGGTCGAATCCCAAGTGCCGTGTAACAGAGTGAGCACCTGTTACTCGTCCCAGTTTCTGCCAACCTAGCAGTTCGAAAGCACGTAAAAATGCAAGTAGAAAAATAGGGACCACTATGGTGGGAAGGTAACAGCATTCCGTGCGCCTTTGGCATCTAGTCATGCCGGCCACATGACCATGGAGACGTCCTTGGACAAGCACTGGCTCTTCAGCTTTGAAATGGAGATGAGCACAGGCCCCTAGAGTTGGAAATGACTAGCACGCATGTGCGGGGGAACCTTTACCTTTACCTTATGTTGGAGAAGACAATACCAAGAGGTTAGAGAAGAGCAGGCAAGCGGAGAAAACTATTTCACTAATTGTTCCTTAACTGATTAAAGATTCCCACTCTCAGGCATTGTCATGTACACACTGAATGTGGTGGCATGCAGTATTGCAGGCTAATTTTGCTCACTGCCAAGAGTTCAGTACTGATAGGCTCAAGGTTGACTCAGACTTTCATCCTTCTGAGGTTGGTAAAATGAGAACCCAGACTGTTAGGAGAAAGATTCTGACTCTGTAAACCACTTAGAGAGGGCTGTCAAGCTCTATGAAGTGGTATATAAGTGCTATACCTACTGCTAATGTTTCAACTTCCCCCAGATTCCCTTGTCTAGGAATAGCAGCTTTGGCATTGGAAGATATTTAAGGGCTGTCTAATGGATATGATTTGGTCATGTCCATCCATGCCTCTTTTTGAATTCAAATTAGTACATATGTTAATTTAACTTGAGGGGAAAACATAGGAATTAAAGGATGAATTGAATTCATCATATTGAATACGGCATTATATGAAAATTCTAACTATATTGAGCCTGGAATTCAGCAAAAAGAATTATTATACATAGATGGAACAAAATTTACACTCCTGATATCAAAGAGTGGATTTGAGAGAAGCATTCTCCATCAACTTTTGAAATTTATGTTGTAAAACTAAGAAGATGAAGCAGCATGTTTTATGTTCTAGACTTAGTAATATGTGGAATGATTGGGGTAGTTGTATATTACACGGATTCCATTTGCATTCTTCAGCTGCAGTTAACTTCAATCTGTATTATATATTGTTATGAGCTTTTTGGTTTATTATTTGGTTTGTTTTTCTGTACTATCGTGGGATACTATTTAAAGGGTTTCTTTAACCTTCCTACCAGGTTTTGCTAAATTCAACTGAATAGACTCAGTAGGCTTATTGAGATAGTCTGCTAATACTCTTTATTTAACTGAACCCTGAATCTAAGAGAATATGTATCTAGGAATTTTTGCTAGTAGGCTTTAAATGCTTTCTTTTGATCAATTCTCCTGGTTTGGGGAAACAAATGCTTGCTTTTCAAAGCATTTCAAATCTTCCAGTTTAACTCTTGTGATATTGATCAAATAATCATGAGGACTACATGCAATCTATGTTAAAGGTTCAATTAGCAAATTCATTCTATAAATAATTAAAAAATAAATAATTGCATTGCATACAACCTTTTGAAGATTTACAAAATACTAGAGGCACAGAAAAAAGTCTTAATGTTTTGAAGATCCAATTTTGTTTCTTACAAAGGACAATTAAAAATCAAGGGGGAGGGAGGGAGGGAGGAAGGAAGGAAGGAAGGAAGGAAGGAAGGAAGGAAGGAAGGAAGGAAGGAAGGAAGGAAGGAAGGAAAAGAAGGAAGGAAGGGGGAAAAATACAAATTACAAATTATCCTATATAGGGGACTACAATCTACAGTACATACAGTCACTTGTAGAAATACTCTTGATATTTCAGGTTTTTTTCTGAAAACTTTTAGAGTACCTGTTTGTTCATAATAGTAGCAGGAGAAAGTATAAATTTTAAAGTCCTAAATCTGCCTTTAATACTGACTCAAAAAATGGGTAACACCTTTTGTAGATGAAAAAAGGACTCCATTTGATAGAATATAAATCTCTCCAGACAAGATGGAAAATAGTCAAGGTAAAAAGCATTTTATTCTGTACATTTTTGTGCTGCCTTTCAGACAGCTAAGTAACACTTGAACAAAGATGTTTGCAAAACTGCACACTGCTGTATCTCTCAGAAGAGCTTTGCAGAGGTGGAAAAGCACTTCATATAATCAAAAGCAGTAAAACTACAGAACTGAAAATGACTTCTTGGAGTTTGACTTCTTCCTTTCTTGCTTTTTTCCCATTTTGAATGTATCCTAGAACACATCCATACAGTTGCTTTGCAATGTTTCCTTCCCATAGCCAACTGAAAATTGATGATGATGCTATCCATTCAAGCATGTCTGATTCTTGGCAAAAGTATGCTCTTGCTCTCACCATATTTTCCAATTTTGTATGGATTTCTTCAGTTGTTTTATGCTTGGGCAGGTGTAGGTTTTGATGGTGTCTAGTCACTGTGGTTTTTTGGTGGCCTCATTTTCATTTACTGTTGACCATTCTGAGCATAACTGCCTTTTCCAATGAGTTTGAGCACACAGCATGACTAAAACAAGTAAGGTAGAATTTTGTGATTTTGTCTTCCAGCAATTTGTCTATCCGGCAATTTTGTATGCTCAAGTACTTTCTTTTTTGTCATCTCTGTTGTCCAAGGAATGTGCAAGAACCTTCTCCAACCCCACAAAACTCAAACAATTTGCAATTTTCCTTCTGCCTATTTTTTCATGGTCCAACTTTACAACTGTAGGTAGCTGTGGGAAACATGATTGTGTGAACTAATTTACATTTGATGGCCAGACAAATGTCCTTGCATTTCCATACATGATTCATGCTTATCATTGGTCTGCAACCCAGTATAATTCAGTGTTTTATTTCTGCCCTGTACTCATTGCTTAGATCAATCTACAAAAAGTGAATGCTTGCACACATTTGATCTTTTCACTGTCAATTCTTCTTTTGACATTTCCATTCCTTGCAGTGGTCATGAACTTAGTATTTTTGATGTTCAGAAAGAGGCCAAATTTCTCACTTTCTTCTTTAGTCCTTTTGATCAGATGTTTCAGGCCTTCTTTGGTTTCTGAGAGGAGAGTTGTATTGTCAGCATAATCTGTTGATATTCCTTTCTTCAGTCTTTACTCTGATTTTTTATTCTTTAAGTTCTAGTTTCTTCGTGATCATTTCAGCATTCAGATCGAATAAGATAATTGAAAGAAGGCAACATTCCCCTGTTCTTTTCTCTATCTTGAACAAATTGTGTCTCCATATGGTATTCACACAGTGGTTTCATGATCTGTTTTACAGCAACTGCACCCACTTGACCAGATATGTCGGCACTCCCAACTCTTTCAAAGCTCTCCACAGCTTTCAAAATTGACAAAATCAAACACATTCTTGTAGTTAATAAAGCAAATATAAATGTTATTTTGACAGCCTTGAGATTTTTCAATGATTAGGCATAATTAGTAATATTAACACAAGTCCCGTGACTCCTTCTGAAGCCAGTTTGAAGAAAAGGTGATTCCCTTTCAATGGTCAATACCAGATGTTCCTTAAGAATCTTCCTAAAGTGAAAGATGAGGGCAAATGTTCAGTAATTAGAGGACTCCTTAGAGTCTTTAACATTTTTTTCCAATGGAATCAGTGCTGTTTTTCTTCATTTAGCTATTCTGATAGTTTCATCTGAGAGCCACTTGCCCTTTTTCTCTGGCTTTCTGTATGTCATGTGTTCAACTGCTGTTTCGATGATGGTCATATGAATTTCTTGACACAGTACATCAAGCATCTTCTTAGCAATGTCCAGAAGATTTTGGTAGATGTCCAGAAGATGTCAAACATCTTTGGTGATGTTGTACTTTTCATGTTGTATAATTTGATTCTGATCTTAACCACCAACAATTCATGAAATGTAATTGGTACTTGGAAATGTCTTGACAATGTGGACTGAGGTGAACCATTGATGGCTGCATAGGACAGTGCAGTTTATTTAATGAGATGCAAGAGTGTAAGTGACACTTGTGCTGTTTGAACTAGGTACTTGTAATTCTAAATCAATTTTCATGCCATAATTGCACCAAACTATTCATTCTCCCTCTCCATCTCTCCCCCCTCTCTTTTTGTCTCTGTCTCACACTCTCTCTTTCTCTCTCATTTGTTAGATTTATGTATCACCCAACCTGCCTAAAGCAATTCTACAAACATTAAAAACAATAGGCATTAAAATGATAAAACAATAAATAACAACAACAATAAATACACATAAAAGATGGGGATGGGGCAGTACAAAGTAATCAGGAAGAAATGGGCTATTTTTTAATCCATAACCACCTCCAGAATAGAGCTTTCCTATTGGGGCCCCAGGCCAACTGGTATACCCTAGATAGGTTTTCAGGCCCTTATGGAAGGTCTGTAGGGTAGTTGTGAATCTCTCCAAGGGGCTACAATGATCCAATGGACAGGAGCCACTCAGAAAATGTTTTTCTTCCTTCCAAATTCTTTGACCAATAGGGTCCACAGTGTGCTCATGGGTGGAATGGGCTAATCCCATTGAATGAGATGATTCTTCAGATAACCTCAACCCATGAAAGGCTTTAAATGTGATAACCAATACCTTGAACTACATCTAGAAGCAAACAGACAGCTAATGCAGCTCACAGAACTGTGGTGTAACATGAGCCACTCTAGTAGTGCCCACACTACTACATTCTGCATCATTTGTAGCTTCTGAATACTTTTCAAGTGTAGCCACATGTAGAGAACAATGCAACAGTCCACGTGTTAGATGACCGAGGGCTTGAATGGCTCAGAACAGGGTCTCCCAACTCTCAACTAGCACATAACATGGAGTTATGCAGAGACTCTTCTAGCTATGACTGCCACCTGCATTTCAAGTAGGAGTTGCAAGGCAGGAGAATCTTCAACTTGCACCCCAGGTCTGTTTGGGGTAGTACAACCCCATCCAGAACTAAAGATGTTAAAAGTCCTGGATCTTGAAACTTCATGCACCCAAAGCGACTTGGTCTTTATCAGTTGAAGAATGTTTCTCTGTGTGTGTGTGTGTGTGTGTGTGTGTGTGTGTGTGTGTGTGTATAAAACCTGAAGAAAATAGAAAAGAAAGGAAAAAAAATAAAGAGAACTAGCTTCTGATATTCTTCACAGCAGTTGTAAATACAAATATTTTAACTTCTCTCTCTAATCTTACATCATAATGTCCTTCTATATGTAATCTACCCTGTCTAATCCTAAAAGCCATAAATCACAAGTTCATTTTTTTTCACTTTTTATGCAAAACGTGCATAAGAGACTTCCAGTCACCAATAAATGTATTTAGTGACTTTTCTCTAATTGAAGAGTTAATTTAGCCATCTCAGCAAGAGCTATAAATTTCCAGAACCATTCCTCCATAGTGGGAAGTGTTGATAACATTCTCCATTATGATTTGTCTTATCTGGGTCCTTCAGGTCTTCAAATGATATACCCATTGCTACTGTAACTGAGTCCACACTGTCTCCAGCCTTGTCCAAAGAGTTAGGTCTTTGCATAATGAGTCTAAAGTAGGATAATTTGAGCCTTGTCATTTGTGCCTCAAGTGAGAACTCTGTGCCTGAAGTGAGATTTGTTTCATTTTCCATTTGTTTATTTCTTGGCTATCCACGGTGTTCTCAGGAATTTTTCACCAATATTTAACCACAATTAAGAAATTCTATAAAGTTATAAATTACCTAACAAGAACATGAAATATGGAGGTGCTGCAAAAGTTGCTTACACTGTTGAAATGCCTCTTAAGGGAGATTAACTTCCCTGACTTTCTAATTCTTGTTCCTTCACCTGTGAAGGTTACTAGAACTTCTAGGACAATTGATGAATGGTTTCAAAGCTGGACCTATTCAGGTTCTTCATAGTTCTTTGTTGAGATGACATTTTCTCCCTCTGAGAAATGTTCCTATACTGAATCAAGGCAGCTAATTCTCCAAATGCTCAGAAATATTATCATTGTTACCTATAGAAAGGCCAAAATATGGGAGAAATTATTTAAGAATATGAACTATAAAATGAAAACCTTCACATAGAAAGAAATCAATTGATTATATTTAGTATACTTAAGCCTGAAAGATGAAGAGCATTCTAGATTTTATATTTAACATAACTGAATACTTGACCCTGACAAACGAGTCAGCTTGTAAAAAAGACACAAAAAACTAGAAAATAATTTCTTTTCAAATGAAATTCTAAAGGAATCGTTTGTGATATGAATGGGTATACAACTCAGAGTCTGTTCAAAATATACTTACAGATCAAAATATAAATATTTTCTGCATGTTCCTGTATGTGCTTATCTGTTTAGAAAAAGAGAGAAAAATGTTGTATATATATTATGGAAAGATTGTGTGTGTGTGTGTCGGTGTGTATGTATACCATATACACCACACACACACACACACACACATTTGGTGTATGGCAATAATGGCTCATTTGCTTAAAACTTTAAAAAAATGCTTATATATATTGTTTTAAACAAATGAACCATACACCAAATCTCTCTCTCTCTCTCTCTCTCTCTCTCTCTCTCTCTCTCTCTCTCTCTCTCTCTCTCTCTCTCTCTCTCTCTCTCTCTCTCTCTCTGTGTGTGTGTGTGTGTGTGTGTGTGTGGCATTAGCCTAGGGAGCCAGCATTGTTCAAAGACATTTCCATAGTCATGTGGCCACTATACCCTGAGGTGCACAGAGCACTGTTACCTTCCCACCCAAATGACACATATTTATCCAGTCTCAACTGCAGGCTTTCAAACTGTGAGGTGGGGAGTTGCTGGGGCAAATATTGGGAGCTCATCCCATTACATGGCACTTCCGGTCTCAATGTGTGTGTTGCTCAGTGATAAAGCAATTCTCATATTCACTGACACAAGCACTTTGGAGGGGAAAAAAAGCAAATATAGATACAAGGAATGAATAAAATGTTACCTATCTCCCCAACTCTAAATTCTCCCACATCGTTCCAACAGTTCTTTTATATCTTTTGATTTAAAAATGGAGAAAAACAGGGGTGAATATTGATGCCTGGCATAAGCTTAGCTAGCAAAACAAGGGCAGACTTAGTAACTGAAGCAAAGAGTTTGGCATTCTAATCTTCAGTTCGGCACCGAGCAATAAATCACCAACCAGGTAGAACAGAAGACAGAAAGCAAAGCCTATTATTGCCTGTATTGCACACACTTTACTGAGCATTGCATTTTAAAGGGCAGGCATGTCAAACTCCACAGCCATTTCCAAAACCCAAAATGTTTTCTTTGTTCTTGCACGTTTGGCACTTGAATTTCTTGACAGGGGATTGTAACAAGCCCAGAAAATAGCAGCACGCTGCTCCATTTGTGACACAAAGCAAGTGATACTCAATCCATACCGGTTTCTCTTGTAATCTTCAAAGCATGTAATTTTACCTACCTTTTCCAAAGACACCGTCCACCCTGGTTATTTCACCTCCGAACCGGGAACAGACATCTAATGACATCTAATTTTCCAAGAAAATGGAGAGAAAAAAATGTCCAACTCCTCCCAGGCCTACTGAGAGGTTCTGGTGAGTAGTTATCAAAATAAGTATTTCCCATCTTTCTTTGAAATCCTATTTATTTATTCATTTATTTGTGCATTGCTGGTCTTGCTCCTCATTTATAAATTCTCTTTATAAACAGAAAGGGAATTTTGTTTCACTAAGGAGAACAGAAAAAAATAATATATGAATCTAAAGCCTGAAGGAAAATCCTGCTCTGCGTTTTACATTGTCTGGATCCAAGATGACACAGAAGCTGGTTCAGAATTTGAAAGCCAACTCTCGTGGAGATTGCTCAACCTGGCTCCCCTACAGCTACTTTTAAAAAGCCTGCTGCCAAATCTTCTACCAGTAAAAGGACTCTACAGAGTGATTTACTTCCTTTCCAGGACATCCAATAAGGGTGGGAGAGAATTCTACCTCTGCTGTTGAATTTTTGCTTATATCATTAAGAAACAGCAGGCAGACATATAAACTACTGTACATAAACTAAAATAGGCATTTTAAATAGCACTATTGAATTTACTGGGTGAATCTCCCAGTCCATTGATTTATCTTCTTTACACAGTAGGTTGAACATTGTCTTCGACAATGCAATACCTTTCTAACACACAGCACATACATTAACAGCCCATCATTCATTGCTGCTTTGGCAAATATGCTCCCTGTAACTACTTTTGCACAGAGATTCATGTAACATTTTCCCTTACTCTCTTTTCCCATATTCCCTCTTTGTGGCTATGTCTCCTATTTGTTCTTCTTGGTTCTTTGCTTCTGTAGATCTTCAGCCCCTCACCCCTCAGCAGATTCACTGCGTGCTTTCCTTCTGTCAACTAATCCTTATGAATTTGTTGGGGAATGGAGTCCCTGCTTGGTAAGATGTTCAACCTAATCTTTGAGGAGATTCTGTTCCAGAGAAGGAGAGCAATGTCAAATTAGACTTGATTCTGTAGTACCTACAAGTGGCATCCTTAGGGGTAGAAATGCTAACATTAGAGCTTCTCTTCTGGTCCTTAATGCACTGGCAAGAGCAAGTGTGATTAGGCAGTTCCAAAGGTTACCAAGTCCTGTAGGTCTTTAAAGGTGTCAATAAGCATTTTAATTTATACTGAAATCAAACTCACAACCAGTAGGTTACATGTATAATCTAACTTGTTCCCCTAACTGTTTAAACTACCACATTATAGCCTGATTGAAGTCTCCAGCTAGTCTTCAAGGTTCTGTGGAGATTCTCAGTCATCCAGGTCATGGTTGTCCCAAAGGTGCTTTTTCAGGCAGCAAATGGACTTTCTTGGTTTCCTTTGAAAATGTTTCTCATCCAAGAAGCTTCTTCAGCTCTGACTGGATGGTGGGGAATGGAAGGATTTATATTCCTTGCAGACAACTGGTCATTTGCATTCTTTTAGAGAGTCATTAATGCCATTTAAAGGTTTACCCGTGTCCTCAGGGTCACCTGAGTACTGCAAATATGTGTGGAGCCCTCTTGGCTGCAGGATGTTTTCTGCCCTGTGTCCCTTCACTGTTGAAGACAGATGCAGGCTGTTGGGGATGAGTCTGTATTGGCTGCATCTCAAACTGAAGTGCAAATGGTTCCTGTAGTCTGCAATGTTCTCTGGAAATCTGTTCACTCTCCTGCACCATTCAAAGGGTGCTCATCCCAAAATGCATAGTTAAATGTCTATGAAGATGCTCAGTCATCCAGGCCATGGTTGTTCCAAAGTGCTTTTTCAAGTGGCAACTGAACTTCCTTGTTTTTCTTTGTAGATGTTTCACTTCTCATCCATTTCCTTTGCTTCTTATCCAAGAAGCTTCTTTAGCTCCGACAGGGGAATGGAAGGATTTATATTCCTTACAGACAGCTTGAGATGCAGACAACACAGACTCATCCCCAATAGCCTGCTCCTGTCTTCAATAGTGAAGGGACACAGGGCAGAAAACATCTTGCAGCCAAGAGGACTCCACATTTGCATTACTCAGTCCTCAAAGGCAGCCCCTTGCAGAGACCAGACATTATTTCTATTTCATGTTCCACCTTGCCACAACACAAACTTGTAATCTTTTTGTTTCAGAGTTAATCTGCTTCTTTTCTCTGAATAAATTGCTTTTCTCCATTCTACTCCTATCACTTCCGAAGATACTGCCTCTACATTGTCTACAAGAAGAACCCTGTTTTCTCCCTTAACCCCTGCTTCTCATTACACACCATCTCCAAAGAGTTAATTTCCTGAATCCTAAATCCTGAAATTTAGGTATCTTCCTTGCATCGACTTCACTACAGCACTAAAATTACAGTTATACATGCATCCACTTTCCATGTATTTATATTTATGCATTTGTTTTACACACAAAAAGAGGGTAGATGATGGATAGATGGATAATTGTAGTGTTTATTGTTCATGTTCTTTTATATTGAATGTGTGTGTGTGTGTGTCATTTTCTTAACCTAAAATAAAAATAGGAATAAACAAGTTTTTAATTATACCTAATAATAATCACCCTGTGGAGAAGACTCCTGCGAGTCCTTTGGACTGCAAGGTGATCAAACCACTCAGTCCTAGAGGAGATCAACCCTGACTGCTCTTTAGAAGGCCAGATCCTGAAGTTCAAACTCAAATATTTTGGCTACCTAATGAGAAGGAAGGACTCACTGGAGAAGAGCCTAATGCTGGAAAAGGTTGAGGGCAAAAGAAGAAGGGGACGACAGAGAATGAGGTGTCTGGATGGAGTCACCGAAGCAGTAGGCATGAGCTTAAATGTACTCCAGAAGATGGTATGAATCAAGGCAAACTGGATGTGGTCAAACAAGAGATGACAAGAGATGACAAGACTGAACATCAACATCTTAAGAATCAGCGAACTAAAATGAATGAGTGAATTTAATTCAGATAACCATCAAGTATACTACTCCGGGCAAGAATCCCTCAGAAGAAATGGAGTAGCCTTCATAGTCAATAAAAGAGTAGGAAAAGCAATACTGGGATACAATCCCCAAAATGACAGAATGATCTCAGTTCGAATCCAAGGCAAACCATTCAATATCACAGTAGTCAAAGTCTATGTCCCAACCACTGATGCTGAAGAGGATGAAATTGATTATGAAGCCCTACAGCACCTTATAGCACTAACACCCAAAAATGATGTCCTTATCATCATGGGGGATTGGAATGCTAAAGTAGGAAGCCAAAAGATAACTGGAATAACAGGGAAGTTTGGCCTTGGAGTACAAAATGAAGCAGGGCACAGGCTGACAGAATTTTGTCAAGAGAATATGATGGACATAACAAACACTCTTTTTCAACAATCCAAGAGACGGGACATGGACATCACCAGAAGGTTTACACAGAAATCCGATTGACTATGTGCTCTGCAGCCAAAATGGAGAAGCTCTATGCAGTCAGTAAAAGCAAGAACAGGAGCCGACTGTGGCTCAGACCATGAACTTCTCATTGCAAAATTTAAACTGAATAAAGTAGGGGAAAGCACTAGGCCACTCAGGTATGAACTAAATCATATCCCTGATGAATATACAGTAGAGGTGACAAATAGATTTAAGGAATTAGATCTGATAGACAGAGTGCCTGAAGAACTATGGACAGAGGTTCACAACATAGTACAATAGGTTGCAACTAAAACCATCCCAAAGAAAAAGAAATGCAAGAAAGAAAAATGGCGGTCTGAGGAAGCTTTGCAAATAGCTGAGGAAAGGAGGGAAGCGAAAGGCAAGGAGAAAAAGAAAGATACACCCAATTGAATGCAGAATTCCAGAGAATAGTTAGAAGAGATAAGAATTCCTTATCAGTGCAAAGAAATAGAAGAAAACAATAGAATAGGGAGGACGAGAGATCTCTTCAAGAAAATTGGAGAGATGAAGAGAATGTTTTGTGCACAAATGAGCATGATAAAGGACCAAAATGGCAGGGACCTAAAAAGGCAGAAGAGATTAGGAAGAGGTGGCAAAATTACACAGAAGATCTATAGAAGAATGAGCTTAATGACCTTGATAACCACGATGAGGTGGTCACTGACCTCAAGCCAGACATCCTAGAATGTGAAGTGAAGTGGGCCTTAGAAAAGCTGAGCAACAACAAAGCTAGTGGAGGTGACAGTATTCCAGCTGAGCTACTCAAAATCTTAAAAGGTGATGCAGTAAAAGTGCTACACTCAATTTGCCAGCAAATTTGGAAAACTCAACTGTGGCCACAGGATTGGAAAAGATCAGTTTACATTCCAATTCCAAAGAAAGGCAGTGCTAAAGAATGTTCAAACTATCACACCATTGCACTCATTTCACATGCTAGTAAAGTTATGCTTAAAATCCTACAAGCTAGACTCCAGCAGTATGTGGATCGAGAACTACCAGAAGTATAGGCAGGATTTTGAAGAGGCAGAGGAACTAGAGATCAGATTGTCAACATACACTGGATCATGAAGAAAGCTAGGGAGTTCCAGGAAAACATTTACTTCTGCTTCATTGACTATGCTAAAGCATTTGATTGTGTGGATGACAACAAACTGTGGCAAGTGCTTAAATAGATGGGAGTACCAGACCAAATTATTTGTCTCTTGAGAAACCTATAAGCAGGTCAAGAAGCAACAGTGAGAACTTGAAAAGGAACCACTGATTGGTTCAAAATTGGGAAAGGAGTCCGGCAAGGCTGTATACTATTGCCCTTCTTATTTAACTTATATGCAGAGCACATCATGAGAAAGGCAGGGCTAGATGGATGAAAGTTGGAATTAAGATTGCTGGGAGAAATATCAACAACCTAAGATACGCAGATGATACCACTCTAATGGCAGAAACTGAAGAGGAACTAAAGAGCCTCTTGTTGTGGGTGAAGAAGGAGAATGCAAAACTTGGGTTGAAACTTAGCATTAAGAAAACCAAGATCATGGCATCCGGCCCTCTCAATTCCTGGCAAATAGATGGGGAAGAAATGGAGGTAGTGACAGATTTTATTTTCCTGGGCTCCAAGATCACTGCAGATGGGGACTGTAGCCAAGAAATTAAAAGATGCTTGCTCGTTGGGAGGAAAGCCATGGCAAATCTAGACAGCACACTAAAAAGCAGAGACATCACCCTGCCAAGAAAAGTGCATATAGTGAAGGCTATGGTCTTTCCAGTTGCAATGTGTGGCAGTGAAAGTTGGACCATAAGAAAGGCTGAGCACCAAAGAATTGAGGCCTTTGAACTCTGGTGCTGGAGAAGACTCCTGCGAGTCCCTTGGACTGCAAGGTGATCAAACCACTCAGTCCTAGAGGAGATCAACCCTGACTGCTCTTTAGAAGGCCAGATCCTGAAGTTCAAACTCAAATATTTTGGCTACCTAATGAGAAGGAAGGACTCACTGGAGAAGGGCCTAATTCTGGGAAAGATTGAGGGCAATAGAAGAATGGGACAACAGAGAATGAGGTCGCTGTATGGAGTCACTGAAGCAGTAGGTGGGAGCTTAAATGGATTCCAGAAGATGGTAGAGGACAGGAAGGCCTTGAGGAACATTGTCCATGGGGTTGTGATGGGTCAGACACGACTTCGCAACTAACAACAACAACATCCCTGATTAGTGCAGCCAACTTGGCCATCTCCACCAATTCCATTGCCTTGTCAACTGATTCCTGTATTTATATGTTCTTGACAATTGTGTTTTGACAAAATCAAGTATGAATTGACTCATGGGTTTGATATTTCACATACTAATAGTACATAAGTGTCTTTGCATATTTTGTTTTTTTCCAGATTTTGCAAAGTGTGATTTGAGGACTCATCACCTGGAATGTTTTTGGTTTTAATCATAAGCAAATCCTAGTAACCCATTGGATACCTTCCAACTAGAGGGGCTAATCTTTGTGTATTATATATAGATATTGCCCTTGATGTAAATATTTAGTTGGTTTCCTTGACAGAATAATGGAATAGATTGCTGTTTCATTTCCCAATGAATTACATTGAGCCTGATCCTAGTTCTATGACATGTCTATTATTGCTGGCCCTTTTGGAAGTGTGTCCTCTCTGTAGTGTAGTTAAACAGCATTGCTGAACACACAAGTCTCTTTATCACTGCAAAAGAAATGATCTGTGAGGACAAATATAAATTATACCATACTGCGAAACTCTTGAAACTCTGCATTTGATAGAGTAATTCTTCCTACCAATATTGTAGCTGTATTCATTATGACTTACCATCAGTGTTCTCTTTCCTCCTTGGCCAATCTTTAAGAGTATAAATATTTGCTGCCCCAAAGAAATGACTTAACTGTTCTGAATGTTTTACTGAAAGAATAATACAATTTGAACACTATATCTAAAAATATTTTGGTATCCTCTGTGCTGAGAACACCATGATTAAAGGACTTTTCTCAGAAATCATAAGAAAGAATTGAATCAATGAGTCCAAAAAAGGGCCAAACATCATATTTCATCAACAATTAAAAGGAAGAAAATGAAAGGCAACCAAAGGAATAAATGGTTTTGTACACCATTTAAAAGTGTATCTGCATAGAACAAGTACTAAAAGTGATTAAAAAGAATGACAGCTGACTCAACAGGAGATAAGCCTTTCTGAAGTGTAGAAAACCCTGAGACACTTGTGTCTGATCTCCTTAATGCTTGGCATCTATTTTATTTTTTACTGATATCCACCCCAGGAAGAAAAGCTCATATCAAAGCACCCTCCTCAGAGTTAAATTTGGAACTGCTCGCACAGACCATCTTAGAATTCTCATTGATGTGGGTTGCCACAGAGTTAGTGTAAAGAGCCAAGCATAAAGAGATGAAATGTGGATAGCAGCTTATTAATCTATGCAGCTTCCAGGGCTTTATTCTGTTCTTTTTCAACCAATGAATTATTACTTCCGTTGCCTTCATTCAAAAAACAAGGGACAGGAGAAATGACCATGGGTTTGAACTATTGCTAGAGAAACCTTGTTGTTTCTGCCTCTAACTTATGGATGTCTTCTACCTTGAGGGGCTCAATGAGGCTGGGGGAACCCTTACTATGGCAGTGCATTTTATCTTTCTTTGTTGGGCTGTTGGTTCGATCTCTGAGCTTGGCAATTTGGCTGCAAACATTTCATCTCCATTCAGGGGGAATGTCTTCAGTATCCCCCCCCCCCCAAATGGAGATGAAACATTTGCAGCCAAATCTCCAAGCTTCAGAGATCAAAGCAACAGCCCAACTACCAACCTGAGCTATTAATGTTCAAGCACATCTCAATCTTTCTTTGTCTCCAAATTAAACTTCACAGTGAGATAACTATGCTTTTATCCTGTCCTTGATGGTATAGTTATTTAACCAGACTTCTATCTTCCAAGGAAAAGGCAGTTTATTAAAATAGCCTTTTGTTGTATAGGAAGTTTCAAAACAGTCAGGCTCATTACTGATCTCTCTCTTCTATGGTCTCAAAATTTTAGTGAGATCCTTCCTCAAGATCAGAGAAAACCTACAGTTACTTGGTACCAAAGAGAGTATGGAATAACTCTGCTTGGTTACAGAGCTGTATCTGCTTTCAGTAAGCTGATATTTCTTATCTGCCCCAATTAACTGCTGTTATAAATCAAGAATATGAGTTTACTAAATCAAATTTGTAAAATCTGATGTAAGACATCTTCTTTTTAAACAATGTTCTCCCTACTGGAATATATATTCTGAGTGGCAGGTTTTTAAAATACCACAAAATGTCATTTTTCTATATGTTTATTGAGAATACTATATTCAAATTGGAACATTTGTACACATAATATGAAAGTTAGTTCAATGGAGATCAACATTAAGCCTACACAATCTGACCAAGAGAAGATACCATGAGTACTTACTTACTCCCTCCTATAAAGGGATGGGAACCTAGAAAATGGCATTCTCGATGGTAGTTACTTCAATGTGGAACACGTTATCTTCTGGTATTAGGTTGGCCATGTGTATGTGTATATGTGTGTGTGTGTGTGTGTGTGTACACTGCTGCAAGGATTTTAATGAACTACAGTAAGCCTAACAAAGGAATGCAATTACTTCCTGACACTTTTATTAATAGTAAGATAAACTCTTAGACATTTATATACACCTAAAATTAATATGACACAGCCTTTTAAAGAATGTGAATGGATTTTTTTTAGAAATTTAAGCTGCATGTAATTCTATGCACAACATGTGATTTAAATGCCGTATCCATAATTTAATATATAAAAATCACATGATACAGAAACCCTAAATATAAAAAAATCCTTGCATGATTAATTATAATTCAAACAGTGACTCAGCTATCACTTTTATCCTAAGCAATTGATGTGCATCATTGAGATAAGGCCACACAGTGATACATCACACATAGTAGTTTGGCACTATCACATATGTAAATAATAATCTATCACTCTGTTGCCTGATCAGTCAAGGAAGACTGCCAGAATACTTTACAGACAGATTTCAGTAGAAGTATGACTTGGCATTAATAATCCACGATTATTTTATTTGCAGAAACAAATGAAAGGAAGGGATGAAAGAGAAATTGACTGATTATCTGAACTATTCTCACATTTTTTCCCCAGTTGCTATTTTTATCCAGATCATCCTTTGAGAATCCCCAGGAAAAAAGGCTGCATACATTAAAAAAAAGCTACTTCCTAGTAGCCAAAAATCAAATTGGTATTGGTAACAGAAAGCCTCCGTTAGGCTTTGACTCATCGTTAAAAATTCATCCATTGATTGTAAACTATGTTGTTTTAACATGCTCACGTTCTTTACCGAATAATACACTTAGCATTGTACTGATTAATCTAAATCTCCCCATTCCTCAGTGAAAGATTCCCTTCTGTTCTGGTTAAAGCCATTCTCCAAGGGAAAAAAAAAGCATCACTCTCATCTTCTGAAACCTCAAAATCAGGAGAGACAGAAAATATTTCTTTTGGTACATAAAGAAGATGAGACTCTCTGAAAATCCAGTGGTCTGGACACTTTATGCAAACTAGAATCTTTTTTAGTAGGATCTGCTATAGGGGAAGATGGAAGAGATTTCAAGCCAACTGTAAAATTAGGGAAAAGGAGAGGAGCATCCTAGTCAAGCTCTAAGTCATCCCTGCCCTATTTCTCTGTTTTAAAAAATGCGGATTGGAAAGGGCTGTGGTTTATAAAAGCAGACAATTCCCCAAGTTTCAAATTATATCACTCCCTGTCAGAATACAAAAATATCATGGATACCTGGAATTACCTTGTTCTAAGGTAGCATTTGTCCTCTTTGCCTTCCTTAAAGCAAATTAAATTTCACATCCAAAAGAAGAAAAACACTTTTAAATATTAGCTTGGAACTGAGATATATACAATATGGGTTGAAATGCTAAGGCATGTCTCTCTACTTGAAGAATGTCAGATCCTGTTCCAACAAGAGAGAAAATCCATAGGCAACTAATAGAGTGTCAAGACCCTTGATCCTGGTTGGCCCATAATAAACTCCAGTAAAACCTTTCCACATGTTATTCCGTGATAAGGGAAGAAAGGGACAATATAATGGCTGGTTTAGTCATAAAAGTCTTACCTCTAATAATAACTAGTATGAGAAGTCATTTTCACCATGACTCAGGATCATGAAATGCTCTCCATCTAAGCATAATATGGCCACTTTTACCTCCCCCTCCCCTCCCCCAGTTCCCTAAAGGTTTGTTATGATGGCGAAGTGCCTTTCCCTGAGAGAAAGTGAGACAGATAACCAGTCATTATGAAACTTTTTTTTCCAATTGCCAGAAAAAATGGGAATGAAATGGCTACAGGACTTGGGTTTGGCTAGTCTAAAGAAAAGAAGAAATAGGGGTGACATGATAGCAGTATTTCAGTATTTGAGGGGCTGCCAAAGAGGAGGGGTCAAATTATTCCCCAAAGCACCAGAGGGCAGGACAAGAAACAATGGTTGGAAACTGATCAAAGAGAGAAGCAACCTGGAATTAAGAAGAAAGTTCCTAACAGTGAGGACAATTAACCTTCAGAAATCGTGGGCGCACCATCACTGGAGGTTTTTAAGAACAGACTAGATAGTCACTTATCTGAAATAGTATAGGTTCTCCTGCTTGAGCAGGAGGCTGGACTAGAAGACCTCCAAGGTACCTTCCAATTCTGTTCTGTTCTGTTCTGTTCTAAACATTAAAATGGTATCTGTAATGGTATGTGGGAATGACCTTGAGAGACAAAAGGAAGAGATACTAAGGGAATGTTGAGATAAAAGAGGGAATAGCCCACCACTGCATAATAGGCAGAGAAAGAAACTCAAAAAAGGCAGTAAAAGAGATGGTGGGAGATTTGTACTTTCAGACTTGCACGATTCTGTTAATGTAGCTATATGATTAAGTATAATTAGTCAACTGGTCATGTTTCCTGTCTGGACTATCTGTGAAGGCTGACAGAATCCCTAGTAGTTCTCAATTTAAACCCACACATGAATCTCCTTGCTTTTGTTTGTGCACTTGCTACATGAAGTCCACAATTTCTCCCTCACCTGGGTGTCAGTGGTCTAATGTGGGTCATGTGTGTTGAGGGATAAATATTTCTGATTTTAAAATGGTGGCAGGAAACAGAACATGAAGAGGAAAAAAAAAACTTTTTCAGGCTTCAGCTTTTATTTTTCTGAGAGCTAGGAGGTATGGGGAAAACAATGATCCCTTTATTCAAAGAGTACCAACAAGTCAACAGAAAGTTTTCTTAGTAGCTTTTCAAAACAACGATTCCTGGAAAAATCCCATAGGAACGATCTCACTGAGCAGAATCCTTAATCAACTTTAACACATGTGCAATACAAGCAAACATGGTACATACTGATTAGCTAAGGTTTTCACATTACATGGAGTGTGAGTATTACCTAAAAAAATGAAAAAGCGAAAAATTGCAGGTATACTGATATATTGTATCTCCTATTTACTCTTTGTTTTGTAGACAACCTATTTCTTTGTTCTTCGTGTCTATGTGACTGGTTCATTTACTGCAACAGTGCTGGGTCTATTTTCTAATAGTGCTGACATTTTATACAACATAGCAGTGCATTGATCCTGTCTGAATATCTGCAAAGTCTGAAGACATTCCAGGTTCTTTTTGATCAGTTGAGGCTTGCTTCCCCTTCTAATAGGTGTCTCCAAAGTTGAAATACTTCAATTACACATAAGAATGTTTTGCTAAAAAAAACCATACCTTTTGAATAAAAGGAACAAGGCAAAAGAACTTGCCTGAAATCATCAGCTGCCTAGAGGATAATAGCTCTGTGTGCAAAATTCATTTGCATTCATTTGAACAATAAAGGGACAAATGGAGTCCGAATGACAAAGGAGGGGCTGAAAGGTGAATTCTGACTTTAATGCCACTAATGTCTGCCATACATCAAAACACCATTTTAATGGGACTTTATCATTTTTTTGGGGGGGAGAGTTTAAGTTAAAAATTATGCTGCAGGTTATTAAAAAAAAGTAGCAAAGTCCCAATAAAGTTACAAAATATCCCAAATACTGGATTTGTTTGACATTTCTTGAAGGGTGTTAGAATTGTATTTTAGCATGCCAGCAGAAGAAATATGGCACCAAATCTAATACAGGGGGATCAAAGGTATTTCTCTCCACTTTAACATACAACTTGTGCAGACGAAGGCATTCAAGGACAATCCTGATGTGTTTAATGGGTGTAGCTATAGTTTCAGAATAAATAAAACATGTCACTGAAAGAAAGAACTACAAAACAGTCTGAACTGTCCTGCAGAACCTTATACATAAATTTTATGAAGGATAGAAGGGGCTGTGAACCAAGCCAAAACACATCTCACTACATTCACTTTCCATAATGTGTGTCAAAAATAGCTAAATAGTTATGACGCTCTTTCAAATTGAATGCCCCTTTTTGAATTCAGTTAAATAAAAACACCCCACCCACTTGCTTATTGCAACCATCCCAAAAATTCAGAGGTTAGTGTGAGGAAGTAAGTCATAGAGTTCAAAAGTCTGAAGTCATGGCCCACTCTGACAGAGGTAGAGAAAATAAGATGGGCTGAAACTGAAATGGGGATCAAATCAACCCTGTAAATTGTGATCAGTACACTCCTTTAAGTAAGCCAATTGTTGAGCAACCACAGGGTACTGTTGTGTAACAGGATCTAACCTTCTGGAATCAAGACAGTCACAAAAATAATAGGGGGAGGAACAACATGTGTACTTCCTTTACAAAAATGTCAGCAAAATCAGAATACCTTGTAAGTACAACAAGAGACGCATCTTGGTAATCAAACACAAAAGAGCAGATGGATGTTTTGTGTTCTGCAGCTACTGTTTTTAGCAATTCTGAGAATTAAACATATTGTTCCTTAATCCCAGTAAATCTCTCGGATTTGGAGTGGGTTTGGAGCCAAATCATTGCCAAGCCTATGGGACATACAAAGACAAGGTTTAAATAGAATTGTAAAGTTTCTTGAAGTTTGAAGATTTTAAGGTGAAGGAGAAAAAATTGTTAAATAAAAGCACTAAAGAGGAAGATCCTTTGATCAAGTTTCTTCATATCAGTGGATCTAATATCTACATGGACAAGATATATTTTCATAGAGAAATCCTGAAATTGGCCTTGGATCCAGAATTCAGGTGAGCAGAGGAATGCATGTTTGAGTCCAACTGAGATCAAAGTATAAAATGTTATTAGTCTATTTTGCACATTCAAGCTCACCTAAACTATTCAGATTCCCTTTTCTGAGTTCTTGAAAGAGTACCTAACCTATTTCTTGAGAAATCCCGTTTGGGAGAATCAGGTCACTTACTTCCAGCATGATCCAGAAGCAGAGGAGTTACCCAAGCAATTTGCAATCTCCCCTGCTGGCTTCCCATTGACTTTCTCTTGCAAGCTTTTCACAAGTAAAGTCTGTGCAGAAACCAGCAGGAATTTGCAAGTCCAAGTCCAGCAGACATGTAAATATCTGTAGATAAAGTAAGGAGGAGGTGAGGAGTGAGTGAGTAGGTGCACGAGAGATGCAGCAAAGTTGGGGAGAGTGCACAAGGCTACAAGGGGTTATCCAAGAAGTCAAGCAAGGATCAGAGAGGGTGCATGAGGGTATAGTGCCAATCAGCGTATTGGCATGAGGATGCTGGTTGGAGACAGATGGAGGCCCAGCATGGGTTCAGGGACATGTTTTAGGACATTGCATGGGTCAGGGTGGTTGTGCTCAGGTACATGAGTGGCTGGTGCAGCATGAACCCAGAACAATTGGAAGAGGCTATGGGGAAGATATGGGGTAGGTGAAGTTTCCTGAACATTTTGCTAATATTCCTGCTGGCTTACCCATTAACTTTCTCCCTATAAGCTTCCCATAAGCGAAATCAGTGGAATAGCCAATAGAAAGTTCAAAATCTCACTCATTGCAGCTGCTTGGTCCTTCTATTGATCTGTTTAGGTAAGTAAATATATCTGAAATGATAACACAACTGAAATGATGACCCAACAGGTCATGGATTGTCTAGTTTATAGATACAAATAGCATTTGTTCCAACTGCTTCCTTCTGTCATTATAATGGTTTATTCACACCAATTGTCTGCTGGCTATATTTGTTGAAATATTATATAGAGAGCATATAACTAGTATATGGAAACTGTACATTATTTTCACTGTTACAAAAGTTATGGAAACATTAGCATTTCACAAGACACAGAAAGATAATTACCAGCTAAAGCCTTTAAGAAAGCAAAAACACTGCTGTGGTGATTTTTAATTTACATGACATTTCCTCTCTCTCTTGTGAATAAGATAAAGAAGTATTAAAAAATGAATGTGTCTGCTTTGTATTACACTATGTTCATTAATATGAGTGGTTCATTATTTCATTTAACCCACATGTAGTTGCAGAGAATTTATATTATCTTGTCCACGTTTTGATATGCTTCCTGGTTAGGCATATCTAGCAGGTGTGCTGGATGAAGATCATGCAAATGTATATTTATTCCACTTTTGAACAGGTTTGACAGACATTTGTAAATATATATACTGTATATATAAGATTCTATGATGTGCCTGCAGTTGCCATGGCTTTTTGCCTGTTTATCACATATCCATATTTCCATGCATATTTTCATAATAAATAAATGTTTCTGCTAGTTAGTGTAGGAAAGAAGAGAATAAAAATAATTTTGTTCTCATTGTAAAGTTTCTCATAGGACAGAAAGGAAGGGCCAGAAATGGGGTGGCTTTAGATGTGGAGACTTGAGAAGCCACTATAGAAATCTCAGGCAAGAAGGATGAAAAAAAAACTGGAATGGAAGTAAAAGCTGGTAAGTAAGGTGGACTGATGGAAGCTTCTGATGTTAAAAGAACTGTGAGTTTAATAAAGAGCAATGTGGAGGGATAAATATGGACTGCATTGGGCAGTGTTTATTAGTTCAAGGGTAAACATCTGTAATTCTTTTCTTAAATCTAACTTACAAAATAGGGTTAGGAGTAGTAATAGAACTGCCGGTGCAGATCTCTTGAGAAATTTATAATTTTGGAAAAGATAGAAGGATAGAGAGAAAGAGAACGACCTGCAGGAAAGTAAATGGACTCAGTTACAGCAGCAATGGATGTACCATTGGAAAACCTGGGGACAGATCTATGCATGTGATGGAATACATATCTGCATCAGCAGAGAGGGAGGATTTTGACAACCAGAAAAACACCTAGATTAAGGGTTTATGCAGTTTTATCTGGACAGAGGAGTGGGGAAGATTTCCTGGGTAACCACACCCTAGAAACTCAGGATATATTTAGAAGTTTACAATGTTACAGCTTTAGTTTGGCAAGATTCTATCTATTAGATTGGACTCTCATCACTCTGAGTTTGGGCCTGACAGTGTGTTTGCTAATAGTTAATACCAACCTGATGGTGCATAATCATGATTTGGTAGAGGGAAAAATGTATATATGACTTTCCAAAAGGAGTTAGAAGGTTATATACAAGATTGTTGGGCTTACATGTCAAATAAATAATGGAAGAAAGAGTAAAACATTGAGTGCAAGTACTTCCCAGTTTTAGATTCATGAATCCCCTCCTGACCCAATCAGTTTAATTGACTGAAAAGTTAGCTGTTCAAAAGACCAAAGATGCCAACAAAGATATTGCTGAGTTTGGCAAAAAAAAAGCCCATAGTTGGCGATGCAGATCCGAAGGAGAAAGCCAAACACCTGTTGTGTATAACCATAAAACATTATCACTGCATTTTGAATAGCTCTCACATACTAGTTCTGCTTTGATAACGGTTCTATAATTTCCAAATTTAAAAAAAAACAAAGGAAATCCCTAGGGAGGAGAAATTCAGAACATTAAAAATAAATACACACAGGTGGTGCTTGACTTATCGTCACAATTGGGACCAGAATTTCATCACTGAGCAAAACAATCATTACGTGAGATACCCATGTGACTGCTTTGTTCAATGATGACAATCACAGCAAGTGCTTAAGTGATTGCATGAGTCATTAACTGGATAGAGTGAAGGAGCTGCCTGTCAAAGGAGAGCAGGGAGTTTCCTTCTGTGTGCAGAAGGGAACCCATGTATGAAAACATTCCCTTTTTCAACATCTCAACACAACCTGCAGAAAGATATTTTTTTTTTGCTTGCTTACTTCCTTTCATCTACTCTTTAGCCTGGCAGTCAATCATCAAGATAACTAATTTACAGATTTTGTCATCCTCTTTCCAGGCATGCAGTAAATTTAGCGCATGAGTTAGTTAAAAAAATTGAGATTGGAAGACAGAGGTTTAGTTTTAGCACCTAATTGGGGGGGAGAGAAAGATTGACAACTCTGTCTCCCCCATTGTTTAATGCTTTCTTTATTGAAGAAATGTGGGTTTCTAGTGTGGGGAGGTAGGAGTTAAGCAAAGGAAAGGTTTGAAGCTGATTTTCCCAAGTCTGGGAGAGGTCTCCTGATGGCCAGTTTGGATTTACTAGCCAAAAATGTTTATTAGCATCTCAGACAATGACTCAGAATATGACAAAATGATGGCCACTAATAATGAAATAGATAAGAGCTAAATTATAGGAAAACCAAATATATAAAGTACCATACCAAAAAATGTTCTGGGCAGGGAAACTGAAAAGCTAGCTGTAATGGAATCAGAGAATGGAAGATAGGAGGGAAGAAGAATCAGAGCATTCTGATGCAGATGCAAACATAATCCAACCCTTAAAATTCTTCCCATAACCTGAACAAAAGGAGATTCTGTACAAACTGAGATATTAAAATGTACATAGGCAATAGCTTTTTGTCCTCTTTGCTTGTCAGAAGCTGGCAACGAAGATCATAAATGGTGATCATATGACCCTAGGATGCTGAAATGTCATAATTCTGAGCTAATTGCCCAAATTGTGATTGTGTGACCACTGCAGTAGTCATAACTACAAGGACCGTTTTGAAATCTCCATTTTTCAGCACCATTCTAACTCCAAACAATTCACTTAATAAATGGTCTTCAAACAGGACTACCTGCATTTGATTTGTTTCTGGAGATGGAGGCAACTTCTTGATAATTTTCAGCTACCTATAGATACAAACATTTGTTGGAGATTTCTGAAAAGCAACATACTGTCATCACATAGAGTTAACCTGAAAACTTGGATATTTCAATTCATTTGTTAAATATATAGCCCAGGAACTCAGGCGAACATCATTTTCTATTTGTTCTTCCTCACAGAAGCATCCTCGGGACCAGGTTGGGAGGAAAGGCAAAAGACAAAACAGCATCACATCATTATAACATAAGCTCCATACTTTTCCACATACTTCAGCATGTACAAAATACATCATGACAAGTAGCTGTTTCATTATTTTGAAAAAGAATAGTGCTGGGTCCTGAGGCTCCCTTGCAACCTCTTGAAATACATTGGGCTGAGAGATTATGAATGTCCTAAAATTACCCAGTAAGACGCCACCCCCACCTCCTTGTACGTTTGTTATGACTGCCCACTCCAGCAGATTCTAGGTGGCTTACAAAAACAAACACACAATGTCTACATGGTAAACACATATAATAACACTGACCGTGCAAACTAAAACAACCATTGCTTCCATAGCTTAATCCCTCTGATCCTAAACCAACAAACAGCAGCAAGTGTGATAAACTTCCCCAGGTTCAATTTCTGCTCAGAGCAGTCAGTCCTATAAAAGTTATTGTGTGATTTAATACCGCTGACAGGGATGCTTTAGCAACAAGGCACTAAATTGTTTTGAGTTCTTATAATGTTAATGTAGGGATATAAGCAAGCCTTCTTTTCCTGAACTCATTGTTCATATTAATTATTTGCTACATTGTTCTGGATAATTTATGGGTACAAATGCTTAGAAAGACATGTTCTTATTAGAAAACAGGAGAATGAGTATATCTGTAGACATATTCTTCCTATGCAGGATGAAGGAGAACTTACAAAAGCAAATACAAAAAAAAACATGTTTGTATTTCATTTTTATTAAATAATTTTGTATTGAAAAAAGTATATAAGAAAATGTTGTTTTATAAACAAAAAAATGTGTCTAAATTATTGCTAATAATTCAAATGTGTCTAAATTATTGCTAATTTAATAGTGCATATCTATACCAACTTAACTGGGAGTAATTCCTGTTGGACTCGGTGAATCATTTTTGAATGGACATTGCCAGATAGCACTGCTAGTCTCTATCTTACATTAAAGGAAATATTTTACTGCATTTTTTAAAAATGTGTGGGTATTGTAGCAAGGTAAAGAAAAGATAAACGTATTAGTTTGCAGAAAGTTTGTTGTGTGGCACACATTTGGTATATAGTTATTCAGAAGCAAATGCAAAGCAATATCTTGCTTTCAGGAATTATATATTTTATACAGTATAATTTATAATGGCTTTATTTTTCCTACCTTCAGTTCATGAGGACAAAACTGCTGGCAAATTACTTGGTTAGGCAGAAGTAACATCTTAAGGGAGAAAGGGGGCTCTGTACAATCTCTATACTAGTATCTTAATAGAACATAAATAGATGATAGATAGACAGACAGAAAAACAGATACAGAGATATATTCTTACAAAATGAAAGCTGGGCTTCTAAGATTGCATAAGGAAGCAATTTTAATTTTAATTACAAAAAGGTATCTTCAGTGGTTTCATGACATAAAAATGCCTATAACTTCCATCCTTTTTTCTTTCTTTCTTTCTTTCTGTGAGAATTCCCACAAATTTTCTGAGCACTCTTATTCTCCATTTAGGTCTGCTGGGTGAAATACAAAAATTGCTTCTAACCTCCTTGAAATCTAAAAAAAAAATATTTCTTTATAACAGTGGAAGCCAGCTGCTGCTTATTTTATAAGCCCAGAAAAGTTAGCCAGGAACTGCTCTCTGTTAGGATCTTTGTACTCTGTGTACACTCAAATCTGTGAATCATAAACTTCCATATAGAGGTGTCCATAATGGGGATGGGCAAGGGAGCTAAGATAGCAGGTATGTTATTAAAGCCCTGTCTCTCTCTGCATGAATCCACATCATACACATGTACAAAAGACCAGGGAGATGATCCATAGAAGCCCAGATCATGGGGTCATTGAAAAGCAATTGCACATGGAATCAAAAGAAAAGTGGCAGTAGCATGTGCTATTGTGAGATCCATCAAAAGTATGCCAAATTTATTGAGCTTGTCAAGCCATTCTTTTAAATAATATTTATATTATATTTATAATGTGCGGTCCCTCCACACATTTCGCCGGGACCTGAAAACCTGGCTCTTCAAGCTCTCCGGCCCAGGCTGAGAATTTTTAACTGGGGTTTTTAATTCTAGGGATGATTTAATCTTTTTTAATTTGTTTTTAACTTTTGTATTGGTTGTTTTAAATGCCCTGTAAACTGCCCTGAGTCCTTCGGGAAAGGGCGGTATATATATTTAATAAAATAAATAAATATTTATTTGATTTTATACCGCCCTTCTCCCAAAGGACTCAGGGCGGTGCACAGGGCAATAAATATTAAAAATACAAGATACAAAAGTTAAAAAAAACATTAAATAATTGTGCCCGATGCAATAAATTAGTTAAAATCAATGTTAAAACCGCAAACCCATCAGACCAGGCCGGCTTGTTCGGATAAATAAGTTTTTAGATCACGTCGGAAGGAGCGAAGGTCGGGAGCCATCCGAAGCTCAACCGGTAAGCGGTTCCAAAGGTCTGGCGTGCCCACAGAGAACGCCCTCCCCCTGGGGGTCACCAGTTGACATTCTCTGACCGATGGCACCCTGAGGAGGCCCTCTCTGTGGGAGCGCACAGGACGGAGGGAAGTTGACGCCGGCAGTAGGTGCTCCCGTAGGTAATTCGGACCCATGCCATGTAGGGCTTTATAGGTCATCACCAGCACCTTGAATCTCACCCGGAGGGCAACTGGAAGCCAATGCAGCTCACGGAGCAGAGGTGTAACATGGGAGTATTGGGAGACCCCCAACACAACTCACGCGGCTGCATTCTGCACCAGCTGAAGCCTCCGAGTGGTCCTCAATGGCAGCCCCATGTAGAGAGCATTGCAGTAGTCTAAACAAGAGGTCACGAGCGCATGAGTGACTGTACGCAAGGCATCCCGGTCCAGATAGGGCCGCAACTGGCGCACTAGGCGAAGGCCCCCCTAGTCACAGCTCCTATATGATCTTCTAAGGATCATATAATAATAATTTGTCTCTCGTACATTTCTCCTGGATAAATACTTTGAATAATTAATACAGTATCAGATACAAATTTCCTAGCTATTTAATGCCATCTTTACTCACAAATTGTTGTGTAATATAAAGTGACGTTCATTTTTCCCTGTAAGTTAGGAAGATAAAGCTTTTCACATAGAAGCTTACTTTTTTACTGTTTATGTTGACTATCAGTAATTCTTCAAAATCAAATAATGTCAAGAAGGGAAGGTCAGTTAGAGTTCAAGTTTAATTAAGGAGCTAAAGGTTTACTTGCTTCTTGCAAAAGAAAACTGAGTTATCTCAGCAATTCTGAGAAATGACATTGTTTGTTTGTTTGCAACTTTAATGAATAAGCCAGTTTCTTGAAGATCCTCAATATAATCATAACCATAATAGTAAAGTTGGAAGGGACCTTGGAGGTCATCTAGTCCAATCCCCTGCTCAGGCAGGAAACCCTATACCATTTCAGACAGATGGCTGTCCAGTCTCTTCTTAAAAACTTCCAGTGTTGGAGCATTCACAGCTTCTGGAGGCAGGTTGTTCCACTCGTTAAATATGCCATTTTAACTATTGGGGTATGGAAATGATAGAGTAATTGCTGGCTTCAGTTTTGAATATATTTTAGGATTATCAAATAACTCATCATAAGATCGTTTGTTGTTTATGTCTTTTAAAAGCTCTCGTTATGTTGATCAATTATCCCAGAAAAGAAAGTTTGTAAGAAAATTCACCTTTATGACCCTCTCATCCTTGCATAATTTTAGCAACAGATACATGAAGAATGATTTGTGGGGGCTTGAACATCAAAAGAGGTCTCCAAGGATGGCATGCAGTCTGCATATTTTCCACATGAAAATAAGTTGATCAGTTAAGAACATTTAATCTTTGCCCTATCCAGTTTCTTATTAAAACAGCTCATGGTGAAACATTAAATATTAGCCTAAGTTATTCATATTTTAGGGGAAAGTGGTTTGGGCATGTCCTTGAGACACATGTGCTCATTAAACTGTTTATCGTAATTTGTACCAAAGCACAGAGGTACAAAAAAAATATAGAAAAATAAAGGAGGACAATCACTAATACCACAGCAAAACATGGACTCTTTAAATCCAGAACAACAGAAATAAATTTTACAACTTTAGGCATCTTACAAGACTCCTTTTTACTTTCTTTTTGCTTTTGATAAATATCCACATGAAGTCTGATACATGTGAGGTTGCTGGTTGCAATGCAGAATTTTTTTTTCTTGGTTGCATTAAATAGCATCTGGAAAGAATACTGAATGCCAATCAGCAGGAACAGAAATGGAACAATGCTTGTGGTGCTTGGCCTTTTTTGGGGGGTGGGGGACAAAATGTTAGCATAGATGTGGTTCTTTCATATGCTTCTGATGTTCTGATGTTGCAAAGGCAGCTTTACCTGTAACAAGTACTATTATTTATTAACAAGCAGGAGAAATTGACCATACTGCCACATTCCCTCCCCACCACCTAGAAACCTGACATAGAAATTTAATAAGAATGTGGGATATGGCCAACAGTTTTACACACAAAAAAATATTTTGTGGAAAATTAAGGGAAAAAACAGCAATCTTGGTAAATCTATTAGTATTGTTCAGGAGTTTTCTGTTCAATCCAGAGAAACAATTTATACAATAAAAATCGCTGTTAGCATATGAGAAGTATTAATTTAAATAATGTGTTGTTTTATTTTTTAAAAAAATGTGTTCTCATTAACAGAAGCATTCATTGCTTTGTATATTGTAAAATTAATGAAATTCTAAAGGAAGCAAAAGGAATCATGATTAAAAACTTTTTTTTCAATTCCTTGGGAATATTCAACAGTTTTGTAAAATTGGAAAAAATATTATTACCCTATGAGATTAGCTAATTTAAGCAGCTTGATGTTGTGCTGTTGCCAGTTTTTTAAACTTAGTAGTTCAATGAGAGCTACTTTTTTAAAAAAATAAACACTTTGTTTAATACAGTAAGTAAAATAAGTAAAATAACTTTAGGTTGTCTTTAAAAGCAAAGAGTTCCATCAGCTTTTCCTCACTCTTTCTATAGATGGTCATAATAATCTGATGCATTAATCAGACAAAAATAAGTTAACAGCATAGGACACATGAAATATATGGGCATGTACAGTATGTATTTGTATCCTATGTTGTTATCTTCTATTAATAAATAATATTACTTCTTTATATAAATTCTTTCTGTGTGTGTGTGTGTGTGTGCTTATGAATGTGTATGTATACATACACACAGTACATACACATACAGTGAGTGTTAGGCAGTGAGGCAGTTGTGCAAAAATGCTGTAAATTAAGAATGCTTTCAGAAATAGAAGGATTAATAGTTTATTTTATCAATTAACAACATTGAAAGTAAATGAACAGAAGAGAAATCCAAATCAAATCAATATTTAGTGTGACCACTCTTTGCCTTCAAACCAGCATCACTTTTTACATTTGTACATGTGCACAAAGTCAGGGATTTTGTAGGATTAGAGTCATGTGTACAGTATATTAACCAATTATACCAAGCAGGTGCTAATGATCATCAATTTCATATGTAGGTTGAAACACTGTCATTAACTGAAACAGAAATAACTGTGCAGTAGGCTTAAAACTGGATGAGGAACAGCCAAACTCTGATACCAAGGTGAGATTGTGGAAGACAGTTTCATGTCATAGGTCATAAAGTGTGGCAAAACTGAGCACAGGAACAAGACACAAGGCAGTTATAGTGCATCAGCAATGTCTCCCCCAGGCAAAGATTTCAAAGCAGACTGAGGTTCAATATATGCTATTCAACCTTATTTGAAGAAGACAAAGAAACAAGGCAGTGCTGAGGCCCATAAATGCCAAGGAAATTTAATGCAGCAGATGAAAGGCACATCTTATTTCTTTTGGACATTGGAAGATGTCCAGCAGTGCCATCAGCACAGAACTGGTAGAAACCAGTGGGACCCAGGTATGCCCATCTACTATTCAGAGAGATCTGGCCAGAAGTGGTCTTCACAGAAGAATGGCAGCCAAAAAGCCATACCTCTGATGTGGAAACAAAGCTAACTGAAACAACTATGCATGGAAACATAGGAACTGGGGTGCAGAAAAATGGCAGCAGTTTCTCTGGACTGATGAGACAAAATTTGAAATATTTGGCTGTAGCACAGGGGCCCTGTCAACAAAAGTGCGTATAGTCAAGGCTATGGTCTTCCCAGTTGCAATGTATGGCAGTGAAAGCTGGACCATAAGAAAGACTGAGCGCCAAAGAATTGAAGCCTTTGAACTATGGTGCTGGAGAAGACTCCTGCGAGTCCCTTGGACTGCAAGGCGATCAAACCGGTCAGTCCTAGAGGAGATCAACCCTGACTGCTCTTTAGAAGGCCAGATCCTGAAGCTGAAACTCAAATACTTTGGCCACCTAATGAGAAGGAAGGACTCACTGGAGAAGAGCCTCATGCTGGGAAAGATTGAGGGCAATAGAAGAAGGGGACGACAGAGAATGAGGTGGCTGTATGGAGTCACTGAAGCTGTAGGCATGAGCCTAGATGGACTCCAGAAGATGGTAGAGGACAGGAAGGCCTGGAGGAACATTGTCCATAGGGTCGTGATGGGTCAGACACGACTTTGCAACTAACAACAACAACAACAACAAGCACAGGGGAGCCAAACTGCCGGCCCACGGGCCGAATGCGTCATCCAGAAGCCGTGCCCACCCCATTCCTGGCAATGGTAAAACCATCCCAATATGTTGCACAATGTCACGTGATGTTGCGAATTTGACATGTCTGTTGTAGCAGGAGGCAGTTTGTTCGCCAAAGGAATGGAGAGTGGTACAATAATGAGTGTCTGCAGAAAACAGTGAAGCATAGTGAAGGTTCCTTGCACGTTTGGGGCTGCCTTTCTGCAAATGGAGTTGGGGATTTGCTTAGGATCAATGGTGTCCTCGATGCTGAGAAATACAGGCATATACAGATCCAACATCCCATATCATCAGGGAGGCATGTGATTGGACCCAAATGTATTCTGCAGTAGGACAATGGCCCCAAAACATACAGCCAATGTTGTTAAGAATTATCTTCAGTGTAAAAAAGAACAAGAAGCCCTGGAAGTTAGAACAACCTTGAAGGAACCTTGTCAAGTTCCTTCAAAACTGTGTGCAAGTGTACGTAGAATAATTGACGCTGTTTTGAAGGCAAAGGGTGGTCACACCAAATATTGATTTGATTTAGATTTCTCTTCTGTTCATTTACTTTCCATTTTGTTCCATTTAATGATAAAAATAAACTATTAACACTTGTGTTTCTGAAAGCATTCTTAATTTACAGCATTTTTGCACAACTGCCTAAAACCTTTGCATATACTCTCTCTCTCTCTCTGTGTCTCTCTGTAATTATAATGAGACTTTATTATTAAAAAGAGAGAAACATAATTTAAAATTAACAATAACACCAAGCTGTTTTCAGAGCCATAAGAAGCAAATTGCTTTGATTGAAGGATAAACATTTTTTACCAACATAAAGGATGCAATTCAAGTACTTGCATCACTTAAGCTTACATGGCATTCCATGTTATTTGCAGAATTTCCTGGGTTCTAGAGTGTCTGCCTGTTCTCTGCACTCCAACAGAGTCATTTTGTTTTGCATCCTATTGATTACAAAATGTCATCTTAAAGGACCCAACAGTACCTTAGCAGAGATTTGTATGGCCTTCAGCTTGCCCAAAACTACAAAAACTACATGAAGACATGAGAGCATTGTGTAAGTTGTGTTAAATTACAAATTTTAGTAGGACAAAGACAAATAATAATAATACAATACCATGTATCTATTTCAATTAAATTAGATTTTTTCCCCTTTTTGTTCCCCCCCTTTTCTCTGTCTTACTACCCTTTTAGGGAAAGGATTCTTTAACTGCAATTCACCTCCTGAAAATAATAGTGAGTTAAATAAACAAATACTGTGACAGAGTATAAAGTATTACAGGTAGTCCTCAACTTATGGCCACAACTGAGCCCAAAATTTCTGCTATTGAGAAATTTGTTAAGTGAGTTTTGCCCCATTTTATGACCTTTCTTGTAACCGTTATTAAGTGAATCTCTGCAGTTGATAAGTTAGTAACCTGATTATTAAGTGAATTTGGCTTCTCCATCAACTTTGTCCATCTGAAAGTCGTGAAAGGTGGTCACATGACCTTGGGAAACAGCTACAGTCCTAAGTATGAACCAGTTGAATTTTGATCACATGATCATGGGGGTGCTCCAAAGGTCGTAACTGTGAAAAGTGGTCATAACTCCCTTTTTTCATTGCCGTTGTAACTTTGAACAGTCACTAAATGAACTGTTGTAAGCCGAGAACTACCTTTATTTATAAGAGAGCATTTTTACAAACAAACCCGGTAACTCGGTTCTCCAGCTAAAATGTGCTTGAATAATTTCACACAATAAGCATGCTCATTTCAAGAGGCAATATTTCTAACTTTTTTATTAGGAGTGGGAATTAACAAGTCAGGAACCCATAAGAAAGAGTAGATTTGTTAAATGTCAGCTGATTTATGCTTTTTGCCTTGTTCAAATACAAGCCAAAGTTTATTAAGTAAAACAAATAGTACAGACAAATTCTCAACAATGCATGAGTCATTAACCTTTACAACCTGCCTAGAGATAATATTTTATGGCTGATTTTAAAGTATTCAAGTACTTGTACAAACAATTTCTCCTGTTTATTTAGCATAAGTTTGAATTGCAGTGATCTGTTGAGATATTTGGAGATGAGACTTCGGAAGACAAGGAAAATTGAATTCTTGTCATATCTACTCTAATCTTTTCTCAGAAGCTCTAAAGGATAACAGCAAAAGTTATTCATTGTAATGCTGCCAACATTTACAAATCCAACACTGATTTTTAGCTACCTTGTAAATCCTGTATTGGCATTCTCTCTAGTTAGCTGTGCTAAGCAGTCAAGTTATATAGACATAAGAAATGCAAGTAAAAATAAAATGTATATTCTTAAAATCAACTTTCCAATCACAGCAGTGCAGAGACTGCTATTTATTTGTTTAGAAATATCTCACCCTTTTAAAGAATGTTCCCTTGCATTAAGAGAATTTTCAGTCTTTGATATTACTTCTATAATGAATTCCTTGCTGTGTGAATAAAATCATCATAAAGTAATTAAAGAAATGTCACATCCATGTGATAAATAGTCAGAAACACCAGACTATCAAATAAGGATTTAAGATAATATGTCAGGCTAAGGAATATTTATATATTATATAATTTTTATGCATGCATTTACATAAGACCTAGTATTAGTGGAAAAGACAGTAACATATTTGTCTCGATTCTGTTTTGTGAATATGTGAACACTTTTTATGGTTACCATACCAATTCAATAAAACTGGGTTTCATAAAGTATATTTAATGTATTTTGATTTTACTGCTACTTTGATATATTGATAAAAACTTTGGTTTATTTGTTATTTTTGCTTCTAAATTCTGTATGCATTGTTTCTGCATTGATTATACATTTGCTGTAACATTTATGTCCATAATCTTCTTTAGATCCATGATGATATATACCTTTTAGTCCAAGAACTGTGCTCAAACTTTCAAGCAGTATGAACTTAAATGATATCCTTTCTTATCTTCTTGGATATAGAATTATATTTGGGTTAGCAGAGACATTTGATTCTGATTTTGTAATCATTAGGATATAGATTTGTATGTGAATTAGCAAAAACATTTAAGCCTGGTTTTGAATTTATTAGTGTAATGGATCTTAACAAATGAGACCACACAAAGAGATTAATACAGTTAGGAACATTGGGAGAAACTGGATAAATGAATAGGCAACTGTCAATATATAAAGGATGATTGCTCAGAACATTTTTATAGATTGTGTAAAAGCTCATTCCAAAGCCTATCCAGATTCAGTTTACACATTGTAAACTGTCTAGAATCAAAATGGATTGAACAATTAATTATACATAACTTACATAATCAAATAAATGCATCAAACTTCATCATGACAAATTGTTGGCTACTTTTTCTAGGCCAAAAAAAAGTCAAAGTAGACATTGCTAGATATGATCATAGTCATTGATGTAAATTCATTTTCACTTTTGCCTAAATGATCTAGAAGAGTTCCAATTTAGATAGGCAGTGGTGTGTAATCAACCTCTGAATTATTTTTCAAAAATCTATTTGCTGAAATAGATTTAAAATGAATTTAGTGCCAGACAGAATTCCAGGGATATAGATCATATTGCACTATCAGATATGGAAATTTTAGGGGAATGGTGACTTATTGAGGTTGCTCTATTGTTAACATCTTTGTGTCCAATATTTCTTCTTTTTAGTTTTGTTTTTATAGTTCTTAATTTTTAATTGTGTTTTTAATTTAGTTATGTGGTATTTATTAACATTTTTAGCTTTCTTATATGCCACCTAAAATCACTTGTTTTGTGAAATGGACAACTATATAAATTTAATAAATAAATCTTCCTCATTCCCACTGCACTGTGACTATAGAAAAAACAAGTAACTTCCAAGTAATTTCCCAGGTGATAAGCTTGGGGTGGGGTGGGGTAAACAATTCTACTCAATATTGTTTAAATTTAAGCATTCTGTGCTCAATCTCTTTTCCAGACACCTATCTGAATAGGTAGATGGAGATTAGGTAGGAAGTGGACATATTAAATTGTGAGTCCAACCTACATTATCTAGCCCCACCACCAAGCCATTTCATTCTCCCCATTCTGTTGAAGCTTCTGATGTGAGCAGCAGGATTCTCCACATAATGCTGCACAGAAAAAAATATTTCTTCCAACACCCCATGTCATCAATTAGGCTTTTGACTCCATGAGACAGTTCCAAGCCAGATTTACTCTTTACTGTAAGTTATTGAGACAATCTGCTATAACTTAGTTTGGCTGAAGTCTAGCCACTGAATGATACACATATTCATTGAGAAAATGTTCATGATTATATTGGGCAAAATCTGCCTCAAATTGTTCTTGCGAGACCACCTGATAAGTGAGAACAGAGTGGTGAACAATAAAATATAAATATATATAAATGGGATTCCCATAGCTCCATCATTACATGATAGAAACTTACATAATGGCGTGGCAACCTAACGATGCCAAGAATACAGCAAGTAACTACTAAAATACATAATCTGCTAGAGATATAATAAGCTTTCTTAAAATGGTTTCTCAGAAACAAAAATCACAACCACATTCCCCAGTTAGCCATTTTATTTACAAGGGACACAATATGGTTTTCCTTCTGCTTTGTTTTTGAGTAATTGAGAAGGCGTAGCAAAAACCTTAACTAATAGCTGTGTCAGCACTGTGGCAATGGATGTCCATGCTCTGACAATCGAGAATCAGAAGCCATTTTACCTTTGCTTTTAATGTGCCTTTTCTGTTCTTTTAGAGTTCAGATGTAGAAGGGGAGATGGGGTAAATGCTTGAGGTTTTAGCTAACCATAACAATGCAGAAGTGTGGGAACTCAAGGACATTGTCTGATAAGCTTTTGGTGGGCTGAGGAGCTGGAGAGAAGAGCCTGCATTTTGCTCTAATTGGGGAATGTGATTTATGACAGCTTTTGTGGGGAAGGAATTGCAACTTGCTACTTTGTATCTGTGGGGAGGGAATCTCAGTCTTGGGTTCAACTATGTAAGTGCCAATACTTTGTTTCCTGAATAAAATGTTCTTTGAGGAAGAAACTCTTGCCTTGAAGTTCTTTTAATTGGTTTCATCTATTGGAACCATGACAAGCTGACTATGAAACCATAAAATATTATTTTTTTTTATATTTTCTTGATTGTTATGCAAATTGATTTTAGAAAAACTGTGAATCCATGGACAAACAAGATTTCTCCATGGCCTGTGGTAAAATAGTTTTCTAGAAAGGACTGATGGATAAGAAGGTTTCTCTTCAATCCATAACTTTTTATTATAGCCAGGGACAGATTTTCTTTGGACAGAGTCACCCATATGATCTGATGCTTTCATCAAAATGACTAAAAGAAATATTGTACCATTCTAATGCAAGCTCTACCCCTTTTGGACATGTTTGCAATGTCATGATACATACTGTACATAAAAGGGTTGTGATTACGTTATGATACAAGCAAGAAAATGGTAATAGAACACCTGTTTGACTTTGATGAATATAAATCACTGGGACCTGATGGATTCCATCTCAGAGGTCTGAAGGAGCTGGCAGATATTATCTCAGAACCATTGTATCATATCTTTAAAAAATCCTGGAGCACCAATAAACTACCAGAGGAATGAAAAAGAGCTGATGTGTTTCCCATCTTCAAAAAAGGGGGGAAAAATAGACCCAGGAAACTACAGACCTATCAGCCTGATATCAATACCTGGGAAGATACTGGAAAAAATAATTTAAAAAACAGATCTGTGAACATCTAGAAAAAAATAAAGTTATAACTAGTAGCTAGCACAGGTTTGTTAAAAACAGGTCATGCCAACCCAATCTTATTTTATTCGTTGATAAAGTGACTAAATTAGTAGACCAGGGAAATGCTTTGGACATACTGTAGTACAGGGCTTTTCTGAGGGAGAGGCAGCTGCACTTGCAGGACTATCTGGGCTGCAAGAAACCCCAGGAGCTGGCAGGGCTCCAGCTGATTGGCTCCAGCTGATTGGCACTTCCAGAAGCAGCACAGAGCTGGGGGTGAACTGAAGAAAAAGTGGAGAGGACAGGAGAGGCTATAAAAGCAGGTGGTTTGGGTGGGAAAGGGGAAAAAGACAACAGGGAAAGAGGAGAGCTCAGCAGGCAGGGAGGAAACAGACACAAAGAAAAAGCAGCAGCTGTTGCTTCTGCAGGAGAATGCAATCGGCGCTGATGAAATAAAAAGCCAGTAGACGAACATGTCAGAAAGGAGGTGGTTTTATTTAGTTCTGGATCAGCTGGCAGCTTGATTGGGTTACCATAAGGATTTTTTTACAGTTTTTACTGCATTTTGTAATTCAGAGGCTTAGTTTGTGTGCTTTGGTTTTTGGAATATTTTAGTCTGTATTGTAGGGTAGCAATGAGTCCAAAGTGTTGACTTCCATTGATTAATCCACACTTGTCAAACTCATAATGTCACATGATGTTGCATGATGTATTGGAGCTTTTTCCCCATTGCTGGCAATGGGGTGGGCATGGTTTTGTCATGACACGTCTGGCCTATGAGCCGGCAGTTTGACACACCCTGGTTAATCCCTTTAAACAAATGTAATTAGTTTTACCCCCTTATTTTGAGTCTGTTTATGGCTTTTAGAAAGCTTTCTTTCTTTCTTTCTTTCTTTCTTTCTTTCTTTCTTTCTTTCTTTCTTTCTTTCTTTCTTTCGCTTAATTTAAGGCTAAGGCTTTTTGCAATTGCCAGAGCCTTTCAGTCTTGAATTGCAACATGTGACGCAGATTAAAGAAGGAAAAGAAAAGTTTGTGTGCCTTTATTTTTTGAGCCCTTCTTGTTTTGCACTTGATTCCTATGTCTTTAAGGGTACAGGGAAGGGATGGGAGTGCAATCTTACTATACTATGGAAAGGGCTCAAAAGGGAGAGAGGAAGAAGGGCCAACCAGCTAGCTCAGAGATCTACAAACTTAGCAACTTTAAGACCTGTGGGCTTCAACTCCCAGAATTCCTCAACCAGCCATAATGGGTGAGAAATTCTGGGAGTTGAAGTCCACAAGTCTTAAAAATGCCAAGTTTGAAGACCCCTGAACTAGCTGGTAGTGGTAAATATTAATAAACATGGATAAATTCATCATACATTTGACAGTGCAAAGGGAAAGTGATTCAGCAAAGGAACAGCCACCAAAGAAATTAAAATTGATACTTTTTTCCATTTTTTCTACAGTTTGTAGTATTTTATTAGATTATAGAATAAAATACAAAAATACAAAAGCAAATACTAGGACACAGTGGGGAGAAAAAAAGGGGAAAGTGAGGGGGAGAAGAGAAAAAGAACAGACTTCCTCTGTTGCAGTAGAAGGAAGCATTAACATTGAACCTCAACTTTTTACTTTTCCATAATATTATAAACTAGCCATATCTATAACAACAAATGAATCTAATCAGTATTCCCCCTTTTTTTAGTCATCAAGTTTTTGACACCTTGCTAAGCACTGGTGGTACTCAAATATTGTCATGTCCTAAAAGTTATACAATCTGTGAAAAGTTGAAAAGCCCTGCTGTAGTATACTTAAACTTCAGAAGGCATTCAACAAAGTAGACCACAACCTACTTCTTGGTAAACTAGAAAAATGTGGGATAGACAGCATCACCACCAGATGGATTTGTAACTGACTGACAAACCGTACTCAACAAGTGGTCCTTAATGGTATTATGTCTACATGGAGGGAAGTAAGCAGTGGGGTACCACAAGGTTCCATCTTAAGCCCAGTACTCTTCAATATCTTCATAAATGAGGGAGTAGAAGGAGAACCAATCAAATTTGCAGATGATCCTAAGCTGGCAGGAATAGCCAATACCCAAGAAGACAATCTCAGGATACAAAAAGGTCTTGACAGACTTGAGCAATGGGTGTTGTCCAACAACATGAAATTTAATGTGGAGAAAAGCAAGGTTTTAAACCTAAGCAGGAAAAACCAAAGAGACAAGTATGCAAAATTTGGCTCAAAAACAGTAATTGTGAAAGGGATATTGGAGTCCTAGTGTTCAATCATGTAAACATGAGCCAGCAATCTGTGGCAGTAGCCAAAAAAAGCTAACAAAATCCTTGGCTCTATAAACAGAGGCATCAAATCAAAATCATGTGAAGTATTAATACAGCTTTATAAAGCCTTAGTAAGGCCACACCTAGAATACTGCATCCAGTTTTGGTCACCACATTACAAAATATGTTGAGACTTTGAAAAAAAAGTGCAAAGAAGAGCAACTAAGATGATTAAAACCTGGAGATAAAAATGTATGAAGAACAGTTGCAGGAATTGGGCATTGAGAAAGGAAGGACTAGGAGTGACATGATAACAGTTTTCCAGTATTTGAGGGGCTGCCACAACAAAGAGGAGGTCAACTTATTTTCCAAAGCACCAGAAGGCAAGACAAGAAACAATGGATTAGAAAGTAATCAAGGAGCGAAGCAACCTGGAATTAAGGAGAAACTTTGTAACAGTGAGGACAATTTACCAGTGGACAGCTTGCCTTCAGAAGTTATAGGGGCTTCATCACTGGAGGTTTTTAAGAAAAGACTGGACAGCCACTTATGTGAAATGGTATAGGCTCTCCTGATTGAGCAAGGGGTTGGACTAGAAGACCCCTAAGGTTCCCTCCAGCTCTATTCTGATTGATTTCATCATGGAGTCCTTGGTGTTCTCTGAGCTACATAACTAGGTGACATAGTTGGATGATGAAATATCTGCATGCAAACAACAAAACTCAGAGAACACCAAAGACTCCATAATTCAGCCCTGAGCTACACATATTCTCTTCTATTTACCCCTTATTGTTCATAAAATGTAATTAATGCTTGTAAACTTTATGAAAACATAAAATCATAGAATTATGCAAATATAGAGTTGGAAGTCCCATCCATTACTTCATCTAAATCATTAATATAAATGTTAATAACCCAGAACCGATGACACAGCCTTCTGGCACTTCACCTGCCAAAGTGAAGTGGAAGCTTTCATGAACGTTCTTTTGTATGGCTCATTCAACCATGAGACCATTTGTACCATGATCTGGTCCATACATTGCCATTTTATTAAGGTCTATGGAGATTTTTAATCATCTAGGTCATGGTTGTCATTCAATGGCTAGATTTCAATTTTGGGATATTTTATTAAGGATATCATGAGGTACTTTTTCAAATCCAAGTGTACTATTTATTGCAACCTCCCCTCCCAGTCTCCCTAGTCAAGCTTCAATGTACACCATTATTTTTGCACATACACTGCAAAGTGTCAGAAGCTGCCTCTGGAGATAAGGGCTAGTCTGATCTGAAAAAAGAATGGAAAAGAAACACAAAAGAGGAGAAAAAGAATATTCATACTGTAATTTACTTTATAAACTGCAGGAAAATGTATTATGACAAGTATAATATATTATGATAAGGAATAATAAATTATTAGAAATAGCTCCTAATGTATGGGCCCACACACATACACAGAGCTACACATACAAACAGACACTACCCATTAGTTAAAGGCAATGTTGAAAATGGATCATTTAGACAGTGTTTCACAAAGACTTTTAATGACATTGCAATGGTCCACAGAAAAGAAAAGTTTGAGAATAGTTACAAGAGTGCACAGTTATTTCTTATACATGAGAATCCAATGGGATCCTGAAACTAATCAAGAGAAAATTTCTAAACAAAAATATGCTTAACTCGGTGTGTTCATTTTTTACTGGCACTTTAAACATGGAACTTGTCTTAGAGCAATTGTTATTCATTACTATATAAGAATAGAGTTGTTGGAGAAATGTATTACAAGCTGTTGCAGCAAGAATGGGAATTCAAAACATACAATGCATTCTGAGTGATTTTGTGGTGATAGACTGCTGAGCTAGTCCATCAAAGAACAATTTTATAAATAAGTTATATTGATGCCCAATGGAGGAACATTGTAATGCAAACAAAAGAGTATGTCTTTGGAAGTCTTCATTTTACACAGAGTGTTTGTTAGCCACTTTGCAGCTACAAATCATCTTATAATAATGATCATTCTTTGTTGTTATAGAAGTAACATAATAGCATCTTCCATGAGCTCTAATCTAACTTTGTTGTGCCCTTATAAATTCAATATTTTTCCAGGTGTGAGAAATAAAAGGGAGAAAATACAATTGTAACACAAAGAAGACCAATCGGTTTGCCTTGTACCAATACAATATGAACTGAATTAGGAAGGGAAACATTTGACTTTAGGAGGCCTATAATTCTATTTAGGGGGTTCCGATTCCTCTTCTTAAAAATAACTATAAAATATAGTTCTGTGTGCACTTGGAAAAGCACTGATTTTCTTAATAGGTATCTTAATCATTGTGGTTAATGAAATTAAAATATTTTCCAATGACTGTAGCACTTACAGTACTGAACTCCTTAGAAGCTATGTTAGTCATTAACTGAGCAATTTGTATTATTGAAGTCCATCCTATGAAGGGAAAAGATTATTTTTTAAACTCTGTGTTTCTTCCCTTTCTTCTTTTAGTCTGGCATATGAAGTAGCTTTGAATCCTCAACACCCTTCAATCTTTATGGGGTATGACACCATAACTTCATCCTATTGAAAGGGCCCCAATTGTTTTACACATTACAGGAAAGAAAGAAAGAGGGGAAAAAGCAAAGGGAATTGACAGATAGTGGTAGCTATTGCTCAGTCTTATTTAACAGTTATGAAGGTAAAAGCAGGATGAAGCCTAGGCTTTCCTGGAAAGCAGCATTTTGGAATTATTTCCTTGTATGAACTTAGTGCCTTCTGCAGTTGAGGCCTTGCCAGAAAGAATATAAGCGCTAAGATAGGATTAAGGGAAAAGAAGAGGTAGCAAATACCTTTTTGTCTGAAATGGTATAGGTTTCCTGCCTGAGCAGGGGGTTGGACTATTTATTTTATTTATTTATTTTATTGGACTCGGGGAGGTGTACAGGGCAGTTAAAACACAATATACAAGATTAAAAATAAATTAAATTAAATTAAATTAGCCCCAACAAGTAAATCACATTCTAAAAATTTAAAATCCCGAACCCTCAGTCCAGGCATATGTGAAGCCATTATATTTTCCAAGTACTAAGTTTGAGGAGCCACAGTAACAAAGGGCTAAGCCTTTGTACCAGAGGTTAGACTTCCCAACATGGTCTTGCTTGTTATTTATAGAAACAGTATGAAGGATCTTCAGGCTGACTCAGCAGCTTTCTATGTCTTATGATTGAAAGAAAGGAGGGGGAAGAATAAATGGTAGGTCAATCCAAAGGCCTTCAGCTCAATAACTTCCATCCTCCATTAAGGCTGGGAAACACTTCTGACTGAAATCTGGGATAACTGTTTCAAAACAATGTACACATCATGTGGATTTTTATTTCACTGTTTCCTACCTCCTTAAGAGGTAGGAATCTGGAGAGAATGCAAAATGGTATACCATCATGAGATCTACCTGGAATACAGTATGGATTTCTATTTGTAGATGATTTTGTTTAAATGAAATCATTCAGCTCACAATAGGTGACCTTCCAACTTTATTTTTATTTATTTTTTATTTTTATATGGTGAAGGGACAGAAATAGGCATTTGGGGTAGATGAAAAGCTAATATACAAATTTCTCAAATCCATTTCTCCATAGATTTGGCCATGGGACAACTAACAAAGAGCAGAGCAACAATCCTTTGTGATGGACTTCCAGTGTGTGGGAAAAAATATCTTGGATTGTTCCTTTTAAGACAATAGGCGGTTGATATAATAATAATAATTTAATAATATACTAAACTAGTAGGTCACCCAATTCCAAATGACTCTTGGTATCTCACAACAATCAAAACAAAGAAATTACAACGCAAACAATAAATAGAATAGAGATGGCAAGAACAATAGTCAAGATGGAATGAAGCGAGAGTTCTCACTTTCCTGTGCTAAAGGCCTTGATGAAAATCCAGGTTTTCACAGGTCTCAAAAGGCCAGCTCCATCTCAGGGAAACCTCGTTCCTCACAGGGTAGGGGCTGCCTCAGAGAAATTGTGTTTCCAGTGTCCTAATGAATGGCATTGTTCAATTGAAGGAACCCAAACTTGCAAGATAAATTCAGCCAGACAAATACTTTTGGAGAAAGCCCGTCCACCAAGTAACCCAGCCCAATGCAAAAGGCAAGAAGCAAAAGGCAAGTAGAAATTTACAGAAATATCCAAGCAGAAATACAAAATACTATGGCAGGAAAAGGCAGCAATAGAAATCTTGACTACTATTTTTGTCATTGTTTTATGATTTTCATTTATCTAAGACAGGGGTGTCAAACTGCTGGCCCGTGGGCTAGACGCGTCACGAGGAAACTGCACCCACCCCATTGCCAGCAATGGGGAAAAAGCCCCGATACGTTACATGATGTCATGTGACGTCACAAGTTTGACATGTCTGATCTAAGAGATGTGCAAAATGTCTGTGCATTCATTCATTCATTCATTCATTCATTCATTCATTCATTCATACAAACAAACATGTTGTTTATAAGGCAAATACATTGCAGAAACTTTCTTACAGATAAGATCAATATTTTTACAGAATAACTCCTTTGTTTTCCTTTCTTTAGAAAATGAACCAAATCCTGAGGTAGACACTTTTACATTGCTGCAAGTAAAATTGTGACTGCACAAGCAGAAAAGGCAATAAAGAGAGTGATGTTATTTACTGGCACTGTAGAATTAGAAAAAGTTATATACTGTAAAGCACATGGGCTTTGTGTGTTAAGACTCTCTTATTCCTGTTTTCCTTCTCTTTCCTGAAAGGAACAGAAAAAATAATTAAACATTATCCAAGAATTGAAAACAATGAAATAATACCTTATAATTAGGTTTATTTCAAATTATATAATTGGTTAGGCTAAAAATTATCTATCTATCTATCTATCTATCTATCTATCTATCTATCTATCTATCTATCTATCTATCTATCTATCTATCTATCTCTATCTATCATTGAAGCTATAAGATACTATCCCATTATACAAATAGTATTAAGCAAGCAGACTAAATAAAGGAGCTAACTAATAAATAGTTATAGTTGAGAGACCCAAAACTTTGGGTTTAGCCACATAAATTTTCCAAATTTGTACATACACAAGCACACACTTTTATCCTTGAGGAATATCTTGCAGATCAAATATTTGTATTTATCTTACTTCTTTAATGTGATAGAAAATGGAAACTATTTAAGTTTTTTTTTTTTTGAAACTTGGGACACAAGGTAGTTTGCTTGCTGAATTAGTTTAAAGCCTTATACTGGTAGTCACTCATTCCATTAAAAAAAATCCTTTCAGAGTTTTTTTTTTTTATTGAAAAGTTTTACAGTACATTTTTGAATACAAAACCCCACCCATCCCCCTCCCCTCTCCCCAAACCTCCCCAACTCTCCCCTCCCCCCCTCCCCGACTTCCCAGAGCCAAATACAGGGTATAAAAATACAAACATAATCTAAAATATGCAAACAACAATAAAATATTAAATTCTATCGCACTTTAACTCTTAATAAAATAACTACAAGCTATTTATACATCATATAAATCCACTACTTATTCAAATGCTAAGTGAAACTTTTTAGTCCCATATTTATTCTGATATAATCAATCCATCTTCTCCACTCCACAATATATCTCTGTTGCGATTGGTCTTTCAAATACGCTGAAATCTTTGCCATTTCCGCCAAATTGGAAACTTTTAAAGTCCATTCTTCTATAGTCGGCACTTCTTCCTTCTTCCAGAATTGCGCTACTAAAAGTCTCGCTGCCGTAATTAAATTCAACATCAGCTTAATGTCCACAACAGTAGCATCTGTGATAATACCCAATAAAAACAGTTGCAGACAAAACTTTATCCTTTTCTTGAATATTTTTTGCATATTCCACCAAATTTTAATCCAAAAAGCTTTAACCCTTTTACAAGTCCACCATATATGAAAATACATTGCATCCTCACAACCACACCTCCAACATTTGGGCTGGCAGTTCGGATACATACTTGCTAATTTTTTAGGGTCTAAGTGCCACCTATAAAACATTTTATAAAAATTCTCTCTTAAATTTTGGGCCTGTGTAAATTTTACATTTCTAACCCAAATCTTTTCCCAAGTGTCCATTGTTATAACTTCTTGAAAATTCTGGGCCCACTTTATCATACAATCTTTAACAAGTTCCATTTCTGAATCAATTTCTATCAATGCATTATATATCCTTTTTATATGTGCTTTTACTGGTAGTCACTCATTTCATTAAAAAAAAATCATTTCAGAGTTTTTATTTAGTCATTTGCATCTGATTCTTTGATGGCAACAGTTCACAAGGACTACTGATGCCAGAAAGCAGAGTTCTTATAGCTTATGATCACATCTATTCATCTGGCCTTTTGCTGGCTTCTAATGCATTCAGTTTTTTAAAGCATCAATGTCTTCTCCAAAGACTGTTGTTTATGCATTATGTGTTCAAATATCTAAAATTCAACTTCATTATTAGAGCTACTAGTGAGTCACCTCAGTTTTACTTAATTATTAAATTATTTGTTGTTACTAAAGGTATTTTCCAACACCACAGTTCAAAAGCTAAGATCTTCTTCATTCATTCATTTTGATGGCCCAGCTTTTACACTTATACATTACAATTAGGGTGTCTCTGACCCTCACAACATGTACTTTTGAAGTCTTTATACTTAAATATTTTCTTTAGATTTCTTATAGTCATTCTCCTAAGAAGAAGATAACCCTTTATTTTGTGGTTATAGTCAGCATTCCTATGGAATTTTGAATCTAGAAATATCTACTATTGTCACCTGTAAGGTTTTGTTACACTGGAATTGGGTATGGGTAGTCTAATGAAGAGAAGAGTGAGGGGTGACATGATAGCAGTGTTCCAATATCTCAGGGGCTGCCACAAAGAAGAGGGAGTCAAGCTATTCTCCAAAGCACCTGAAAGCAGGACAAGAAGCAATGGATGGAAACTAGTCAAGGAGAGAAGCAACCTAGAACTAAGGAGAAACTTCCTGACAGTTAGAACAATTAACCAGTGGAACAACCTGCCTCCAGAGGTGGTGAATGCTCCAACACTGGAGGTTTTTAAGAAGAGACTGGACAGCCATTTGCCTGAAATGGTATAAGGTTTCCTGCCTGAGCAGGGGGTTGGACTAGATGACCTCCAAGGTCCCTTCCAACTTTTATTATTATTATTATTATTATTATTATTATTATTATTATTATTATTATTATTATTATTGTTGTTGTTGTTGTTGTTGTTGTTGTTGTTATTATTATTATTATTATTATTATTATTATTATTATTATTACATTATGTTAAATATCTTCTTTGTAGAGGATCAGATGTTCTTTTTTTCAACATTGAACCATAAGGGAGGCAGATTGCTCACCTCAGTAGAGTCCACCCAGTTATGTGGGGAGAATTCCCTCCCCCACCATACTGTATTCCATCAAACAACATATCAATGGCAGTAGAAAAAGCAATAAATAAATGCATTTTTTAATTTCCTCTCAGCAATTTGGTAGGGAATGTCTCTTTTTGAAATCCTTCTGGGTGAGCAAAATAACCTCTCTTCTTCAGGTGTTTCAGGCCCAGTAAAAAGCAACTCCAAGACTATAAAATACAGTATCTGGTAAACTAATATTACCCACAGACTCATGATTGTCTTACTTTTGGTAATATAATAATTATATGAAAGCAATATAAAAACTGAGTAGTGAAAACAATGTTGGCCTGCTTTCTTTTCTATTATGGCAGACTGACTACAATATTTCATTAATAAAACAATAATGCCAGATTTCTTGAGTGTTCAGCAAATGCTCATTTGATCTAGACTCCTTTTTTAAATAATAATAATAATAATAATAATAATAATAATAATAATAATAATAATAATAATAATAATAATAGCTTTGATTTATTTTGAATACTTTTGATGTTTGACACAGGGCTGACACTCGTAAGCATATATACACAAATATAATAGAAAGGCCAGATAGATTTACACACACACACACACACACACACACACACAAGATTGCAGATTTGTGTACAAATAGAAATGTCCCCAGGAAATTTTCTAACTCCAGTTTTTCTGAAAACAAATAAATCCACTTATCAAAGAGAAGCAGAAAAGATTACTCACTTTAGGAAGAGCTTTTACAAAAGAGGATTCTTTGATTGTAGTCATAATTCTCATATCTGCAGGTTGAACACACACACAAAGCT